>NW_013531688.1:500559-562560 GCF_000836235.2 Papilio xuthus
CAGTCCGCGGCGCTGCGCCCCGAGCGCGGCGAGCTCCGCCTGCAGCCGCTCCACCTTCACCCGGTGCGAGGCCACCGTCGCCACGCGGCTCTGCAGCTCCTGCTCCAGCTCCTCCAGCTCTTTTTTCTAAACAAATTTTTACCACAATTAAAAATAAAACAAATCTGCATGTCTTGGGGGTTCATATCATATGATTTAAAAATATGTTTTTAGATAAACATATATATATATTAATCCGATGTTCTTATGGTGAAGGAAAACATCGTGATATTGCCTTCACATATCTGTGAAGAAATTGAATATGTGTGAAGTCAATCCACACTTGGCCAACTTAGTTGACTGAGGTCTTGTCACACTTAGGTTAGGTTCCGAGCCCCTCAGTGGGGACTTATAGTGAGCTGATGATGATGATGAATAAAGTTTAGTACTAACATGCCTGTCGACGGTGTCCTTTATCGTGGTAGCGGTGTTAGGTTCACACTGCTGCAGGAGATGCATCAGGCTCTCTGTCGAGGTCTCCGACGCAGGACTGTCAGGACTTGGTGATGAACTCTATAGGAAACATCTTAGTAATATTATAAATGCGAATGACTGGATGTATGGATGTCTGTTAGAAAGTATCTCCTGAAAGGCTCAACAGATCTTGATAAAATTTGGCGTAGATGTAGAACGTAGCCTAGGCCATAGGCTACTAATTAAATTTTTTAATTTAACGCGGACAGCGTCAAGGGCGAGAGCTAATTACTTAATAAGTAAGAAATTTGTAAACATTAAACATAACTATATTAAATGGTAAGATTTTTGAAGGACTCCAAATATACATCAAACTAAAAAAAAATTACGTAGTAGTAAACAACAGATATTAAACAGATTAAAAAACAAACATTAGAAATAACAAAAAAGTAGATTTATATGCAGGGAATGTAACTCTACCTAGAATCTATATTAACAAGCACATTCACACACACAAAAAAAAAGAAATACTACACAAACCTTATTCAATTCGTATCCTTTTCCCAACAGTTCCTTGACACTGGTTTCCACAAAAGATTTCAGCTCTTTTCTCTTGTCACCAAGTTTGTCTTGCAGATTAGATATCTGAACCTCCTCTTTTTCTATCTACGCAACACAAGGGAAAAAGCAAAATAATATTTATAATAAAGCACTAAATTATTTATAACCAAACTACAGTAAAATAAAAAAAATATATTAAAAAATATATTGTCTTAAGAATTAGGTTAATACAAGAAACCAAGTGAATTTTTTTATTAGTAAAAATCGTAAATTAATTTTATTAGTATAAATTGTAAATCGAAATGTATTTAATAAAAAGAATTTAGTGCTCCATTAATAATAAAATAATAATAAGCATAAAATAAATAACAGAAATTAAACTTCAACAAGGTGAAAGAAAATAGCACACAAAAAACAAACGATGAATAAAAAAATGCGCGATTTTTATAGAAAAATTGCTATTGCTGTTATAAAGTATTGCCATATAAAATAATTAAAGATTAAAAAAATAGCAAGACAAAATGCACGAGACATCTACTTTTATGTGGAACAGAGCTAAAAATACCGCGCGCTGGGAAAATATAAACAATCAAATGATTGTTGCCACCAAAGTGAATGCTGATCGATGTAACCGCTACTATTTGTTTCAGAATTCAATAATTAAATACGAAGTTAGACCCACTAAAGAGACGTCAATTAAAAAAGAGAAAAAAAATATTGTCGTTTTGTAACTGCTTTTAGAGTATTCTAAAAATTTTTTGATTCTCAACAAAGAAAGCGTATGTCTCTTTCATTCTAAAACTAATGGAAATAAGTTTGTCTTCTTCTAGTTATGTATCGCAAATGTATATCTCGAATGATTCCCATTGACTTGGTTCGAGAACTAATAGTAGTGGTTATTCCGCAGTAGAATGTAAGTACAACGACCTCGTATGTGTAACAGTATCGCTTTATTGCTAAATAAATGTCTTACGACATCATTATTGAGATGATTTAACTACATCTTGTCACGTTAAGGTTATCATATGAAGAAAGTTATACATGAACGATTTTATACGTAACATATATTTTTTTTGTTAAGTAAAATGATTCATGATGAAAAAATGACTATATTACTGAAGTGTGTCATCGCTCATATACCATAGAGTGGGTTTCAAAATATTTATGAAGAAATAAACTGTATAACTGCAATTAAAAAAAAACTACATTATGAGGGAAATAATTTGAGTTTTCATTTGGAACTTTATATAAAATAGCTAGCTATACTAAATAACTCACGTTCTTCATATTGCTGATCTCCTGGTACCTAAATCATCTATGTTACTAGGATAGTATGACTCACATGTGCCCGCGCCGCAACCTCCGCTGCACCGTGTCGCTGCACGCGCGCTGCAAGCTCGCGTTGTCGGCAGCGTAACGCGCGTCTTCGCAGCGCCCACCCGCGTTCTAACGCACGCCAGTCGCCTGACAACCGTCTGCATGCTGCCGCGTACTCACGCTCCATTGCTGAACGCTCCTAAGTAACGGAAAATTATGAAATTCCATATTTTTTTATATCCAAAGTTGGCAAACGAGCGAACGGCCACCTGAAATCGCTGAAATAGCGAAGTGACCGTTGCCCATAGACATACGCAATTGCATATGCGTTGCCTACCTTTCATCGACGGAGGAGAGGATGCACAGAAAGAAAATACTTTCCCTTCCTATGCATCCTCTCATCCGGAAAGTCCACTTCCACTTCCCATCCTTTCCTTATAAGAAAAAGGGTAGGAAGGGAAAGAGGACTAAATGAGGCCTACGGGACGCACACTCATCAGACAGAAGGTGGACCATATCTTTGTATCTTGATTCTATATCATCAACCAAACCTTTATAAAGTTTTAGACTGTAGTGTCTATAAGCAGTAGTTTTTATGTTCTATGATTAAGATGAGCGAAAGGCTCTCAGTCTTTCATCATGATAATTTCTATTCCCCTGGTAGTCTGACCTCGTCGAGTTTCTTCTGCGCCATTAGCAGCTGCTCGCGCTCCTCGTGCCAGCGCCGCTGTCGTTCCTGCTGCTGCAGCAGGAATTGCTGCCGTTCACGTTCCAGCTCCGCGCGCTGCGCCTCGATACGCTCGCATTTTATCTCGCTCTCCAGGTCACTAGAGGAAAAATTGGCTGTTATTTATATGCAAACATAGTTTTTAAATGTACGATAGATGGCGTTGTAGTCATTTAAAAGTCAAATAGCTCCAAGGTTACGTACGACAGTGTGGTATTGAGGTTCTCGGTACTAGCAGCTAGATCTGTGGTGGACCAGGAGAGCAGCGAAAGGCGGGAGAGGTTCATGACTGAGGCGCTGCCCTCCAGCCGCAGCTTGGCCGCTTCCGCCGGGTCGTTGTAGCGGAACATGTTGGTACGACCCAACAGTAAAATGCAACCTAGAAAAGGGACTTTTATTAGTACTAGGATGCTATAACTAGCTACTTTTGGCGTCCGAAAGTCGCCACGACAGAGTACACAGTGAAATCTACACTGATCAAGTCGAACTGAGACATATCGACCGAAGAAAGGATGGGAAGGGGCGTATATGAATGATGTATCCTCATTCTGCACATCCCCTCTATCTATGTAAGGTAGACAACAAATCTGGACCTCATTACAGATGCCACTTGGCTCAGTAGTATATTACCCTGGCTGAGTTTGGCTGGTCCGTCGAGCAGCACAGTGTTGAGCCAGCACTGTGCGCCGGGTGCAGGCAGTAGCGTGGCGACGCCCTCGCGCAGCACCACACGGCAGTGCAGCGGCAGCACGCCCGCGCCGCTCAGCACTATGTCCGGCGTCGGCGACAGCTCCTCGCTGCCGATCACCGTCTCACCCTCCTAACGTCACAACGTACAAGTTTCAATATCAAACGAGAGGACAATTTTTAACATAACTCACGCCCGTAACCCAGAGAGGTAGGCAGAGACCACGGCCCCTATCTGGCGCAGTCCTGACACACCTCGCTCGCTTCTTCCACATTCATAAATTTACGCATAGGACAATTTTATGGATCTTTTTTAATTTGTTAAATATATATTTGATTTAAATTCAATAGTCATTACTTCAAGTTATAGGTTTTTTGGTAATTAAATGATTTGTTTAAGTAGAGTTAAGTTATACAAATTGTGAGGCTAAACACCAACCTTGAGATGGTAGAGTGTGACACCGGTTGAAAGTAAATTATCATCAATGCCGACGAGATGCGGCATGTCAGAGTCGAGGACTACGCCGAGGCCGCTTTTGCGCAGCCCCAGCGCCTTCTGTTCCTGCAGGATCTGCTGCGTCTCTCGCCACTTCTCCGTCCACTTCTCTGTCAGCACCTTCTCTTGTGCCTCCTTACGCTGCAGAGTCGCAAGCACCGCGTTTTCCGCTTCCACGGGGTTCTGGTCACGAAACAATTAAATATTTACTATGAAAAAGTAGCTGACATAATTAAACTGCTAACTGTTTAGAGAAGGTAAGAATCAATTTTTGCCGCAATCTCTACGGCGTTTGAGTTGGCACTTCACACAGAAGAGTACTCTTGTTCCCAATGTGCCAACTCATTTGTGGAGTATAGTAAGGGTACTGACCGTATTGTGTGCGATCTGGGCACGCAATTTGTCGATCTCATCACGCAGCTCGCGGATAAGCTTGACGTTTGGATCCTCATTGATTGTTGGCTTGTTGATGATGTTCTTGGCGCGATTGGCGTAGCGCAGCGTTGACAACGTCTCCCCGTAGTTGCAATCCGCTGGAGATATCTGTAGACAATGCATACGAAAATGAACTTTAAGCGGAATTTTATACGATTTATTTTAGCGTGCACTAATCGCAACATACAATAATGTATTTTAAACACAAAAGATTAAGACTCATTTTAGAGTACTTACCGCAGCAATCATGATTGTCTTGGAATTACCGCCTAGGGAATCTTTTAGTAACCAAGTCAGGACTGAATCTCGGTATGGGATGAACACATTTTTCTTAGTTTTTGGAGTACGATCTGAAAAGAAAATGCAAATAAATTTTAAAATGTAATATAGATTATTCGATTTCATATGTTTTGAGTTCTTCTAATAGTCCATTAGATGTATCAACTAACTGTCGGCCTGCTGGCTGGACTCTGCAAGCGCGGAGATGACGGAGCCGAGTGTGACCAGTGACTTGTTGATGTGAGCACCCTCCACCAGTCGCTGTCCAGTCGCGCCCGTCGCATCAGCACGCTCGCTGTAATAAACACCAAGAAACATTTACATTTTCTATTGATTAAGTAACATTACAATGTACCAGGCAATCATAACAAGTAAGAAGCTTTACCCTAAAAAACGGTTTTAAGGAGAGAATTCTTTAACCCAAAATTCGTTTTTTTTTTGAGAATAAAGTATCAACATGTTCATCAAGTACCAGGCGAGCATATCACACAAGAAGGTCAATGGTTCACCTGCCGGCGAGGTCGACGAGATGCACCTTGGAGAGTGTCTCGCAGGGCATGTTATTGTGGCGCGTATAGCCGGCCCGCACGAACGTGAGCGTGAAGATGGCGTGCGAGCGAGACGACACGTCGTTCATCTGAGTCGATGCAGTCGTGCGCTGCTGGTTGCCACGCGTCATGCATTCCTGGTACAAGGAAATAAGGGAAGATATGAAAAAAAACTACTTTTTGATATATAAATGCAAAGTGTACATAAATTAAATTCGCACCTGTATATCATCGTAATCCGATACAAGGTGCCTCGACAGGTCCTGCACGTAGGGCCCTAATTTGGGATGTTCACGGACCCTCAGTGAGTGCCCTGCATCCCCAGACAGCAGATCCTTGACGCGTTCGTTGTAGATCTCCAGATAGCTGACCTCCGTACGGTAGGAGGAGCCAGTCTCCTTGCCCGCCGCCATACGGGAGAACAGTTGCCGACATATCCGCGGGATAAGACCTTGACATTCCTGGAATAATGACAGATTTTAGAATAAATCTGTTAACGGCACTAACAGAGTTTTATTTCAAAACTCAGAGTGGTTAAGTGATCAGTCACTTAGACTCTTAATTTCTCCCAAAATTGTCTGCAAAATATTCCTTTAGTATCTTTTTATAAAAATCTTGAATGTAGGTAATGTTCCGTTGCGTTTATATGGCATGGTGAAGTCATAGTCAACTAATCGCTACAAAGTTAACGCCCACGTAGATTCGAATCGACATAATACTACAAAAACTCTTCGACTAGAAAAAGTAGAAAATTGATGCATACATTTTATAGCTACAAATAAAATTCTCAACAAACTACACAGATCTATTGTACAATTATAATAATACATCATCTGTCATACTTGAGACCAGTTGAAGTAAGTTTGCATCCAATCTTCGAGTATTTACGTGACAGTTTTCTATATTTTTCTTTTTATATTTTTGTATCAAAAAAGCGAACGGTTCACCTTCACCTGTTCCGAAAGTAATAAAAAGTACAAAGGCATGACAAATTGGGCTGTTTACTCTGGCGAGCGACGCAACCGGTGTCGACAATGACTCATTAGAAACCCAAGCGAATCTTAAATGATTTTGTGATTTTTGTCGTCAGTCCTCACATCGCGTGAGTCAGTAACTACGATAATATAAAAATCATAGAGATACTAGTTGTCGCCCGTGACTCCAACCGCGTGGCATAAATAAAATATAAGCCTCTGTGTTTTTCCAGACTATGTTGTACATCTATGCCAAATTTCAGCGAGATCCGTTGAGCCGTTCCGGAGATATCTTCAAAGAAACATCCATACATTCGCATTTATAATATTACTAAGAAGTAAAACCAACGCGATATATGTTTATTCTACTGATGCATATTGTTACTAAAACAAACAAACACACTTACATTCCGTCTGACATAATTATTGATTGTGCATCTATGATTCAGATGTGTATTAAAATCGCAAACATAATAAACTTTGCACTTTTATCCATCAATATAAAATAATATATTCATTAAAGGAAACAAAACCGACAAAAATAAGCATTCCACTTGACGGGGACATTGCCGCGCCCCCTAGATTACAAAGTAGAGAGTACTAACTTGAAAGGGGTTTCTCTGTTTTGTCAAAGATAATGGACATGGATGATAATTTATACAGAGAAACCCACGGCTAGTTTCGTGGATCTTGTAAATTTTAACGCAAGTGAGGCGCAACGTCAATCGTTATCACAACACGTATCATGATACCAAGCGATTTTGTATCAGATAATTTTACTTACATGTAATATAAATGCATAACACAATTTAAAAATTGATTCTCGATATTTCATTTCTTCAAGGCCACAACTATGTTATCCTGGTAATCTCTTCTAGCTGTTAATTTTCCTGTATGTAACTAACACAATACATATTACATTTGCACTCATACTTATTTGGCAGTCACTAAGGGAGACCCTAAGTACAGATTTAGACTAAGCAATTTACACTAAGCATTATTTAAGTAACGACTTTGAGTGCGGCAATTAGTGCTTGTGTAGTCACTGACTTACCGGAGATCCCATCATGGTGAACGTCTTCCCGCTGCCAGTCTGTCCGTACGCGAACACGCACGCGTTGTAGCCCTCGAATGCGCTGTCAATGACGTCCACACCCAGGTCAGAGAACACCTGGATAATGAACACAAGTTGTTGAACGTCATTCTAAACAAAATACTTAATAGCTCCATCTGTATCCTGCTATCCTGGTACAATTCTACAATTAGGGTTTAATAAACCTCTTTTAAATTATATTTACACAATTTATATTATAATAAGCAGTTTTATTTTATATGTATAGTTTTTCAACTTATTAAGTAAGATAAAGCTAAAAATAAAATACAACATTTTTAAGTTGTTTGTTTATTTTGATTGTATAATATTCACATTAAAATTTATTTATTGTTGCACTAAAATTAGTGAAATTAGCATTACCTTCCTGTACATTAAGTTTTAATCTTCCTTATACAGTAAACATAATCGGGATGTAAAAAGAACTAACTACCTATATACATTGCAAATTATAGTTCTGGAAATACTAATATAATTTTTTTCATTATAAAAAAATAATAGCATAGATATAAGAACACTAATATAAAGGTAAGATCGTAATCATTTAATTTTGCGTACGCCATATTCCCACCAAACGGAAACGAATTCGTACCGCACCTTATACGGCCGTGACGTCGCGGTGTCGTCATGGTCGGCCATCAGAACGCACTAAATACATACACGATACACTTTAATAGTATCCCATAAACTCACGTTTGGTTTGCGATCCCAAAAGACTACAAGATCTTAGTGAGCAGTTATTTTCAAAATCTGTTCAATCTTGCTAAGCTTGGTGTGTCTAAAGAAGTACCAGGACTACATAAAATACCTACATTGCCTAACTTTTTTTTTCTTCTTTAGAAGGTAACCAAACCGTTATTCTTTTCTTGTTAGAAATGTCATAAAACTGACTAATATGTCAAATTTTAAATCTAGCCGGTCGCAATTTTCTAATTGTTTTTTTTAATTTCTTATGAGGTGGAGATTATCTTGGAAAAATTTACATATGCATGTAATAAGAGATGTAAGTTAACACCGTGACCGAGTTAGTTTAATTCGCCGGATAGTGCATCTGATTCGAACTAACGCCCACGGGGTGACTGTAACAGTTCGCAGAGCTGTAGTCGGGATATTAAACAGGACAAACTGTTTATATTACTAAACTAACAGCGCACTCAGGTGTTCGATAAAAATAGCCCATTATCTTAGTTTCGGATGCACTTGTACGAGGAAAAATAAAAGTTAACTTTATACTCTAATACTGGAAACTAGTAATATAACATGAAAACTAAATCACTATTATGGCGCGAATAGGCAGAAATTATTAACCCTAATTAACTGTCACATAGATACTAACCGTGAGTTTCTGAGACCAAAATATTCGTTTTGTCAAGAGATTTTGGCCTCACAATACTACCGTACCGTAAGTAACTAAGGAATATCCTTAGCGTAGATTTAGTATTTAACAACTTGGCAATAATACGCTTTATAAGATTAGTAAAGACGGTTGATGGCTTGGTTTATGATAACTATCTTACTTTGATTGCGAGACATCATGACATACAGATATGTGAACAATAGTAGACACGATGACGTAGACAGACAAATAGTTTATGCGCCAGTGATCACCCATCCTATTGTGTTACAACTTATATTCTGTTAGAATTTTATACAAATTGTTTATACTTTGCATTCATAACTAGCTGACGAGACGCCGTAAGGCGCAGAATTTAAAAAAAATAAGTAGCATGTCTTCTTCTATACTATGTTCTACATCTATGTCAAACTTCATCAATAGACCTTCTAACAAACATCCATCCAAACATTCGCAATTATAATATTAGTAAGATACTGTAATGAAGAAAAACACTTTGCCGGTGTACTGGCCCTGGCCGTACCAAAATGTCGACGTCTATGTCCCCTCACTAATCATTCTGCAATTTAAGCTCAATGTAAGCGCGTCATTCGCGCCAAAGGATTGTAATTAATAATGTTTAAATATAGTAAAAAGCAAGATTTTTTTTCACTTAGAACCCAAACACACTAGAAACTTTTAATCGCCTGATAATTTGATCCTCTGCTTATTCAGTACAAGTATGTATTGAGATGCCCAAATTAAACCGATTACATTCTCATATTAATCAAGCGCACGATCTACGAGCGACTAAAAGTCTTGTGTGCGGGGGCTCTAATAAGAATAGACTATTTCAAAAAGGTTTTATATATATCACTGGCTGATGACAAAGTGATAGCTTTATAATTTTTAAAACGATATAATAATCAGTTGCGACGTAATCGCGTCTCATATATAACGTTTCTATACGCATACAAATCACTTATTTAATATATAGCCACTATCTATATGCATATAGAGGATCGAATGTTTAACATTTAAATAGCAGCTAGACTGACTCATTTCATTTCACGGTCACATCAACAATATAGGCAAACGGAGCATTTTCCCACGATTTATTTTTACTAGCTGAGTATAAAATTAGTTAAATTACGAAAAACTTTGATATCAGATAGTTGAAGACGATTTAAACATTCAGCTGTTTATCGTAAACACGTTTTGATAGTATATTTAAATGACAATACTAATTGCTTTCTTATCTACAAAATACTTGCGATATTTTTAATTAAAATAGGAAGTGAATTTGAATACTTTTGATCTGATGACCGTTTAACATTAATATTTCAAAGCGATTGGATGAATCCGACTACGGAAGAGTTTCAAATAACATTGGTTTAAAGTGCAAATATTTCTTTTTTTAAGATTTAGATTATAAGGCGAAAAACGAGGGAAGCGGCTACCGTCATAGATATTTGCAATTGCAGATGCGTTGCCTACCTACCGGAGTAGACGCACAGAAATTTCTACTTCCACCATCGTCCCCTTCCCATCATCATCATCAGCTCACTATACATCCCCTAAGTGACTAGGGCTTGACTTCACACATATTTTTGAATTTCTTCTCAGATATGTGCAGGTTGCATCACGATGTTTTCCTTCACCGTAAGAACGGATGAATGTACACATGTAAATCGGAAATCGAAAAACACATTGGTACGTTGCGGGATTCAAACCCAAGACCTGCAGATTACAAGTCAAGTGTTGAAACCCTTGAGCCACCGACGCTCTATTCCCTTTCCTTTCCATATTAGAGTGGAAAGAGATAAAGGATTGTGTTTCATTGTTACCTGTTCCTGTGAGGCGTAGTGACTGTCCCCATGGTCGAAGGACCAGTAGGAGTGATCGAATGTAAAATCCTTGTACTTCTCACGGCTGCCATCGTTTTGCTCTTTGCTATTCTGTGAACAAAAATATCACGTTATATACGAAAATCTAAAAATATTATAAAAATCAAAGATTTGATTGTTTTTGAATAGGGTAGGAAAATACTGAACCGATTTTAAAAATTTCACACTCTCACTGTTGGGAAGCTACTCTATCCTCAGGTGATATTAGGCGATATTATTAGGTTTTTTTATTCGTTTTTTTTTTATAATTCAAAGAACGAAGTCGCGGGATGTTGCTAGTCCTAAGATATAACATAAAAGATAGTTTATCTTGAGTGATGAAAATATCTAAATCTATTGCTCCACTTTTCACCAAGGAATCTTACTAATATTAAAAATACGAATGTTTGGATGGATGGATGGAATGCATAGATCTCGCTGAAATTTTGCAAAGACATACAACATAGTCTGGAAGAACACAAACGCTACTTACTAAATTTTTGTAATTCCGTGCGGACGGAGTCGCGGGCAACAGCTAATAAACTATAAATACTAAAACCCAGCTGAACATACAATACGTAACAGTAACTTGACCTTCATACATTTTTAGTGCACAACGAAAACATGTCACGTTTGCACAAACGGACAAATTGTATTAAACTACGGTGGTTACAATTTACAATCGTTATGAATTCCTAATGTTATTATTTTTAGAAAAGGGATGCTTGGATTGAAATACATTATATGAGTTGTTTTCATTGAATACTTATTCAAATTGATTCAATCGATTTTTCCCGTTTTGCCGATGATCAGAAGACCAATCGGTCCAAAGGGAAACACCCATTGCCCTTAAAAAAAACTCGGAAATGCGTTAAGCAATGATGTTGTCAGTTGTTACCACCGCATCGATACGTGTTATATAAATAAGATAAATATTGCTTTAAATATGCTGGTGCACTTAAATTTTACTTTATTTTGCATCGGTTGTTAACCCTTGCCGGTCCGGTTACATTTTGGTTAAAGGTTTTGTGATAAACAAAATTAATTAGGGCTAAAAGCCTCATCACAAGATAAACCCAAAATATTGAGGTGGAACACGGAAACATAGTAACATTTTACCTAATGTCCATAATTTCAATTACACCTACAAATTAAACCAGTGCTTTTAGATTTGTAGAACGCAAAGCTGTCTGTGGCGAATCTTATGTCATTTAGTAGCATTGTTTTTTTTTATTTCATCCGGTCATGGTTCGCGAAATAATTTTAAATATCGAAGGAGTTTCGTCATGAAATTAAAAAAAACAATGGCATAGAGAAGCGTTGTACAACGCGTTGATGGCGTCACAATACGTAGCGAGCATCGTATGTTTACTACGTCACTCATTGTCCGTAGGGCGGAAGCTTTTATACCATAATTTGTATATTAAATTCTATTTAAAGAATATAAAAATGAGCTACAGTTATTCTTAACATCTACTGCTCTCTTTAAAAATAATGAGTCATTTTATTTTTTTTAATTTTATCAGTTGAAATACACAGTATAAAGAAAATAGTTGTCGCCCGCGACTCTGCCCGCGCGGATTAAAAAAAAAAAACTAGGCTAGGCTATGTTCTACATTTCAGCGCGTCGCGTCGAGCCGTTTTGGTGATACCTTCAAACAAACGTCCATCCATCCACCTAAACATTCGGATTTATAATATTAATAAGATAAAAAAAATGTCTTATACTCGTCGCCTTGATTCTTAATCACTTAATCTTTAAAATATTCATCGTATTAGGAAGCAGTTTTTTTTTTTACTAAATCTGAGATAAATAACATTAAAATAACTAGTATAAGAAAAAATATGAAAAAATTTATTCCATGATTATTTTACTGGGTAGTTGTTAAGCCGATTTTATCTTAAATTTGAATAATATAAATGCGAATATTTAAATGGATGGATGGATGTTTGTTACAAGGTATCTCCAGAACGGCTGCATGAGTATCGTAGATGTAGAACATAGTCTGGAAGAACTCATAGTTAAGTTTTTATTTATCCTGCACGGACGAAGTCGTGTGTGACAGCTAGTAATCACTAATATTAAAAATATTATACTAATAATTTGTTAAACCATATTTTATTGGAACATAAAAAACATAATTTATTTACATACATATTAATATAGCACAATAAAATTGACAAGGAAGTAATTAAAGAAAAGGTTGTTCAACTGCAAGTGGACTGAACACTCGGACGCACACAAAGGTCACTGCATGAATAACTACCAAATAATCACATGTCACAACTAAAATCAGGAAAGAAAATATTACTGTTAATATTCTAACACATTCAATGGTACAATGATTTTTAAATTATTTTTTTTTTTATATCATAAGGTGGCAAACGAGCGAGCGGCCACCTGAAATCGCTGAAGTAGCGAAGTGACCGTTGCCCATAGACATACGCAATTGCATATGCGTTGCCTACCTTTCATCGTCGGAGGAGAGGTGGCACAGAAAGAAAATATTTTCCCTTTCCATGCATCCTCTCATCCAGAAAGTCCACTTCCACTTCCCATCCTTCCCTTATAAGAAAATGGTGGGAAGGGAAAGAGGACTAAATTAGGCCTCCGAGACGCACACTCATCAGACGAAACGCGGAATTTCTTCCACTTCACGCCTGTTTTCTGTGTGGTGGTGGTATTTCACCGGGCGAACCTGGCCAATTCGTGCGAAGATGTTAAAGCAGGTTCTACCACTCTTAAATAGTAAAGTAGACATTTTAAATGAGCTTCGGTGGCTCAGGGGTTATTGACTTGCAATATGCAGGTCCTGGGTTTGAGTCCCGCCATGTACCAATGTATTTGATTATCAATTTAAATATGAACATTAGTAGAGACATATAGTAAGCTGATAGTAATTTGACTCGTAGGATAAAGTAGCAGTCAATGTGTTAATATGAGTATATAATTTAACATTTGCATTTTATAAAACAATTTTAGTTAAATTAAATTAAAATTAGAATATATATTACAAAAATACATATTATATAATAATTATGAAGCTGAATATGCTAGAGTGTAAGGGAACGCAATTAGAAATATTCATCATCATCAGCTCACTGTACGTCTCCACCGAGGGGCTCGGAGCCTTCCCTAAGTTAACGGTGATTAGCCCATAGTCAACCACGCTGGCCCAGGGCGGGTTGGTTGACTTTACATATATACAGGTCGCATCACGATGTTTTCCTTCACCGTAAGAACATCGGATAAATGTATAATACATATGTAAATCGGAAATGGAAAAACACATTGGTACATGGCGGGATTCGAACCCAGGACCTGCAGATTGCAAGTCAAGTGCTTGACCCCTGAGCCACTGACACTCTCAATTAGAAATATTATGAAGCTGTATTAAAAATAATAACTTACTTTTACAGTTAGGAGTCTTGTCTTTTTGCCATCCATTTGAACAATGAGTTTGGCATTCATGTCCTTCTCCCTGCAATAAAAAAATGGGATGAATTTCATTAAACAATAACTGTTACAATAATTTCTAACACTAACCGCTACATGTTTTTATCTGCAAAAGAGATCGCTTTTTATTGCACATACTTTTTTAATGCTTGAAAATAAATGTTTGATAGTAACATAAAAAGAAAAATCAGAAAATGTATGTCAAAATAACTTAACAGATGGAAGAGTTTTTTTATTTTTGTTTACTAAACTTAAATACACAATTTTGTAGTAAACATGTAATTTTCATTTTAATCTTGATAATTCATATTTTAAGCAGGATATGATTATCTGTGTTTTACAACACACTGTCTGATTAAATATCATTTCTAAAATCTTATATGAAGTAACCATTTGTAATATCAATTGAGAAAGAAAAAAGTTGTTTGTAGCATATGACAATCTTGATACCCAATGTAAACGCCCAGACATTTGTTAGTAAACAAAAGGAAATAAACACATTGCATAAAAACAACATGCTCAAGCAAAATTCAACCTTATATAGATTTTAGTTCTTTGCAACTGGGTCATTATCTTTTTGCATTTTTTTGGCAACTTTCATTTAAATGATCTGCCGAAGTACAGTTCGCGCTCCAAATGCACTCCAACCGTGAAAGTCATTGCCGTTCTTCATGACATCATACACTTTTTGCACTTTCAAAAATCTAATAAACGAATTTACAACCCTTGTTTTATTACCATAAATATCTCATTTAACTACAATACATTATTGCTTTGGTTATTACGAGTTCTATTATTGTATTTTATTTGTATTGGTGTGCAATACATAAAAATGTATTGTCTGGGTTTATTACAAATACATTTTAAGTCTAAAATTATTCGATAACAATAATATTATCTACTTACCTTTGATTGAATGGGCGAACCCTTACAGCTACTTTCACCGATGCCATTATCACACATTATATTGTAAAAAAATAAGATATTTTTAAAAATTACATCTAATACAAATGCGACTCTACAAAACGAGTTGACATTTTATTTATCCAATTGACAGCAGACAAACGACAGACAATTGTTCACCGTTCGTCGAATCTTCGAAAGTTCAAAATAGTCACTCCAACTCACTCAATCGAACGCACTTATCTCTATATATGATATGGATAGGTTGTTGTTTGACGATGACAGTTTTACTTCGTTCCGAATTAAACACACTCGACGATTTTAACTGTTTGTCCTTTTCCTTTTATGAGTTCTGACATCAGATAAAGAATAGTTGCAAAAATATGTCTTTTACCTAGGCTATGTTGGTCACGACTACCGATAGCGCCAACATGGCTAAAATCAAATGAGCACACAATACCACGGGTCATCGCCTATCCATGTTTCGACGTTAGTGAGCGAACGTAAATAACTTTGACAAGAAAGTGTTCCTATATGCAAGAAGTTAATATAAAATAAAACAACTAAAAACCGAACGGTTGTGTTTGTAATTTTCTTCAGATAGAATATTTATGTTATCACACGTTAAGTAAGTGAAAAATTTGAATTTTTTTGTTTGCGGAATTTAAAGCTCTGTCTTTTTGTACATTACTATTATCTCGCACATCTGATCTGATCTTGTAATGTCGGTACTTGCAACCAACAAACGAAAAAAAAAAGCGACAAATGAGGATAAGATTTGTTTCTATAAGCTGTTAGTAGGATTCATCTGAGTTTTTCTCTAAAAAATACGTAAGGTTTAGATTGAAGGCATAGAAATTTTTTAAATCGCTTTCCTTTCATCTTATGAAGGATGGTGGCGGTAGTGTGTGGTAAAAAATATTATCGTTTCGCCAATCACGCGACAACACTACTTCAACTTGACAAGTTGATATTCTGTTCTGTTTGCCGATTTATCATTATCTGTGGTGGTTGTAATCTTGAAAAGAAATACAGGTTAGATTTTATTTAATAAAATTATTTAATGTACAAATTACTTTAGAATTGTAATAACGGCATTAATAATACCAATTCATTTTTATGTATTACTTAGAGATAGTATAATGTTCTACAAATTTGTTTTACGAACAATTCATTTATTACATAATAACTTTATTTTTCATTTTCAGCATTCTATCAGCAACCATGGCTGATGCTCCGCGCCGCCCTATGAAGTTCCCTTATACATTTTCGGCAAAGATTGCGCAGTTCCCCATCAAACATTATCTGCAGAACCAATGGATCTGGCGTTACTGGTTTATTGGAATTGGTGTTTCTCTGCCAATCTTCTACAAGATCCACAAGATGGGTAAGAACATTTTTTTACTAACTATAACGATATAAAATATTCCAATTTTGAATTATAAACTGAATGCAGTATGTTGACCATTGCCCAAGAAACATGCAAGTACAAAGTTCTATGTAAAATCATTTCTTGTTGCTAATATATAATGGAGTATGTACTGTAAAACAACTTAGTGTAATTCCAATCAGTAATTGCAAATATTGAACTGATAGATACCTATTATTTCTTTCATACTTTCATTCATGGTGATGTCATTTACCACCACTTTAATTGCAACTAGCACTATGTAAAAAAAATTATCAACAGCTTGCAAAAGTCCACTGCTTGATGTAGATGAAGTCAAGAACTAAACCAATAAATAGAATTATATCTGCGGTTCCTCTGGTATTGCTGATATCCATGGGCGTCGTTGAACACCTCGGTGTTCCCGCTGCTCATTTGCCCCCTTCTGTTATAAAAAATATATATATATCACTTATTTGTTACAGCGAACTCTCCTGAGAATGTTAGCAAGTGGGCCGAGATCAGGAGGAAGGAGGCTGCTGAACACCATCACTGAGCACTGGAGGGCCAAGTTGCAATTTAAAACAGTACCATTTATGTTTTAAGAATTAAATTAAATCATGTTCTAGTTCAATATTCGTTTTCTTTTTTTAAATTTTAACAACCAAACCAAATTGTGAACAATATTTAATGTAGGGGGAAACATAAGCATGTTGCATAAATAATAGTAAATATTATTTTAAAAGTAGTTGTTTTACTGACCCTACTATTTGTTGCGGTTGAGGTCATTCTTTTATAAGTGTAGGTAAATAAAAAAAAAAAGTGTTTTACTTTGATGGTGCTTTATTGACTACAAATATAAATTATTATCAAACTTATAAATTACAAAATAAATATTCGCTGGCAAACAATGACTGATTACTTGAAAAAAACTGGAGAAGTTGACATCTAATAAAGGAATGCAATTTGATCGCAGCTCCGATTACATCAAGGTCACAATATATTTCACATTTTTTAATACAAAATGGCATATTTCAAGTAAAACTACCTGAGCATAGCTTGAAATAAAGAATACAATCATTAATAATTAGATATTGGGCTTATATAATGAGGTTTTTAAAGTATAGGCTCGCCAAGAATACGAGAATCTTCCCAAGGTCAGTTCAAAGACATTTATCACATCACTCTCTAAGCAAATTTAGTTGCATATGTGCAATATGGCGAGGTTTTTATATTCCCGGTTGAACTAATAAAAACAAGTAAATTACACATTACAATTGTACTAACAAAAGAGAATTAAAACTCAATGCATCTATATGGAACTGTTAATGTTGCCTTTGGCCAAGTTTCACTAAGATGTTTATTAAAAAACATAATAATACTAAAATAAAATATATTCAGTTTTGATACAAAAAAAAAAGAAATTTACCTTAGTTACTGTCAAATAGCATCCATTTCAAGTCAAAAAAAACAAAACAGATCCAGTTAAAAGAAAACACCGATATTTCAAAATTGACAATTTTCACAACTTAAACTAAATCTAAACTAGTTATATAAAACGTGAGCAGTACATACAATTAAATGAGGTCCAAAAACTAAATGCACAGAAACAATGTCAATGCTTCCACTTCATCTATAAAATGTGCTATTATATAAAAAAATTGACAAATATTTTTTGCAATGCACAAAAGGGCATATACAATAGGTACTTTTCTCATGATGCAATTAATTTTCAACTTATTGAGCGGTTCATCAAGTATCAAATTGTTTTAATCAATTAATATGACAATATTTGATGGCTATATGTTTGAAATATGATTATTTGCATGGAAAATTACATTTACAGTACAAATATAGATTAAATTCAATATGTGCATACTTCAAGCTCCAAAATCTCATAGCATGCAGCATACTTGAAGTTAACATTTTAATTTCTTGTCCAAATATTTATCTTATTAACTTGTTATGACTAAGTTATTGTGAATTGACTCCGGCAACAGGCACTTTCTGTGGTCAATTTGAACACACCATTAGAGTATTTATTTCCTAATCTAATTAAAAAAATAATATTTACACTTAAAATTTAGTGGAATATTTAAAGATTCTAATTAAATTTGTATTTTTCGCTTTGGTTGTATTTTTTACATATACAGCGTGTTTTGTAACGCAAAATTGCTGTTTACATTTTTATTTTTTCTAACAAAAATGGTGTGTTATTTTTTGTGTTTATATTCTTTAATATTGTCAATACGCTCTAATTTGTGCATTTAAATTTTTTAAACAAAAACTGTTTTTTACACTTGTCTTTTTATCACGACAAACGTAACTTTATATATTAAAAAAAAAACAAAAATTAAATATTTTTTTATCAATCAACATCAATTTCGCAATTCAAGTATTTTATATTAAGTAAAAAAAAAACATAAATCAATTTTTATTATTTTGGAAAGTACAAAAAATCGTCATATTACCTTTAGCTCAAAATTTTCAATAATTAAGTAAAAACAAAAACAATGTAAGGTTCACAAATTATTCTATTCAAGTGGGTATACTTTCAAATTCATTCTAATACCTGTTTATTATGCAAGACCACAGCCATATGTTTGTATTTGTCCAAATTTTGGATCATCAAAATTAATTTGACAGTATTTCAATTTTGTGACATTCCTCAGCACAGATAAAAAAAACATAATTTTATCAAATCACTTCTTCAAAACGACAATTTATCATGTAAATACCAAATTATACAATAAAATAACCTTGCAAAATAATCACAACATATATAAAGCTAGGGTCATAAATAAATACATTAACAAAATAAGTTTACTACTAATGTGTTTTTCATATTGTTGTTTGTTTGAAATCAGCAATAATATAACATCCGTCTGCTATTGAAAAACGAGACAGCTTTGAATTTATCAGAGGATAACCATTGGAAGTCTTTGTAAAAACCAATCCAAACAAAACAAGACGGCAACTTAATAAATACATCACCAATCTGATTCATCACACCAATCTTTCATTTCAATCACAAACACCATCACTAAACACTGTCAGTACACCACATTGTCTGTAAGATGGGACCATTTATGTCACTTTAGTTTTGCTCGCTTCGTTTTGGAGTCCTCATCAATTTCATCTTGATACTTCCTCTTGACTGGTTCTTCTACTTCTTCATCAAGTACTGTTGGTGGTAGAGGTGGCAGGTCTAGTTCTGTGCAGCGCTTTATCAGATACTTCTCTAGTCGGTAGCCAGCTCTGGAAGATAATGTCAGTATTGGTATAACAAAAGAAAATGTTCTTTGATAAATTTTGGATGAGTGTGTGTTCCAGAGGACTAATATGAAAGTGGATTTGATGGAGGGCGCATACAAAGGGAAAATATAATATTTTCATTATGTGCATATCCTCCTCTGTCAATTAAAGGAAGGCAACGCATCTACAATTGCGGATGGGTATGGGCAGCGGACACCTCGCCATTTCGGCGACTTCAGATGGCCGCATGCGTACATAATCCAGTTATTGTGTGTACATACTTGGCGACAGGATGCGTGTCCTTGTTGTAAGTGAAGCAGTTGTAGAAGACGAGGGCGACGTCTGCCAGCAGGTCTGTGTCTGCCGCGTACTGTCCTTCACTCAGTTTCTCCCGCACTAGAGTTAAGTCCATGGGCTCGTTGATCACGTCAAGGTAATCTGGCACCTGGTTATAACAGTCACTATGTTATAATTATTATTTTCTAATATTGACTATAATAATTGTAATTAAGCTGTTTAATTACTAGTGTATAAAAAACATTGTGTATATTAAAAAAAATAGTGTATATAAAAATTGAATAACTAAATGAGGTATATAATATCGAGCTTACTGTTGGTTTCCGAGACCAAAATCACCGTATAAAACATACCGTCATCCCAGTCTTTCGTCTTTGACAAAACAGAGATGACAATATATCTTATACGGGTATTTTGGTATCAGAAATCCACAATTAGACTGTAAGTTTATATGTAACTTACGTCTTCAGTGGAAACAGGGTCTAAGAAGGGCCATGCGTCTTTGTGCTTCATGGCATCATGCAGCAGCGTCTCCAGCTTGTCTGTGTGCAAGCTGACTGAGGGTTCACGGCGACTGGACCTCTTCCTTAAAACTGTTTCTTCTGCAATACATTATTACCAAGGTAGAGAAATTCTCAGCAGTAAAAATTCAAGATAGAATTTATCAACTCACCGTGATGACCATTAGTGAGTGATTTAGACTTTCTGCCAGGTGTACCGTTCAACAGATTTTTAGGCCTGTAAAAGTTTAAATTTGTAAATATAGATAGTTTTAATATTCCATACTAATATTATAAATATGAAAGATTTGTTTGATTGAATTAAATAAGCTCCAAAACTACTGGACCAATTTGAAAAAAAAAATCCTCTGTTGGGACACTACACTATCCCCAAGGTAATACAGATGATCCTACTGATATTAGAAATGCGAATGTTTGGACGGATGGGTGTTTGTTAGAAGGTATCTATAGAACGGCTGCATGGATTTTGCTAAAACTTGGCATAGATGTAGAACATAGTCTGGAAGAACACATATGTTACTAATTAAGTTTCTGGGGTAGTATAAATATAATTTTGTATTGAACTCACTTGCGCCCTCTCTTAGCGCCATTTGGTACCGGTGATTCATCTTTACTGCTCCGCGAGTTACGTTTTTTCAGTTTGACCAATGCTGTGTTATATTCACTATCTTCAGAATCTAAAACAAGAGTAATAAGTAAATATTTGTATTTATGTTTGATTATAAAAATATCAAGCTAATTAGCAGAAATGAAAATGATAAAAAACAGTGCGCGATAGTAAATGCAACGCCACCCAAAAACAACAATTTATTGAGAAGCAGTGACAAAATTTTCAAACACTGGAGTATTTCATTGTCTTGTAAAAACACTATGTTAGTATTCATAATATATCCAAAATTAAAGAACAATTAAGAAATTTAAATTTCCACCGTGTACTTTTATTCCACATCACAGACTTTAGAAATAACAAATATTTTTCATCTCTGTTCACACCACAATATTTAGTAAAACATTTAATCCTTATCAATTGTGATAGCTTCTACTTTGCTTTTACGTAGCTAGCAAATAAATCAACAATGCAACAAAAAATTGCAAAAGAAAATAAAACCATAGCAACCAAAAATGAAGAAAAGAAATGGACCCAAAAGCAGAGACTTTGGACATTCCATGAAGGTGATCAAACCAAAAGAGGGTAAGTAGGCGTGAAGCAATTGTTTTAGAGAAAAGGTGTCTTAGTGAAGGGTTATTATGATTGAAAATAAAAAGGGTAGATAGGGATGTATTATACAATTCAAACTTTATAGCGGCTCGAGTATACAAGTGCGTATCTTTGCAGGTCGGCCAACTGTGAAATAAAGGCATATCCTCGTGTGTTCTCCATACTTATATCCTCTTACATCCTGCTGTGACCTAATATTGTAGTGTTCACAGCCAACAACTTAACTTACACCCATAACCAAAAAAGGATAAGCAGAGATTACAGACATTTGAAACGATTCTAATACACCTTCACTACTTCCACCTTCATACATCATCGCATAGAATGTCGCTTTCGGGTGCTCCTAATACAATGTTCCTTATTGCGCAGTGTCATGAAGCAAAATTGTGAGCGGCCTTAAAGTTTGAATGGTACTATACTTATTAGTAGGGGTTGTAGAGGAAGGGGTAGGGATTATGGGGTGATGTCTTATGATGTGACAAACCCGAGGTATCCACCGGCGCGTCAAGCACTCGCGCGTACTCGTGGATGTTGTTGATCGCGGTCGCCGCGCACCGACGTACAGTGTGCTCTTTACATATAATAAATTATTACTAAATCAGACCCTTAGTGTAGATTACTTATAGTAAAGCACTCCGTATTCTTGACTTATATGCTCTATCTAACTTAACTTTACAATTAACCGTGGCTTTCTGAGACCACAATATCTTATTATTAAGACTTTTTAATAACATGTTATCTATATTATCTCAAAGGTTTGTACATATATTTTGACTTCAAAAACCCACGGTAATTTAATTGTTATCACAAACAAAACTCAATCATATTTTTTAAGACCAAAGCACCTGAAGCGCTCTTATAAAGTTCATGTTGCTGCAAAATTCCAATTTAAATACCCATTACATTTACAGATATGTATATCTGTTTACCTCTACGTGATCCATTACTGGAGCAAGTGTTGCAGAGTGCTCGCCGCTGTGAGACGCACTCCGCGTGACACCTGGCGCCGCACGCCCGGCACGTGGCCCCCAGCCTGCCCCCGCTCCCGCACGCCCCGCACACTGACCCCCACTCCAGTCTCGCCCCGCCCACCTCGCCCAACTCGCCCTCCGCCACGCCCACACTGACACAACACACATCTCTATTATGCTTTTCATTATTTATTTCCTACTCAAAATCTGCCAAATCTTACTAATATTATAAATGCGAATATTTGGATGTATAGATGTTTGTTAGAAGGTATCTCGAGAACGGCTGTATGGATCTCGCTGAAATTTGGCATACATATAAGTCACAGTCTGGAAGAACAGGTAGGCTAATAATTATTATAGATTTTTTTTAAATTTCGCAAGTAGTCGCGGGCGACAGCTAGTTATTAAAAAAAACACCAATTTTTTTTGTAACAATGTGATTCTAATATCACTTTTCAATAAAGCGACTGCTCACCTGTCGTCAAGGTCATCTTCAAGGTCATCGTCACTGAACAACTTCCTCTTTCTCCTCGGCGTCTTCTCTCTCGGCCGGCACTGGTCACAGAACCAGTCGCCGTCAGGTACTTTCTGCAAATAATTATAAGATAAGACCTACATATATAACTTTGCAAAATTAACAAAATACAAAAAAGTTATTTCGTAACACTAGCATTTTGCATTTCTCCTAAATTATTACTTAAAAATAAGCTTAACTAATTCATAATAGTAAATATAAATATAAATGCAAGCAAATAACTATAAAAAAAATCTCACACATTTCACTAATTACAACTCACCCTCGCCCCTAACATACACTGGACGCATGAAATTGACAAAATACATTAAAACATTGCACTCAAAATCAAGTATAAAGGTTTTCAAATATCTTGGCGGCTCGGAACATCGACCTTGAGCCGCCAACATATTTGAAATGAAGTATACACGGCTTTTGAGGGTAAGTAATAAATAAATTAAACAAACCGATAGTTTAGGCTTGAGGCAGTATAAATGATGTCCCTTATTGCATCCGTCGCAGAGCAGCATATTATCAGGGTCGGTCTTTCTACGGCAGATCCTGCAGCTGGCATTTAGTATACTTGCTGACCAGGTGATGCTGGAGTCCAGGGTCAGGAGGTGAAGGACAACTTGTGCGAAGCTCCTGCACTCCATTAGAGACACCTCCCATCTCTCCAGCGCTTCCAGGTCGAGTGGCTTGTTCTTTGCTTCACGATCTTTACGCTCTTTGTCGTCTAAACCTGCGAGAGACAGAATTTTCTTAAACTAATGTTAAATACTTTAGGATTATTATTCAAATATAATATGTCGGAGAATTGTTATGAATATGATCCTTAAAAATAATTTGGAGATAGAAATGGTACCAGTGCTCCAAATGAATTTGAAATAGTGACTCGTACGATGTTCCGAATCGCCAAGATGTTTGAATATAACTTACCTAGAGGTCTTTTCAGGTACTTATGGTGTATAGCCTGGGAGACCTGCAGCAGCGCGCAGGCCAGACCGCGCACTACCTCGGCACTTGGCTCCCGTGTCTCCTCATGCCCATTCTTGACTCCGTTCACCCTTGGAGCATCTAAGTAGTGTCCAGGGTCACGGTATCTGTTTATTGGTATCGCTTCCATTTCTTCTTTGTCTACATCTGTAAATAATATTTTGTTTTTAACATACTAGCTGTCGCCTGCGACTCAGTCTGCTCGGGATTAAAAAATACTCAATTAGTAGCCTATGTATTCTTCGAGGGTATATTGTACATCTATGCCAAATATCAGCAAGATTCATGCAGACCTTTTGCAGATACCTTCTAATAAACATCCATTCATCTATGTAAACTTAAGATAACTCACCGTTAGGTAATTTGAGCACGCCATTAGGCTGATGATAGTCGTCCCTGTACTTCTGTCCAGGTCCCCAGGTGAGGTACTCCGCCTGCTTGTCGTATCCCTTCAGCATCAGCGTGCCGCGCCACGCCTCGCGGTCCTAACAATTACATTCTCATATAATTACCATAATTACTTTGTTTTTTAGAGTAATTTCATATAGCGTAGATTTCTTTATCGTAGGTTTCCGAGACCAAAATATCTGTTTAAAAAAATATAGAGCCATCCCATCATATCTGACAAAACTTAGAACAACAAACGGAGATTTTGGCCTCAGAAAACCACGATAACTATTATAGAACCAAGAAGGTTTTTTAATATATTATTTTTATTATCTAATTTGAAATTAATTGCGAGCTAAGGAAGTTTCTAGGAAACTTGACAACTATCAGTAGTAAGGTAGTTATAATTCTTACCTTAACTTTAAGCGCTCCTAAACATCCATGGAAGATCTTCTCCTCCAGCTCCAGTATGTGGTCCCGCAGAGACAGTTCGAGTGCCTCGCTGAGCGACGTGTCCGCGGGCACGCTCAGCGACGGCTGCCAGCGTCGCCGCGTCATGTGCTGCGACGGCTGAGCAGGAGGCTGCACAAAACGTCATATAACGGCTTATTTCTCACTATTTTTTTTTGTTTAATTCCACAATTTGTTGTTGAACGAAAAATTGACTGATATTTACAGAATAAAACCTATTTAACGTTTTTCAAGGCTAAAGGTTAAGCTAAAAAGGTGCATTAGCTTTTAGCCTTGAAAAATTTGATATAGATTAAATTTAGCTTAACTAAAAGTTCTTGTATGTCTACAGCCTAAGCTGATTTTCTCGAGCGTTGTAGGGAAATTTAGTCGGGCATTTTTTCTAATTGTAAGTACAACTTACAGGTGCGACAGTAGGATTGAGCAGATGTAGCGGACAGCTGGCGACGTGCGTGAGGAGATGCGCGCCGTCCTGCTCGAGGCCGTGTCTCAGCTCGTTCTCGCGCAGACCTCGCTTATTGAGTGCCGCCAAAAGTGCACCAATTTGCTCCTCCGTATGGTACACTGACCAGTGTGGCCGGTCCACCTGTAACACCGTTAACGTCTTATTAATTATTAACATCGACAGATTATAAAATGACTGAACCTTGGAAATTTTCAAATTGTAAACTAAATGTATATAGAAGTATGTATGTATGTATATAGAAATCGTATTTACCTAGTCAATTTTTATATCGACTAAGTTTAAAGTTGTTAAAATTGTTTTAAGAGATGTTAATTATTAGTTCATGTTATTTTCTTGTTTAATATTGACCTTGCCATGTACATAGCACGTGTTGATATCAGAAGTGCACAACATGAGTTCCCTGGCTCGCTGCAGTGCGTGCGCGTTCGCCGGGGCCCCGCCCTCCGCCCCGCCCACCTTCACGCCTACGCCGTTGACGTACGGCTTCTTTGGTGAGCCGCGAAGATTTGCCGCCGATTCGTTCTCTTTGTCACTTCCAGCTGGAAATATATTTTAACAATTTTAATATTAGTGTCGTTTATTTTGCTATATAAGCAAAAATTAAAAATAAACAAAAATATTTTTGTTCACCTAAGCAATAATTCACTACATTTTTAACTGCGTAATTTGGATTTCTTGTTACTAACGCCTATAACTTCTTAGAATTAAGATTGTCAGTATTTTGGTATAGTACAGACCTCGTTCCTCCCTCATGAGATGCGGACTGGACAGCTTGTGCCTGCAGAGGCCGCGTTCCTCATCACCAGCTTCCACGAACAAGCCGCCCACGCGCCGCATCACCCAGTAGCGGCGGTACGCGCGGTCCATACCTACAAAATATTTATTTATATTATTGTGCACCAGGTGTCGCATGCGACTCCGTCCTCGCGGTATTAAATAAAACATAATCAGTTGCCTATGTGTTTTTCCAGACTATGTTCTACATCTGTGCCACATTTAATGAAAATCCATCCATCTAAATTTTTTTTGCATTTATAATATTAGTAAGATAATAAGATATTAATTTGATGTAATTTCAAATAATTACGACAGATTTAACGACACTCACCAACATAAGAAGTGTACTTAAAGAGAGACAGCTGTAACTCTTTGAGTTTCTTCTCATATTCATGTTTTTTAACTTCACTCTTTTTATTTAACTTCTCTATAGATATCTTGAGTTGTTCGTCTATCACTTTGGCTTGATCTCCTGACAACTTCTGTTCCGTTTTTGTGGCTTGAGCTTCCTTCTTTAACTCCTGACGTGTTGCTACTAATTGTACTTCGCGTTTACGTTCATTTATCTAGAAATTAATTTAAAAAATATTAATAAAAAAATATTACGTAATATTTGGTAAATGATCAAATAATTTTTGTATTCCGTTTGATAAAAAGTATTTAAACTTATTTTCGGATTAATTCCAAAGATTAAATATTGGGGTCTTATCGTAAATTTGTAAGAACATTTCATACCTGCAGCATCCTTAGTGACTGTTTGGTAATCTTGTACTCCTCGAGGCGCTCTTCAGTGATGTCACGCACGGTTGCGTAACTCAGCACTTGGTTCATGAGGCATTGCAGGATAAGAAACTTGTCCTCTGCAAGTATCAAATATAAAGAAAACCACTATTTAAAAATCACCATTTTACTAACTTATATTAAATTCATTCAATGAATCAAGTTTTATATATGAAACTTTAAGCGATAATCCGACTCAAAGGACCAAAAAGCTAAATATTCATTGTTTTCTCCGTCTTGAGGAGCCACTCCGAATAACGAAGGTTGGCGATCAGATTTCCATATTTTATTTTGTTTCTAGCAGGCGAAACAATAAGGCCGCCTGCCATTGATTTCTCGTACTAAAAGTTGTTTTAGTTAACTAGCCTGTTAGTTTTAATATCTTACTATGGGACGCGTTTAGTTACCAATTAACGTCTCTGTGTCCGACAATAAGATAAGCTTTAGGTGAAACAATACCTAGTGGCAAGTCAGCAACGTGTACGGAGGCCAGTCGGCGCACCACCGCCGGCTTAGTGATACGCAGGCGCAGCGCTGCATCATCAGCACCGGTGTAACCACCGCGCTGCACTGACCGGAATGCCGCGTTGCGTCCGCCGCTCACCCCGCCCGACGACAGCATATATAATCTGAAAAGGTAACAAAAATAAATTATATAGCTTTTTTTTCTTATAACAGAGTAGTTATCTTAATTGATATTATAAAGAGGAAAGATTTGATTGTTTGCATTGAATAAGCCCAGAAACTACTGAACTGATTTGAAAAATTCCTACACTGTTGGGAAGGTACACTATCCTCGGGTAACAAGCTAAATTTATTAATAGTTTTTTTTTAATTTGAAGAAATGACTTGTATTTAACTTACTTTAGAAGGTATCAAATATTTTAACTTATTCTACGTAACTGTATTTTGTACGTTACCTGAGTACTTCAGTGACGGTGGTTGGATCGAGGGGCAGTTTACCTAGCGGCGTACCGAGGTACGTCTGGGACCACTTGCTGGCCTTCGTAGCCAATTCTATCGCCTTTGATACTCCTATATCTGTTTCTAATTCTGCATCCCCTGAAACATATTAATTTATTGATATTAAAAGTTGTTTTAGAAATAATTAGATGTACTAATACATATAGATAAACAGGAAATTTTTATAATTTTATACAGAGAGTTTAATTTAAAGACTTCAACTATAACTGCCACAAACTTAATTGCTAATTGGCCACTTAACGAATGACTATAGGTTTCTAAGACCAAAAACTCTGTATAAAATATACATTATCTCCGTTTTATCAATCATGATTTTGGTCTCAGAATCCGACAGTTTATTTCAAACATTTCTTACCTGTAGACTCCTGCATTCTTCCGTTCTCATTATATTCCTCCGCTTCATCTTCTTGCAATGTGAATATTGTAGTTAGAAACATCTGTACGAGATCACTGAATGCTCCCGCATGCTCCTTCAATGTCAAAGATTTCCTGAACAACTCCAAATCAAAGTCTTGATGAAATACATCTTTTACTTTGAGTATGTCATTATACATATGAACAAATTCTAGGATAGATAGAAAATCGCCGAGATGTTTGTGCGGTATGCCTTCAACTTGTACCGGTGTTGCTTGTGGTATCACCTGGAAAATTAATGTCATATGTCAATGACAAAGTTTTTGTAAAAAAAAAAAAACTACTTTAGTTTTCCAATTGGACTACAATCTTTCTAATATTATAAATGCGAATGTTTAGATGGATGTTTGTTTGAAGGTATCACTAGAACAGCTGAATGGATCAGTATGAAGTTTGGTATACATATAGAACAGAGCCTGGAAGAACACATAGGCTACTGATTTCTTTTAAATAACGCGCGGATGCAGTGGCAGGCAACAACTAGTGCATAAATATAGGTGTCCGTATTTAAAATCAGAGGCAATTTTAAAACTCATAATGTCAAAACAAACATACACAACTCACACCTGTAACCCAGAGGGGTAGGCAGAGACAGACCTACAATTGGCGCAGTTAAAATGTCACTAGTGTGTTTCTTAGTTAGTTTTACATTTTTATTATGAAGAACAAAGTACCTTATGATCCTCCAACTCTTGGTCATCTTTGATTCTCTGCCACTCTTTGAGATGTGCTTTCTTTTTTGCTTTCTCTTCTTCCTTGCGCTGTCTCAACTGGTCTTCCGCTCTTCGCATTTTCTCTACTAACTCTTGAGCATTCTTTCTGGCTTCAGGATCCATTGGTTGTTTCGGTTTGGGTGATGCTATTTTTTTAATATCGTTAATTTTTTTTTTAATTTAAAATTAATTTTACTAAAGGAAGAAGTTTGTATCAGCAATGAAATAATAGTTATTTAAATTTAATACTGATTTACAAACTTACACTTAGTGACACTAAAGTAAAATAGCACATAGAACATCCTGATATATAAACACGGCTAAACACTCACGTATATTCGTCCGGTGGCGGCACCGACTAGTTTCGAGCCCATCAGGGGCCCTTCAACAGGATGAGTGGTACTGGTATCTTATATCTTTAAATGAGCAATTTTTGTATATATGTATATATATAATTGGAATCTCGGAATCGGCTCCAATGATTTTCATAAAATTTAGTACATAGGGGGTTTCGGGGGCAATAATTCGTTCTAGCTAGGAATCATTTTTAGAAAATGTCATACTATTTGTGTTTTATCGATAATCAACTTAAACATAAACTTATCTTTTTCTATCGGTAAGATCGAAAAATATTATTCATATTTCATCATTTTATTAGTAATTCGTACTTAAATATAATTTCCAAAAAACATAATTTAAAAAAATCACAAATACCGAGCAAAGCTCGGTCATCCAGGTACTTATTATACCCCGATGGGCCCGAAACTAGTCGGTGCCGCCACCGGACGAATATACGTGAGTGTTTAAGTGTTTATATATCAGTTTAGCGTGTCTCACTACAGTTTGAATAATTTAATAGAACATTCTGTCAATTTTATAAGTCACATGTCTTTATAAATTTGTCAGATTACAGTGAACATTTTACCTTCAGATTTATCAGTCTTCTTAACAAACTTATCCATTGATTCCTGTCTGCCTTTCTTATCGGGACTAACTTTTTTCAATGATTTGTTAAGCTTAGTTGCAGATCCTGGCTTTGCTTTCGGTGGTGACATACTTGTTTTTAATAATTTCTTTGATGATGCAAACTCTGGTGGACTTCCGGTAAATATTTGATTGAAATTTACTTTGTTTATGTTGTATTTTTCCATTGCTGATTGCTGTAAACGACATTTTGATATGTGAGTCATATATCTATTCTTCTTCTTGAGGTGCCTCTCCGACTAGCGAAGGTTGGCGATCAGTTCTCCATATTATATTATATATCTATTAGCACTTGGCAATTATATCACAGCCTTGAAACTACTACTATCATTACTAATATTATAAATGCAAATTTTTGGATGTATGGATGGATAGATATTTGTTGTTAGAAGATATCTGCGGCTTAATTGGATCTGGATGACATTTGACACTGATGTAGAACATACTATGGATTCATTATCATCAGCTCACTATAGGTCCCCACCGAGGGGCTCGGAGCCTACCCTAAGTTAAGGGTGATTAGCCCATACTCAACCACGCTGGCCAAGTGCGGGTTGGTTGACTTCACACATGTCTTTGAATTTCTTCTCAGATATGTGCAGGTTGCATCACGATGTTTTCCTTCACCGTAAGAACGTCGGATAAATGTACATATGTAAATCGGAAATCGAAAAACACATTGGTACATGGCGGGATTTGAACCCAGGACCTGCAGATTGCAAGTCAAGTGCTTGACCACTGAGCCACAGACGTCTCACTATGGATTATATCTATGTTATTTAACACACTTTACGCTTTATGCCAATAAGAATTGGATATATTAATAGTGAAGTTACCTTTATAGTTATGATTCCTCCAGATCCTTGTTCAACAAATTGTTTGAGAAAGAGTCTATTTTTATCACGTGAATAGACACCTTTACGTCGCCGAACACGGTCATATGGAGCGGTACCCATCTGGCCAGCAGAGGTCTGCTCCAACTCTTGGAACTGTTCTACTTCATAACAATATGAAGATGCTGGAGGTGTTGATGTGCTGAAAAATGTTATGTAAAAATTCAAGATTCGAGATTTATTTTTTTACTTTTGTACTTTATTTTAGTACTTTCTTAACATAGATATTGTGTTATCCATTGTTCGAAGATCTGATTAGAACTTATTAGTGATCTTATTAACATCTTATTAGAGTTTCTTTATATCTTATAATTTCTCATAAGATTTTTTTAGATCTTTATAAATATTTAATCAAAATTAAATTATTATATTGTACATAGCCATCATTTTCAATTTGTTTTAATATAGATATGTATTGTTCTAATTTTAAATTCTTATTAGAATTGTTATATGACTATGGACCTTAATAATCAATTGATATCAGATAAACATATGTTTATCAATCATATGTACCAGTTACAAAAAAAAACATTAATTTCTTACTATCTTTTTGCAGCTGCCAGTTATTTATGATTACAATTTTCAAAATAAAATAAATGGGGCATGGATATGGTATGCATTTACTAGTTTGGTATAACATTTTGATTCAATGTTTTTAAAATATCCAATAACATTATACACTGTATAAATGTAATAAATTTAGCAATTAACCTATTTGGATGTTGCTTCTGGACTGTGACTGACAGTATGTGGGCTTCCCGCCACTGATCACCTTCCAGACATGCTTCAACTGACTCTCCAACAAAGTATCTCTCTCTCACAAAGTTAAATACATCTTCTGACATCTCAGCAAATGAACATCTCTTGGTCTTTGCTGCCAAGTATAATATTGGTATTCGCAGCTCCATAGGAAAATCTTTTAGTGACTTCCTTGCAGCTTTCTCACTATCCATAGCTTCGGCGTATGTCAAGTTGTTCTTCCCCGTCATCTCACATGTCCACACCATGGAGTTAACCAGGATAATCCGCTCGCAATACTCCCTTGAAAGTAAACATTAAACAAAACTATAATAATATCGCTAAATTTCAACATATTAAATCGAACGGTGACATATTATGTCACGCTTGCGTTAGTACAAGAGCAGCGGCGCGGAAGCAATGTCAACGGTCTATCTCGCAATGATACACGCAATATAATTCACAAAAACACGAGAAATGCGCGAAAACATTGCATACAAACAAACTCACTCATAATCCTTGAATATCTCGTCGGTGATCTCACAGTGGAAGACCTCATCGTCGTCGCGAAGGTATTCAGACACCGTCGATTTCTCAAATGCTTTTCTTTTCAATAGAGGCATGTTAAGAGTTCGCGGGTCACTACGGTGGGAAAAGTAATTTGCAATATGTTTCACAAAAAACACTTTGGCCGTTTTACATTACGAGTTGTGCAGCACATTGATAAACGTAATCTTCTATGTAAAACTGGAGAAAAATAGTAACATTTATCAAGATACAGAGAAATTGTTGCGTGGTTTCGGTTGACAAGCCAAAAAACGGCGCGCTGGGCGCTTCTTTTTACGCCAGAAACATATGAACTGTGTTGACGCACTTCTAGAGTTTGTAAAATTTAATTTTTGGTAGTTTTTAAACCTACTATTGACAACTTAATAAATTATTCTAGCTTCTCATATAAGATCTATTTTTCATTACAGCATTCATATGGTTCCAGTGACAACGTATAATATTTAAATCTACATAGTTTAAAAGTTAATTGAAAAGTAAAAGCAAATTTTTAGGTAATGATTAAGGCAAACTAACACATATTTAAGAAATTAATTGTTTCCTAAAAAATATTCTTAAAGTCATATTTTCCCAGCAGAATATAAAAAGTGTTAAAATAGTGTTTTTGGTAAAATGTGGTAACTTCCAGATTTTCTTAGTACAACACTATTACAAATAAAAATTGAATTAAAAAATCTTGTTTCAAACCATGTTATTTACATTGGTACAAAATTTTTGATGGATTTTATAAGTAAGCACATCATATACGATATATAAAATTAAGTAGTAAAAAAAACGGTTATTTAAATTGTTCTGCTTTGGTTTGCGACTGATAACACTGTTTTTAAATAATGTTAATTTAATGTCAATGTCAAAAGTGTTCAAAAGTCAAAACATTGTGAACCGAATCATATGTAGTAGGAAAAATATGTATAAAAATATTAAGTTAAATGTAAAGGAAATAGAGCGATAACTTTAATATAAAATATATACATTTAATGATTAGTAAAAATGCCTAAAGAACAATATCGCGAAACATATGTTGGGCGTAAAATGTAAGTCAGGTTATGTTTACACGATAGGTTGTTTTGTTTCTTGCAAATATTTCTGTATTTACTTGCCTGATTTTCGGGTGAAATTGTCTACTGTAGTATTAAGCTTAAAAATTAATATGAGGCGTCTAATAACTGGATATGTTATTGCAAAATTAATCCTTTGTTTTCGTAATCATTGCAGATCTCACGTCACATTTAATGTGGACAGTGCATCAAACATTCAGCAGGCCGCACACATTCAAGTCATTACGAAAAACTTATACGCTCAAGATGGGCAAAGAGTTCCTGCCGTGTACGGCGTACTCGATAGACGAATGGTATGTCACTTTGTTTTATTTTCTTCTTCATATTGTAATACATTTTTTTAGATATCTTGACGGTTCTAAACACCTACTGTTACTTAATCCTAAGAAAAGCCATTACCATAAGCTTAGTAACTTTTTTTAAACAATAGGTTATTTATATATGATTGATCCAATATTTTGTTTTTCAGGGTACAAATCAGAAGCATGCAGATTGTGAAACCTGCGGTCTGGGCCTGGCTGAGTGTGTGGGTCACTATGGGTATATAGAGCTGGCATTGCCTGTATTTCATGTTGGATATTTTTCTTCCATCATTACCATCTTGCAGACTATATGTAAGGTAAGATGTTACTTAATTTATTGATATATTAGGTAAGGCATGAGCAAAATGACAATGTAAACCAACTTTCAGTTATACTTAGTAACAATTATGTTAAACTGATATAAAAATGACTAAACACTCACATATATTCGTCCGGTAGCAGCACCGACTAGTTTCGAGCCCATCGAGGTCCCTTCATCAGGATGAGTGGTACGGGTATTATTTCACGGACGCGGCCCCTTGCTCAGTGACGAATATATGTGAGTGTTTAGCCGTTTTTATATCAGTTTATTATAAAGTCTCACGAAAGTTTGAATAATTTAATAACAATTACGTTGATCTTTTACAGGATTGTGCTAAAGTAATGTTACAAGAGAAATTAAAGAAGTCATTCAGACGTAAATTCAATAATCCAGAACTATCATACTTACATAAGAAAACATTAAGATCAACTGTATTAAAGAAAGCTAAAACATGTAATAAATGTCCATATTGTGAATCTTTGAATGGTATTGTTAAGAAGAGTCCCACTGGAATACTGAAGATAATACATGATAAGTACAGGAATAAGAAACCAACAGATCCTATTGTGCTGAATGTTCTAAAAGATTTCCATGAAGCAAAGGAATTGAATAAGGAGGTTGCGGCTATGATTAATAGTGGACTGATTATTGAATTAACTCCATTAGAGGTATGATATCCTTTGATCATATGGTCACTTACTATCAAGTGGATTTGTGGTCAAGCACTGGTTTAATTAATATTAAAAAAAAAATTAAGTCTACCTAGTCATAGTGCTTCGCTCCAAAGCTTCATAATTAACATTAAATATGTGTAGAACTGATAATAACTTTTGACAAGTCAAGTAATGTGTTATGAATGTATGTGTATTTTGCGGTTCCTCTGGTATTGCTGATGTCCATGGGAGTTGTGGAACACCTCGGTGTTCCCGCTGCTCGTTTGTCCCCTTCTGTTATAAAAAAAAAATGTGTCAGTCTATACATTTTTGAAATTGAGTATGGAAAAGCTTCGGAGCTAATAAACTTTGTCTAGAGTCTAGAGGAGGCAGAATGGTTAATTGTAATGTGTTATTTCTTTTTATATTCTTTGGATTCTTATTGTGATATAATTAATTACTTAGGTTTTCGTTTGTGTTTTAAAATTAACTAGTTATAATAATTTGTTAATTTTCCAGGTGTTGAATTTATTTCGACGTATCCCCGATGAGGACATCCCTCTGCTAGGTATGAATGTTAAAGCATGCCGGCCGGAAGATCTGATTCTAACGCGTCTTCCTGTGCCCCCGCTTTGCATACGGCCTAGTGTTATCTCTGATATTAAAGCTGGCACGTAAGTAATTTTTTTTTTTTAAGTTTTATTATTTATTCATTTGTTAAAGAAAATAAAGATAGTAATTTACATATGACAAAAAAAATATATTTCTTACTAATATTATCTTACTTCTTTACATCTTATCTTAGGAATATTAAAAATGGGGATATTTCGATGGATGGATGTTTGTTTGAAGGTATCTCCAGAATGGCTGCTCGGACCTAGATGAAATTTGGCATACATATAGAACATAGTCTGGAAGAACACATATGCTACTTATTAAGTTAATTTTTGAATCCGCGCGGACGGAGTCGCGGTTGACATCTAGTTACATATAAAGGCTACATCATTTCGTAGTTTTTCAAATAACACATGGATTTTCTATGCTTTGACAGTAATGAAGACGATCTAACAATGAAGCAGTCAGAGATATTGTTGATAAATGATGTGATTGGACGTCACATTGCAAGCGGTGGCAAGAGTGAGCTGCTGCAGGAAGACTGGGACTACCTGCAGTTACACGTAGCCTTATATATCAACAGTGAAATGTCCGGCATACCAATGTCCATGCAGGTACAGCTGCCTCTATTCATAAACAACATAAGAGTGTTCAAAGTCTCGTCGGTTTATGTTTGCTTTGGACTATTTTCTAAAAATATTCTTAAGTCTAAAAATTTTAAAGGCATTTTACTTAACTATTATGTAATATAATAATAATACTTTGCTTTTTCAAGAAACAAGGAAAAAATATAAAATATCTAATATCTAGTTTTTAAACTTTTCCAGCCCAAAAAACCTGGTCGAGGATTGGTACAACGACTCAAGGGCAAGCAGGGTAGATTCCGCGGTAATTTGTCTGGAAAAAGAGTTGATTTTTCTAGCCGTACTGTCATCTCACCTGATCCTAACTTGCAGATTCAAGAGGTATGGTTACAAAGTCTATTATTTTTTTTTTAATTTTTCATCTGGTAAAGAGAATACATTTTATTTTTTACGTCAAGGTCATCCGGAATATATTATTTTGGTATTTTTACCTTAGGTTGGTGTACCAGTCCACGTAGCCAAGGTACTGACTTACCCGGAGCGAGTATTTCCAGCCAACATCCAGTGGCTGAGGCAGCTGGTGTGCAACGGTCCCGACATACATCCCGGCGCTAACTACGTGCAGCAACGTGGACTGCGACACAAGAAGTACCTTAAGTATGGCAACAGGGAGAAGATTGCACACGAACTTAAGGTGATAGGAAGAAAGAGAAACAAGAGGAGATAGTTCTAAATTCGAAAATAGGATAAAAATGTTGAGGACCCCTGGGTTTTAAGTGTCGGAGTGGGAATCCAGAGGTTGTCAACATTTTTTACGATTTTTTTTAATTACTTTTTTTATACAGAGATTTCAGTTTCAGAAACCCACAGTTACTTTCGAAGAGATTATAGGATGGAATTAGAACAAAGTGATTATTTCAGTGTGGTGATATTGTGGAGCGGCACCTGGTGGACGGTGATGTGGTGTTGTTCAACCGGCAGCCTTCTCTGCACAAGCTCTCCATTATGTGCCACCGCGCACGAGTACAGCCGCAAAGAACCTTTCGGTATGTTAAAATAACATACAGATATTTAAAATGGATTTTTGTAAATCTTTGTCTGTCTGTCTATCTGCCCGGCTTTTGTTCCGGGTAATCTCCGAAACCGGTGGGGAGATTTTGACGGGACTTTGACGGGAGGGTTGCTGATGCATGCGGACATATTATAGGCTACTTTTTTGAAATTCTACGCTGACGAAGTCGCGGGCGACCGCTAGTTGTTAAATAACTCTGAAGCTTATCTATATAAGTTAACTACGTTGCAGTTTCAACGAGTGCGTGTGTACGCCGTACAACGCGGACTTCGACGGTGACGAGATGAACATGCACCTGCCGCAGACTGAGGAGGCCAGGGCTGAGGCACTCATACTTATGGGGGTATGTCTTACATTCAAATCTAACTCTACCCATATACCTCTTTCAGTTGCTCTAGGTTTTATAGGATTTAATGCATACGACGTACTTTTTTTAAGTAAGTCGTTTGACGGAGGCCTAATTTAAGTCCTCTTTCACTTCCCACCCCTATCTTACAAAGAAACCATGGGATGAGAGAGAGAGAGAAATAGAGAGAAATACTTTGCGTTCTTCCTCGTTGATTGTGGATATAGGTATCAGTCGCTTCGCCATTTCGGCGAATTCAAGTGGTCGTTTCCTCACTTGCTTAGCATTCTTATTTAAATAGTTATGATGCGAATAAAAAATAAATCGTATCTTCAAACAATTCATGAAAGAATTATATTTTATTATACAACAATGTTAACCAGAACAAATCAAACTTGGTAACGCCACGTAACGGGGAGCTGCTGATAGCGGCCACTCAGGACTTCATTACGGGCGGCTACCTGATCACTCAGCGGGACACATTCTTCACGAAGTCGGAGGCGCAGCAGCTGGCCAGCTGTCTGTTGGCAGGACCTGACAGCACCATGAGGATCGACATGCCCCCGCCCGCTATACTCAAGCCCAGGATGCTCTGGACCGGCAAACAGATATTCAGGTAAAATATTCGCTTAAAGCGCCATCTTTTTGTAGATTACATGTAACTTTACTATATCTTACTAATAAATGCGAATGTTTGGATGGATGGATGTATGTTAGAAGGTATCTCAAGATATAAAACACAGTCTGTATGAAAACATAGGCGACTAATTTTATTATATTTAATTCCGCGCGGACGGAGTCGCGGGCGACAGCTAGTCTTTTATCGTTTGCAAATTTATATTTATAATAATTAAAACAATTTGGTTAATACAAAAAAGTTTAAATACTGAGTAATTTAGAAAATAGGTTTTATTGTTGGATTACTAGATGGCGTTATTTCTTATTCCTTTTTTCCTTTTAAGCTAGAACAGTTATGAAAGATGAAACGTTTTGAAAGTATAAAATGATCCATTTAATGTATATTTGTCGCAGTTTGATAATGAAACCCAACAAGCAGTGCGAGGTGAAGGCGAACCTGGAGGTGAAGGGCAAGAATTACACCAGCAACAGAGATATGTGCGTTCAGGACTCCTGTGAGTATCTTTCTCTCTCACTTTAGCTCTACTTATATTGTATCTTCTTTCTCTTTCGTGTAACGTAATAACTAAATGAGAAATTATGAAATTTACAACTAAGAATTTCTATTTTATACCATCCATCCATCCAGCTGTTCTACCTTCAAACATCCATCCATCCATTTAAACATTCGCATTTATAATATTAGTAAGATTTTCGTGTGTGTTATGAAGATATTTTTTATTTTTTTTGCCATAGATGTGATAATTAGAAACTCCGAGCTACTTTGCGGTTCAATGGACAAGAGCACATTGGGTTCTGGCACAAAGACCAGTATATTTTACATCCTGCTTCGTGACTGGGGTGAGGAGTACGCTGTTAGAGGCATGTGGAGGTTAGTAATACTTTTGCATAACTAATAGTAGAGTAAATCACCCGTTATATTGTAAACTGCCTAAACGGCTTGACCTTGAAATAGAGATTTCGTTAATTTGTATTCTTTGCAGTGACATGTCTAGTCAGCGAGATTAGTTTTTTTTTTATATCAGAAGGTGGCAAACGAGCGATCGGCCACCTGAAATCGCTGAAATAGCGAAGTGACCCTTGCCCATAGACATACGCAATTGCATATGCGTTCCCTACCTTTCATCGACGGAGGAGAGGATGCACAGAAAGAAAATATTTTCCCTTCCTATGCATCCTCTCATCCGGAAAGTCCACTTCCACTTCCCATCCTTTCCTTATATTTAAGAAAAAGGGTGGGAAGGGAAAGAGGACTAAATTAGGCCTCCGGGACGCACACTCATCAGACGAAACGCTGAATAGCTTCCACTTGAGGCCTGTCTTCTGTGTGGTGGTGGTATTTCACCGGACGAGCCGAGACAATTCCTGCGAACATGTTAAAGCTCGCTCTACCACTGTTAGTTTTAAAAAAAATATTGCAGAAAAAATTAGTTATTATAAATGCAAATTAAATGGATGGATGGATGTTTGAAGGTATCTACAGAACGGCTTTATGGATCTCGTTGTAATTTTTCATATTATTTAAACCATAGTTTGCAAGAACACATAGGATACTAATTAAGTTTTTTTTTGCACGGACGGAGTTGCGGGCGATAGATTGTTTTAATATATTTTATGTTTAATTTTCAGATTAGCTCGTATGGCGTCATATTATATGATGAACAGAGGATTCAGTTTTGGAATTATCGACGTGACGCCAGGCAAGAAACTCATTGAAGCTAAGAATAAACTGCTGGAATCAGGGTATGAGACAATTTCTTTGTCTTTTTGGCAACAAATCATCATCATCATCATCATCATCATCAGCTCCCTATACGTCCCCACCAAGGGGCTCGGAGCCTACATATCTTACTAATATTATAAATGCGAAAATTTGGATGGATGGATGGATGGATGGATGTTTGTTAGAAGGATTGTATCTTCATAACAGACTCAACGGATTTTGATGAAATTTAGCATAGACGTAGAACATAGTCTGTAAGAACAAATAGGCTATTTTTTTTTAATTCCGTGCGGAGTCACGGGCGACAGCTAGTGATAAATAAATCATTTTTTTTTCATTTGTTCATGATGATATGTATTGCAGGTACTCCAAATGTGACGGGTACATCCTGGAGATGGAGAAGGGCACGCTGCAGTGTCAGCCTGGCTGCACCGTGGAGGAGACCCTCGAGGCTGTCATGCTTAGCGAACTCAGCAGCATCAGGTAGACATCACAGAACTTATGTTTACTAAAACAACTAGCATTCGTCTGTGACTTTGCCAGCGTAAAATTAAAATAAATTCTAGCTTGATACCTTCACGCGTTCTAGAAAAAGGGTTTTGATAGACGGACGTACAACAATGTGATGATACGGGTTCCGTTTTTTTTACTTTCGAGTTACGGAACCCTGAATAGCAATAATATTCAATCATCGAACGCGGACTTGCATACAGACATATAAATACGATTGTCAAGGAATTTAAGAATTGGATTTTATTTAATGTCAAACGCACAATAAATATTATATAAAAAAAAAATTATTACCAATACAAACAAAAATACAATTTTCATGGGCTTTTTGTATATATATAAAATATTGTATCACAATTGGTTTGTTACAGAGAATTGGCAGCGAAGGCTTGTTTCCGTGAATTACATCCGACTAACGCACCTCTTATTATGGCGCAGAGTGGCTCTAAAGGTAAAGTCAAATTTTGCATAGATTTATCTAACATAAATAACAATTATTCATCATCAGCTCACTATACGTCCCCATTGCGGAGCTTTGAGCCTACCCTAAGTTAGGGGTGACTAGGTCATAGTCAACCATGCTGGCAAAGTGCGGGTTGACTTCACAGATATCTTTTGAATTTATTCTCAGATATGTGCAGGTTGCATCACGATGTTTTCCTTCACCGTAACAACGTCGGATAAGTTTACATATGTAAATCGGAAATCGAAAAACACATTGCTACATAGCGGGATTCGAATACAGTACCTGCAGATTTTAAGTCAAGTGCTTGACTCCTGAGCCACCGACGCTATAAATATTAAAAAAATCAATACATTCTGCACATATCTGCATAATTCAAAGATTTATGTGAAGTCAACTCGCACTGGGTCAGAGTAGTTGACTATGGCCTTGTCAATAACTTAGGGTAGGCTCCAATCAAATCCGGTTCTATGGGGACCCTTAGTGGACTGATGATGATACTATGATGTATATTTATGTTATATGTTGTTTGTAGGTTCCAACATCAACATATCTCAGATGATAGCTTGCGTGGGTCAGCAGGCGCTGAACGGCAAACGTGTGCCCAACGGCTTCGAAGACCGCTCCTTGCCGCACTTCGAGAGACATTGTAACATTCACTTTACATTGTGTTTAACTGTGAAACACGCTGATTTTAATATTTAGGGCACCCCTGGGCGAGGTTTTTGCGGCGCCCCATTTTTTGGCGTTGGGAACATCTTCTCAAGGTCAAAGAGACCCCTAGTAAAGGGCATCGCCCTGGGCGATCGCCCTATTGAAAACATCCTTTTATTCTCCTTGTTCGGTAGAACACATGTTTTAATACGTGGTTTATGAAAAACTAGCTGTTGCCCGCGACTTTGTCCGCGCGGCATTAAAAAACTTTGTGTTCTTCCAGACTATGTTAAATTTCATCGAGATTCGTTGAGCCAATCCGCAGATACCTCCATACAAACATCCATCCATCCAACCATTCGCATTTTTAATATTAGAAAGATATTTTTTTTTCTTTAGTATTGTGTCTGTTCCCGTAGCAAAGATTCCAGCAGCGCGTGGTTTTGTGGAGAACAGTTTCTATTCAGGACTGACACCGACCGAGTTCTTCTTCCATACAATGGGCGGCCGCGAGGGGCTCGTTGACACTGCTGTCAAGACTGCCGAGACTGGTTATTTGCAGCGCAGATTGGTCAAGGTCAGAGACCAAACTTTTACCGTACTCAGCGTAGAATGATGGATACTAAGCAGTGAAATTCTCTTTTGCTCCACAGATTCCTAAATTGTTTATCTTTATAGATCTTTTAAAGTTATTCAGTGAAGGCTGAGCTGATACATTCCCTCTCAGATTGTGCCGGAGGCTTAATTTTAGTCTTCCTTTCCAACCCACCATTTTCTTTTAAGGAAAGGATGAGAAGGTGAAATGCATTTGACAGAAGAGGGGATGCCTAGGAAGGGGAAATTTTCTCTTTATGTTCGTCCCGTTCTCTGTCGGGTATATCCATGGGTAGCGGTCGCTTCGCTATTTCGGCGAATTCAAGTGGCTGTTTGTTTAGGAAGCATAGCATCTGACATGTGTGTTGTTGGTTGGTTCAGTCTCTGGAGGACCTGGTGCTGCAGTACGACATGACGGTGCGCAACGCGACAGGCGAGGTGGTGCAGTTCCGCTACGGCAGTGACGGCCTCGACCCCAGCTGCATGGAGGGCAAGGACCGACCTGTTGACCTCGCGCGTGTACTCAACCACGTGCGCGCGCAATGCCACGCACGGTATGACACACACTGACCATGACACCCTTGCTCTACACAGCCTAGTAGATATGTCTCTAAATACTATTATAATTGCATGAGCAATGCTCTTATGAAGCACTATAAAGAGTCAAGTCGTCTAAAAGTCCACATTCCGTGACAAAAAAAAACGTTTAATAATTTTAAAAAGGGTTACCATTCTCATTCCTTTAGGGTTATTATGTATTTTTTTTATTGTTTTAACAGGGAGGAAGAGCCGCTGGACGGCGACGGTATCGTGGTAGCGGCGGAGGAGACTCTTGCACTGGATGACTTCAAGACCTGTCCTGAATATTTCAAGAAAGAACTGCTGTGGGTGCTATTTATTTATATTCCTATTTGACATTTTTCTAGAGCTAGCAATGCGATTCTATTCTATATTCAGAGGAGAAGTCAAGAGACGAAACAAAGGAATATAGTTTAAGTCATTTGAATAACAGCTCAAGTTAGTAACCAATATTAACGCTATGACTACGGATATCCATTTGCAGCAGTCGTCTCACAAAGAACAAAAGTAGCCTATAAAATTTCAGCGTGTATCAGCAATCTTCCCGTCCAGGTTCCGTCAAAATAGATCCAACAGTTCCAGAGAGTACCCGGAACAAACACAAACCTACGGACAGACAATTAAAATTAAAAAAAAAAATGGTTTTTCTTAATTTTTTTTTCGATTTTACATCCATTTCTATCCATTTGATTACTCCAATTTTATTATAATACTATTTATGTTGTAATAGTAAGATATTTTCCAGTGCATTCCTGACGACGGTAGCGGAGAAGGTGCGTGCACTGCGCAGCCGGTACGCGGGGTGCGGGGGCGTGGCGCTGCAGGCGGAGCGCCTCACTCTGCCGCAGCTGGTGCGCTTCGTGCGCGTCTGTCATGACAAGTACCAGCGCGGTGTCATCGAGCCTGGCACTGCTGTGGGAGCTCTCGCCGCACAGGTACCGTACGGCGCGGCGGCTCACCGCACTTACAAACAAATAACGCTTTGCCCAATACTAGAACAAACTCCGCCCACTTCTTACTAATTTAACAGTGGTAGAGCCCGCTTTAACATCTTCGCACGAATCGGCCCGGCTCGCCTGGTGAAATACCACGACCATACAGAAGACACGCGTCAAGTGGAAGCTATTCCAACTACAGTCTTATGAATGTACGTCCTCTTTCACTTCCCACCCCTTTTCTTATAAGGAAAGGATGGGAAGTGGAAGTAGACTTTCCGTATGAGAGTATGCATGGAAAGGGAAAATATTTTCTTTCTATCCATCCTTCTCCTCCGTCGATGAAAGGTAGGCAAGGCATATGCAATTGCGTATGTCTATGGGCAACGGTCACTTCGCTATTTCAGCCATTTCAAGTGACTAACATATAAACTGTAATTTAGTGACTTTTAACTGAAATGGGTAGGAAATAAATGTCCTCGACTATAAATTAAGCAGGATCAAGAAAATATACAACTAAGAGTTTTATCAATAGAAACTCACTATGATTATGTCATTAGTTTTTCATACAAATAATTTAATATTTACTCTATCAGAGTATCGGAGAGCCTGGTACACAGATGACTTTGAAGACATTCCACTTCGCGGGTGTGGCTTCGATGAACATAACGCAAGGAGTGCCACGAGTCAAGGAGATCATCAACGCCTCGCGCTGCATCTCTACTCCCATCATCACGGCAGAGCTGGCCAGGCCATATGACCAGGAGTTCGCCAGGAGAGTCAAAGGACGTGTCGAGAAGACTACGCTAGGTGAAGTAAGTAGAAGATTCTACTAAAACCTTATTGTTAAATGAAAAAGAATATTTAAGTGTAACACTTAGTGTAGATATGTAATTATTATGGTAAAAATTAGTCACCTATTTAACAACTAAAAATTTCTATGTGAACTTAGTATCAATTTTTTTATTAACTGATTTGTTCAGACCTTATCACATTCTTGCTATCTAGTAAAGTTAAATTTATTATGAACTAGTTGTCGCACGCGATTGCGTTCGCGTCGAGTATAAAAAAACTTAATTAGCTTATGTATTCTTCAAAGCTATGTTCTACACCTGTGCCAAATTTCAACGAGATCCATGTAGTAGTTCTCGAGACATGTTCCAAAAACATCTGTCCATACATTGAAACATTCGAATTTATAATATTAGTAATAGTATACAGGTACGTTATATAAAATCAAAGTATACAAAATATACAAGTGAGTAATAATTATACATTTGACGTATTTGCCTATCAGATAACGACTTATATAGACGAGGTGTATCGACCCAGCGAGTGCTTCCTGCTGATCAGATTGGACGCTGAGCGCATCAAGCTGCTCAGCCTGGAGGTCAACGTACACACCATTATATACTCGTGAGTGATCCAATAAACCAGCACTGGATTCACTACATTACTCTTAAAAAGCCATAAGTAAAGAAGAAAAAAAACTGTAATGTTTGTCCGCGCTAATGATAGTAACTATTGAACGTATTTTAAAAATTCTTTTTGTATTTTACAGCCCCTTTAATAAGGAATATCCTATATATTTAACATCACGCTATCACCCTTAGCAGAGTGGAGCAGTAATGAAATAAAAAAAACTAATAAACAACCAGAAGACATAGCTTAATCATGTAGACTATGCATTTAGTGTCCTTAAGCCGTCCTTAAAGTAGATTTAATATAAGAAATCTACACTTAGGAAGTAGTAACGATCAATTAAGGAGTCTAAATACGACAGCTTTCACTTGTTCCAGTATATGCACGTCAAAGATAAAGGTGAAGGCATCAAACGTGATCGCGGTATCAGAGTGGGCGGTGAAGGTGGTGGGTGAGGCGGGGCGCGGGGGAGGGCCCGGACTCAACGTGGCGCTGCAGCAGCTCGCCCGACAGCTGCCCTCCGTCGTGGTGCAGGGTCTGCCTAAAGTCTCCAGGGCGGTCATCGCATGTGATGACACCAAAAGTACCAACAGGTAGGATAAAGTAATAAAGATATTTCGTTATTTGTTCAAAAAGTCACCGAACTCGATTTGAAGATATTTTTATTCATAAACTGTCTGTGTAGCAGAATTTAAAAAAAGCTTAATAAGTATCCGATGTGTTCTTCTAGATCCGTTGAGCTGTCCCGGAGATACCTTCAAACAAACATCAATCCATTTAAACTTTCGCATTTATAATATTAGTAACATTAATGTAAAGAAAATATGAATAAACCTTGTAAAATTACCCTAAACTTGTTAAATTTTTTATTTTACAGATACAAATTGTGCGTAGAAGGAGACGGACTGAGAGATGTTATAGCTACGTACGGCGTGGACGGAACTAAGACAACTTCTAACAATATTCTCGAGGTAACTTTGTAAACTGACTTTATTACTCATACGAGTATTTACTGCAGTGTATACTTTTTGGGTTTTATATTTACTGTTGCGTATACATACTTGGTGTAGTGTACAGATGTTATTGTATACATTTACTATTATGTATACATACTGCAATGTATACTTACTATAGTGTATAATTCTTTTTGTATACATTTGCTGTAGTGTATAATTGTTGTATACATTTACCGCTGTGTATACTTAGTAAGTTGTATACGTGTGTCAGGTGTTCAACACGCTGGGCATCGAGGCTGCGAAGTCTACAATAATAAGCGAGATCCAGGCGGTGATGGCGGGACACGGCATGGCGGTGGACCGGCGGCACGTGGAGCTGCTGGCGGCGCAGATGACGGCGCGCGGCGAGGTGCTCGGCATCACGCGCTATGGACTCGCGCGCATGAAGGAGTCCGTCCTCAACCTTGCCAGTGTTTGTATCACATCATTTTGTTTATACCGGACTAGATTTAATCAGCAGACTATGTTTTCTTCCAGGCTATGTTCTACATCCATGCCTAAGTTCTTCAAGATCTGTTGAGCCGTTCCAGAGATATCTCGTAACTAACAAATATTCATCCATCTAAGTTTCCGTACATATAATATTAGTAAGATTGATGCATGTTGATGCAGCGCCCTCTGCTGTTTATTGGAAACACTGTGTTATTATATTTCTAGTCTAGTTAAATATTTTATAGCTCGTTCCTTGCAGTAAAGAGAAAAACCTCAAATTCACTGACTATTTTTAGTTTCTTTTTAAATTCAGCTGAAATTATGTGACTTCTCTTTTGTGGAATTAAAAAGCAATCTACATTTAAAAAAAATAGTAATTTAATTATTTTCTCTGTTATTAGATTTTCATAGTTAATGTATTATTCCAGTTCGAGAAAACAGCGGATCATTTATTCGACGCGGCGTACTACGGGCAGCGGGACTCGATAGAGGGCGTGTCTGAGTCCATCATAGTGGGCGTGCCCGCAGCTATCGGCACCGGCTGTCTGCAGCTGCTGCATAAACACGCTCAACACGGCGAACACGTTGAACACGTCGACCACTCTAAACACGTGGAACACGCTAAACACGTCGAACACGTCGCACCGCAAACAAGACCGTTGTTGTTTGATGATCCACAATACCACACTTCGATATGGGAATAAATTTGTGTTTTTCTTTAACCGTGGGTTTCTAAAATTAAAATCTCTGTATAAAACATATTATTTCTGTCATTATTTTAAACAATGCAGAGATATCAATGTTTTAAACGGATTATTTGGTCTCAGTAACCCGCGGTAAATATACCTCTTGAACAAATCGTAGTTTTTTTTTCTTTGTGAACATTTTTTTTAATATTATAAAGAGCCAACGAGTTGCTACTCTCCTTAAAGTGATCTTAGTAGGGAAATAAAATTATTAAAACAAAACATATCAACTAGTATTTATTTCAACTAAAATATTACAAATACGAATTCATTTTACTTAAATATAAAAATTAGCTTCATTTCAACTTAGCATTTAGGTAATGTAACGATACAAAGCGATGGGAAACTTCGTAATAACCAAATAAAATGCAACGTAACACTGGAACAAACACTAATCACTAATGACGTCATATCTCACAGTCTATTACTATTTTTTTTTTCATTGCCGAGACAAATAAAACTTTGTCCCATTCCAATGTTTTAGAGCAGTGTAATTTCATGGTTATTGTGGTGCATTGGTCTGCGCAGGCGCATCGTACAGCCGCGTCCATTTCTCGCTAACTTTCCACAGCCACATTGCCAGCTCGTAGTCCTGCGCCTTCTCTGACGGTGTTGCTAACTTCATGTCGCTAAATAATATAAAATTACAAAATTAAACCTTTGTTATAATTATTTTAAAAGCAAAGAAATATTTGTTAATAAGCAGTTCATAAGTTGATCAAAATTTTTATATTTCATTTATAAATTTTGTTATAAGAAATAATTTCCACTCCAATAAATTTGAGTTGGCTGTTGCCTGAGAAAATCACTCTAACTGGTTAAAGAAAAATCTTATTAATATTATAAATGCGAATGTTTGGATGGAAGAATGTTTCTTTACCTCCGGAACGGGTGCATGAATCTCGCTGAAATTTGGCACAGATGTAGAACATAGTCTGGAAGAACACATAGGCTACTATTTTTTTTTACAATTCCTCGCGAACGGAGTCGCGGGTGGCAACTAGGTTATAAGTCACTGAACTTACACATAGTAATCACCAGCGCTGTTGGCGAGTTGATCATCAAGCGCGGCGTGCAGTATGACCTGTGCGGCGGCGCGCGGCATTTTCATCACCGGCCAGAACACCGGGTAGATGATGAACCGCGTCATGCTCTTTGACATCGGCATGTGACGCGTCAGATTTGTGTCAGAGAAGCCAGGGTCCACCGCCGAAACTGACACACCGCTCTCTGGTGTAACAAATTTGAACTCAATCGACTATGAATAAATTAGTAATCGACTAATCGTTGGTTTCTGAGAGCTTTGATTTTTGATAAAATGGGGGTTTTGTCTCAGAAACTCACGGTAAGAATCTTTCTTCTTTATCTTTCTTGTCTTTGATGCTACAGGTAGTTTTCTTGTGTAGTGCAGAATTTATGGCTTTATTTTCCTATATTAGTATTGTTTAAAAGAGTTGTTCGTGTAAATAACGCGACTCACCGAGTAGTCTTCTCCCGAGTTCTCGTGCGAAGAGCAAGTTGGCGAGCTTGGTCTGACAGTATGCGGCGTTGGGTTCATACTGCTGGCTCATGTTGAGGTCCTCCTTGTGAATGTCGCCGCGCCGGTGTGCGTCGCAAGTCACCACCACCACGCGGCTCGGTGCTGACGCCTATGTTACGAAAAAAAATATATTTATCTTTAGATGAGTTTGTATTTAACTATTGTAAATATTGCCAACCTTCAAGGTATCCAGTAGTAAATTGGTAAGCAGGAAATGTCCCATGTGATTGACGCCTAGTTGTGTCTCAAAGCCATCCTTTGTCACTCCCTTTGGCGTTTCCATGACAGCGGCGTTGTTGACCAAGATGTCCAGCTTAGGCTCCTCAGATTTGAACCTGGGAATAGTTAAGGTTAGAAAATATTGAAGATACAATTTCGTATAACCACTATGGTCCTTCGAGCAAGATATATTACAAATTTATTTAGTTTAATTTAGCAAATTTTCAAAGATTTCAGTTCTAAAATATTGAATCAAAAGTAAAATATCGCGCGATACCTCACTAACTAGATAGAGCGACCATGTTAAATACCAATCGTCCTTCAAATTCTTCACAATGGTGACAGGTCTACGCGCTAGACAGAAGTCGTGGAATCAGATCATCGTCAGCTCCAGATGCAACGCTGACGACATCCTCAGGCATGAGACTGACCCTAGACAAAGCGATGGGTACCTATTAACGAACTCCCTGACGGAGGCGAGGGAGGCGAGGTTGCAGGGCCGGCAGTAGATGTATTTGTTGCCTGTCTCCAGCACGATCTCGCGCCGCGTCTCCTCGCAGTTCGTCATGTCGCGGCACGCCATGAACACCTGGTTATACAACAAATTATACGACTCTTTTCGTGGGTCATTCTGTTCGGTAATAGCTGGAAAAACTTCGTAAGTACTTATACAATGAACTGTTGTGAATATTAACAAGAAGTCAAAGCGAATTAATTATGAACCTGGTTTTCATCTTTTAAGTGTATTAATTTGTCTGGGCATATATTTATATTTTTAACTTAATTCCTATCAAATTCTCTTGTTAACTTATTATTTATCAAGTAAAAACTCTCAATGTCGCGGAGTAAATATGTCACCTTAGCTCCCCTCTTGGCGAACTCCCAGACGGCCTCCTTGCCGATGCCTGTGTTAGCGCCGGTGATGACGACAGTCTTACCCTCCGCCTTCACGTTGCGGTCAAACGGCGACCCGCCGTGCATGTCCCTGGACGGTCATTACTACAGTTGTTTATCTTTAATAAATAAAACTTTAAAGATAAAGCCACTATCAATAAAAATATAATGAGGGTCGTACCTTACCCCTAGATAAGAGAGTCAGGCCACAAAATTTGGTAAATTTTTAGGTACAAATTCAGTACTTATTTCAGTACCGTGAGCAACTAGTGACTATCTAAAAGTAATCGTTAATCGTACGTTTTTACTACGAGAAGTTTAGTTTAATAGTATACAACTCACTTAAACAAGCATAGCGCACCGGCCGTGGCAGCCACTCCTGTGATCACCGTGATAGGCAAGTTGGGGATCCACATGCCTGCAGACAGAACAAAGACAATCTTAAAAACAACGGAGTCTTATAATCTACACAACTAATGCGTTGATTAACAACTTACCTGTAGAAAGCTAAATATATATAAAATAAGTTCGCATCAAACTAAACCGTGAAGACGTTGACCATCTTTACCCATGACGACTCATAAATTTTAATTTACTAAAGCTTTACATATTGACTACATTGTTTTACGATATGTAGTTACTAATTCTTTTCCTATTATCCCCACTAAATACAGACTCTGTTAATTAAAATGACTGAACATCCATACAACTTAAAATGGTCCTGCCGAGCCGGACATTCGAAGTGTGTAGGGAATTGTGGCAAATGAAAAACCATGTTTATTTTAATATTTTTTATTATTTTTCTTAATTTTAAACGTGTAAATGTTACTATTAGTGTTTGCTTTTAATTAATTTACAGTGCCGTAACTAAATCTTATATAAATTATTTATGCGTTTGTTTTATTTCTCGGAAATATGTGATTACTACGATCACACGTGACATAACGTTCGTGTTAACTTTTTTTTTAAAGGAATAATTCAATAACATATTTTTTCTAAGCAGGCAGTGAGTGAATAGAGTTCACATTAAATGTTTTAATATCATAAACGTATATTATTTTTTTTTTATTTACAAATAAATATGAAATTACTAAAAGAGTGAAATAAATTGACAAGAATAAGCACAACCTTGTTAATTAAATTTAATAGGAACCATTTCATCTCAGAAAATGATCTAAATTCAACTTATTGTATGTCATTACTTATTTGGTAAATTTTGTATGAGTAAAATTAAAAAAGAAAACATTTTTTTAGTATCTTTTTAATGTCAACGCCATCTAGTTATAAAAATATGAAACACAGATTTCTGATTTTTGTCTAAATCAGGGGTCACGAAACAATGTCACGCGACTGTATTTTGAGCAAGTCACTGATTAAAAAAGTCATTTTACACTAAGAAAAAGGTACGTAAAAGTGAAATAGGTATATGAGGAGCGAACACTAGTGATCCATAGGCTACGAAATGTTCACAATAATAACATAGAAAGTTTGATGGCATGTTGATACACAAAAGTTTGCAACCCCTGGCTTAGATATACTTATTTTAAAATAAACATACAATCACATATTTCCGGGTTTTATATTTAATATATAAGTAAGCTATGTCAGTCTGCACAACGGGAAGTATTACAGTACCAGCTTGTTTAAAACTATTTCAACACGTCAGACGAAAAGAGTTACATCTCTAATTACATGTAACTCTTTTCGACGTACGCTACGCTGATTTCAAAGGGACTAGATTCAGTTTTATTATAAAAAAATATATCTATGTTATTGAAAAGCTAATACTATAACAGATTAGAACTTCAGGTTCGTATTACTATGAGTTCGTACTGCCGAAACATTCACATAAAACATGTTGTGATAGATATTGTATGGATCAGCAGAACGAAATGTTACAAAAAATAAAATTGTTATATTTATGAGTAAACATAAAGACTAAATGTCGCCAGAGACTGTCCTCACGGAATTTGAAAAAAAAATAAGTAGCCAACGAGTTCTTGCAGACTATGTTTTGCATCTATGCCAAATTTCAGCGTGATCCATGCAGCTGTTCTTAAGATACCTTCCAACAAACATTCATCCAACTAGCAAGCATCTAAACTTTCGCATTTATAATATTAGTAAGATTTATATACTGAGTATTATTTCCACTTTCATTTAAATAAGATAAAATATTACAACATTGATTAAATCAAATTAACGCTTTTATTTATTACGTTTAATAAAAAAAATACTAATATGGTATTTCTTAACTTATTATTAAAATTAAAACTAAACATCAATAATTAAAACAGGTAGTTAGCTGGTTGCAATTAAAAACTATAATTTGACTCAATTTCTGTACAATAAATATTGTTGTCCCTTTTATTTTCAGTTGATAAAACAGAGACACACTGATATCTATAAATATGATAGGTTAGGTTAGATAGGTTTTAGTTCGGAAATGGCTGCTTTTGCTCTGTTCCGAATTAAACGCGCCTTGAAGTTCCTGACATCTCTTTTATTAGTTCTAATTCTCACCACCGTTGTCAACGGCAACCATCAGCGCCAAAATCTCGAAAATCAAGTAGGCACAAAATAACACGGTTTATAGCCTGTCCATGTTATCAGAGATAAAGTTAACTTTTCAAAACCATCATTGTAAAGTCAAAAGAATTAATTTCCTTTCTCACTCAGAATGTCACCGTTTTAAACTGTCATATTAAAATCTATAATTATGATTTTCCTTTTAGTGTAATGAAACTATAGCCAGATGACATTTCATAGAAACGAATATAATTGTCCTGAAATACACAATAGTCAAATAAAATTTATTACTGCCAATAAAAAGCATGTTTTTTTTAATACAATCATTGTGACGTCATATGTTTTAGTAGTTTTGTTATGGTGTTCGAGTACCTACATTACTTATAACTAAAATTGACAGATTTATTGAACAATTTTGAGAAAACAGAAACATATCGCCATCTCGCTCACTCCATTTGAAGAAACAGAATCAACAATATTTAGTTGTTTTGCCAATAAAAATGTACACTTTTTGTTAATATATTAAATTTAATAAATTTCAAATATATACATTAAAGGCAAGTTACTCAATTTAAATATATATGTATTAATATCACATGTGCCTCTTTACATATAGTGCACTTTATATACTTTAAAACATTCTTACAAGTTCATTTCAAATTAAAAGAAATTTAAACATGTTTGTTGACTTTCCGCTGCTAAATATGGTCATTCCAGCCGGATTCTAAGATCACAAGCTCTGCTTTCAATTATAAAAAATGTTCCAGAATAAAGCTATGTTTGAGTACAGATATGAATTAATATTTTAGGTATTAAACCTGATTAGAAATATAAAAAAAACCCTCTTTTGCGCACATTAGGATATTTGATAAAGGCTTACTTGACATCATCCAGGACAGACATTTTTATATTCTTAGTTAAGTAAGCAATAACTTCTAACCTCAAATACTTATAAAAAAAATGTCTGCCATTCTCTTTAAAATATCACAACATAATGTTCTGTAAGATATTTCAGTCATAGATATAAAACTGACCTAAAGGTCTATGTTACCAGGTCATAAAATTAAAAAAAATAATAGATATAAAACATTTAAATTGAATATTGTGATACAAAGTGGCAGTCAAATGTTTTTAATTTCGTAGCTTGTTTTAAAAATCATCAATGGATTGAATACTTGAACTTATCTACAATGACTTTACTTTTTTGTTTAAAAAATCAAATTTTATGTGAATGTCTAGATAACTTAGTATTCTTAACTTATATATATATAAGTGAAAAAATCTTGTATTTTGATATGATTTAGTTTACTATCTTTAAATGTTAATGTACATATGTATTGGTTATAAAGAAAATTTAAAAAATGGATGTAAGTTATGTTATTTACATATACAAATACATAGATATTTAATTGCTCCCTTAGGTACATCTAAAAGGTATATTATTATTCTATTTACTATGTTTTAAAGGGACAAAGAATGAAAGTTTTTATTAAATCTTACATTGCAATGATTCTAATACATTTTATGTGAGAAAGAGAGCAACTCCCTAAAAGAGGGAAACAAATCATGTACTACACTATGTGCAATTTATGTGTGATTGTGTATGGGAATTAATCTAATAAAGCTTACATAATATTGTATGTGTATGATTGATATATAACTAGACTAAATATTGTGCTAATGTTTGTTATTTCCTACATTTATTATGACAATCTATGTAGATCTGTATCAAAAACTGTAGAAAAAACGAAATTAAAAAGACGGTAATTAAGATGAAATAATTGATTTTGAAATTAAACGGTAGGTTAAGAAGGGAAATGTTTTGTACAATATTAGCTTTTAGCCAAAACGGTTAGTTATGTTTTGATTTTGGGTCATTATTTTAACACTAAATATAATCAAATCCTTGTACAATATAAGCATAATCTTTGACTAGTATAGTTAACACAGTTCATTGAAGATTAACTCGGTTTGTTTAAAGTAGTTGTGCTTTTTGATTTTGTAGCATCGTGTGAAGGTAACGGCCTGGCTATTCCAACTCTAACAATACCTCTTGGTGCACCTTTTAATGCTTGCACAGCTTGATCTAGGGTTGCATTTTTTATACTACCTCCATTAACTGACATAACACGGTCACCGGGGGATATTTCTCCATTCTTCTCAGCTACACCTCCTGGCACTAAGCTCCTAACAACAATTACTGTCCCATGGGGATCTATTGGGTCTTGGTAATCTAATATAGAGAAACCTAACCCTTGGTCCCCCTTTATCAACTCGACAATGTCTTCTTTACTCTGCCACATTGCTAAACCGGACACACACTCTAACGAACGGGATTTCTTCGATAATTCGGAGTGATTCGTAAGGGTTGCTGTGCTTGAAGTATTAATTGATGTATCTGATTGTGCTTTCACTATTGTAGTTAGATTATTTAAACTGCCAGAAATTATTTTTCTAGCTTCAAAGCCTTCTCTGTCTGGTGCCAAGTTGATTAGTGGTCTCGGACCACTGTCAGTGTTGCTTCTCGCACAGACGAGCCGCACTCGGTTTGGCAGCTGCTTCAGTATGTTTACAACCTCTGTATGAGTTAAACCATGTAGTCTGTACTCATTAGCTTCAAGAAGCTCATCTCCAGCATTTAATGTGCCCTGCTGCCCAACTGGACCCTCCGGAAGAACTGATCTGATATAATGGTGTGGTCTCACTTCCTGCCCTCCCTCAACATCAACAGTACCTTCTAGACTTATACCTAATCCTGAAAGTTTGTTGATTTCGGCAATTATTATTTGTTTTCCGGGCCCTATTTCTTCTTGCCACTTTTGCCTCACTTCCTCTTCATCAATAGCAAGAATCTCATTGAGCCTTTTGTCTAGTTCCTCCTGTGTTGGCTCATCAACTTCATTCTCACCCACTTCTAGTACACCAGAGTCTATAGTAGTGTTGGATTCAGGCTCAGGTTCAATTTCTGTTATACTATTCTCTGCTTGTGAAGGAACTGGGAACCATGACAGAGTTGTGGTCGATGGTGATGGTGAGCTAGGACGTTCCTCATTAAATATAGCTAGTTGCAAATGCTCAAACTTTGGACCTCGCAAATATCTTTCTAAAACTAGATGTACCGATATCCCTGTGTTTCTTAATATTTCCACAGCTTGTGGGTTACTCTTATCAGCTAATGAAACACCATCCACTTCTATGATTCTATCGTTTAGTTTGATCTTTCCACTCTGTTCAGCACTGCTACCTTCTATAATACTTTTCACAAATATTCCTGACAATTCCTCCTTCTCACAGACATATCCTGCTACAGTGATGCCCAAGCCATACACATTTTTATTCAAATCCACATGGACAATTTCAACTTCAGGCAATGGTGGCAACTCAACAGGCACAGTTATTGTTATGGTGGGGGAGACCGCCTGAGCAACTATCGGCTGATCCGGTATCTGCTGAGGGTTATCACCGATTATACTAACGGCCGCCGCAACTGATTCTACATGGCCATTTTGTCCATTAATGTACTCTGTATAGCATTGAGACAGATCGTACACAGCTCCATAGCCACTCTCGATGAGGTGTCGGTCGAGTAGTTCCGGATCGGCAAGCAGTTTCGTAGGTACTAGCGCGGTACCAGGAATAGGTGCCCTCAGAGCCGTGGCGGGGTCGGCTGGGCGCGCCACCAGTAAACGGACCGACGGACCCGCCTGACGCAACACTGCAGCGACTTGCTCGGAAGTAAAGCCGCGTAGGTTCACGGAGCCCACTTGTAGCACGTGATCGCCGCTCTGCAGCCGGCCGTCCTTGTCCGCGATGCCGCCGGGTAGCACGTACTTGATCACAACGCCGGTGCTCCGCCCGCCGACCAGATTGAACCCAAGGCCGTTGCCATCGTTCGTGAGATCGACGACTTCCACCTGCGCCCACTCGGTGCTTAACACCATCGTCCTCCTCACCATCGAGGCCCGATGTTACGTGATACGCACGGCACGGACCACGCCGAGGTTATGCCTCCTCGGCAGCCGCATAGCGAAGCTGTCCTTGACAAATCACTTTTACACACCCGATTTATAACAAAACGCGTTATCGTGCAAAGTTTAACATAAAATTCCGTAAATTATGAGTAAAAATGACATTTACATACTCACTGAAGCTGAGACAGCGAGAATGTGGCCAGCTGCAAGCAAGTGTTCCCGACGAATAAAATTATCATCTAAAAATCGTAATACTCATGTCATGGATTTTCATTAAAAGTTGATTGAGTTTTTATTATTATATTATTTTATCATTTCTACCAATAAATGAGAAGTATAATATAAAATATTTGGTATTTTCGGATAATACGCAGTTATGCGAGTTAGGTTTAAGGACGTCCATCAGACCTCAACCAAAAAGGTTTCGTTTAAATTTAACTGTCATAATATTTCATGGACATCCAATGATTCATGATATGTACAAAGAAAAATAAATAACAGAGATGTATAACTGCGTTAATTATTATTTAATCAAATACGCCTATTATTTTTACGATCCATTTTCAAGGAAGGCCTATGGAAGGTGTTCATAATCATGAAAATTGAAGGGAAAGTCCGCAGCTATCTTTCTATTTTTATTTATCTTCAACTTTCGAACCAGATCGACTGAAGGACAAGAAAGGAAGGAAAGGATCACCAGTGGTGAAATAACAAATCACGCCATCTATGTTACGAAATTTATAAAGGTAGATTCGTTTACCAAAATGACAACTTAGTTTACACTTTGCATACTAGATAGCGCAGTATGTGTGCTAATGTTCCCAAAAATGCAAAGATTTTTTTTTATAGTACAAGATGACAAACGAGCTAGTGTTTACCAAAATAGCGAAATGTCTAGAGCTACCCATAGATATCCCCATTTGCTGATTCGTTGCCTACCTTTCAACAACAGATGAGTGGACGCAAAATGCACTTCCCCTTCCCATCATTTCCTTGTATGAAAAGAATGGGAAGGGGTGAGGGACTAAAAATAGGTCTCAGACATGCACACTCATCAGACGAATCATGGAATCATATCCACTTTACGCCTGTCTTAAGTGTGGTCGTGGTATTTCTCCGGTTGAGCCGGCCTATTCGTGCAAATGATGTTATTGCGGGCTCTACCATTGTTAAAGTGTCGCCGTCTTTCGATGGTTTTTGGAAACACAAATCTTTTCTTACTTTTATTCTAGTCTTTTACTTCAACAAATTCTTGAAGGGAGTTAAATAAATAAAACAATACAATTGATATATTAACATTTATTAAAAGTTTTTCTGATTTATTATAACAATAATTATAACGCTATGAATGAACTAAACACAATTTAATTTTATGATGAAACTTTTACCTACGTAAACGTGTGTTTTCATTCGATACATCAGATTGTGAAGTATTTTACCTCTACAGTCGAACTGTGTAGTTGAATCTCACGCGTATTGACAAGGCAACCTGTGAATTGTACCTATAGTTTGAAATTTAAAATGTTGTCTACACATGAAAGTTTTAACTTTAAACCTAAGAATATTTATAACAATCGTCTTCTTATCGTCAATTATGACAATATTACTATGACATTTATGTTATACTTTACGCACGATAGGTGCTGCAAAATAATTAAAAAAAATTCAATGGAGATTCTCACAAGTATTTGTGCTACGCGCACTGTACACGATACGCTGTTTGTACATACTGTTTACGATAAATAACATGTCTAAAAATAAATATAAATTACTATATCAAAGCCCAAATCTCAACAGTAAGTAGTAGTTTCTTACTAAAATGATATCACAAAACTCTATATATTGTCGTTATGTTATTTGCCATATCTAAAGCTAGTTTTAATTGATCAGTCAGAAAATATCTTTAGAGACTTTGCCTTAGCATAATACGTTAAAATAATATTTAAAAACATTGCTAAAAAGTATCTTACTGGCACACTCAGGTACTTTTACTTATGTGTAAACTGGATTACCCAGTCCTCAGTTATTGCGATCAGCCGGTCGATAAGCGCAATAAGAAAAAGAAATCCAATAAGATCCAGAAAATACCTCAATACATCCACTTAGCATCGTCACAAACATCCCATAGAATCAATATCGATGGTATTTTGTAGTATTCATCACCGCATCGGTCCTTCTTAAGGCCTATAAAAGTCTTCCATGTTGCAGTATTTTGGTTCTATAGTCTCTGCTACTCTTACGTCCTTTCTATTCGACGATGCGATGTGCGAATGAATAAATAAATAACTAAACTACTGTATATAAGGCACAGTCACGTACATGTCCGGTTTCGGCACCGACTTTTAAGGTCATCGGCGGTGTATCAACGTGGTGAGCATTTCGCGGAAGCGGCTCATCGCTCAACTTATGCCAGTCTCACTATTATATCTTTATCTGGCTCTTGCTTCCAATGGGTTCGAAATTAGTCAGTACCGACACAGGACAAGTACGTGAGTGTTAAGCCGTTTATAAATTAGTTTATGATAATGTCTCAAGAAAGTTTAAATAAATACATAATTTTATTTTCAACACACGTTAATTATGAATTGAATTTTGAAGGTTTGCTTGATAAAGAGATGTAACTCTGCTGCGACAAAATTAGTTAAAGCAAACACCACGCTAACAGTCGGATCTGTTTTCACACTTTGCCTTGTGGTGGTTATTTTTTGTTTTTAATACTTACTATGTATATTCTTTTGTTTCTATTTGTTCTAATTGAATTCGTAAGAACTCTCGTTAAAATAAAATGTCTCGCCGTGGGGTTGCCAGTTCAAAATCTGTATTTTAAACATATATCTCTGTGTTGTCAAAGATAATGACAGAGAAGATTTTGATCTCAGTAACCCCCGGTCAATCACTCAAGAGAAACTTAAAACTTACTTAAATGAGGTATCATTCAGGTCAGAGATTCCCAAAGGTTCTTTTCTTACAGACGCCTTTTAAAATTTTACTAGTATCGATAGTTCTTCAACTTGTGAACCGTCAACATTGTTTCCCCACATCGTTCATCTGCTCGGTTTCCCTTGGTGTGAGCACGGTAAACTCGTCGGGAAACCTTAGGAATCGCTGATTTAAATGATAGTATTTGTAAACTACATATATCATGATATATTACAATACTTTTATGATGACATTTTACAAAATAAGCTATCAACAGTTACAGTAGAGTTGGCCACTGTATAATCATTTGCACTTTTTACAATTACTACATTTCTGCTCTATTGTTTGGCAAACTTTATACGATATGTTATCAGAACGTAAATAATCAGAAAGTCAGAGAAACGGTTAATCAGATTCACAAACGATCCGAGGTGCAAAGCGCAAGTCAACTGATGCGAGGTGAATGTGAAGGGGCGCGAGCGAGCGCGGCGCAGCCCCGCGCGGGCCGCGGCACACTGCGCGCGGCGCATTCCCGGCGCCCGCCGCGGAGCCCGGCCACGCCCTCACACGCCCTAGCGGCCCGGCCAATGGCGCGCGCGCCCCACCGCGCCGGGGCCGAGGCGTGGGGCGGCGCGCGGGGCAGGGCGGCGGGCGGGGCGGTCGAGTGGTGCGCCGCGCCGGGGGCTCCGGGCGCCACTCTCGCCCCGAGAGCCACTAGAGGCTGAGCCGTCGAGTGGCGTGAGTGGCGTTGAGTGCGGCCGGTCGGATGTCCGCGGAGGGCGGCGGCTACTCGCCGTGTCCGGCGGAGGCGCTGCCGGAGCTGAGCGCCGCCGAGCTGGCGATGAGCCTGTCGCCGAAGTCGGCGCTGCTGCAGCAGAACCTCTCGCAACTGCAGCTCCAGCATTCGACACCCTTCTCCGTCACCGACATCCTCTCGCCGATAGAGGAATACCGCAAATTGGAGCTCGCGAACAACCCGCCGTCGCCGTACAGGTGCGTGCATCGATCGGGCGCGGACGGGGGCCGCGGGGCCGAGCGGGGGGCGGGGGAGCCGACCTCCACCCGCTGATTTTTCGAGTGGGCCGAAGGTCTCGAGAGTACTCGACCGGCGCTCGTAGTCGAAGGATATAGTTCTGTGACGTTTGTTTGTGCAGGTATGTTGTGATCGGCGGTCAAGTGAGATGCGATGTGAGTGCGAGTGCGGGCTCGAGGACGTGACGCGCTAGGCCGCCGCGACGCCGCGCCGCCGCGCCGGCCGCTCGGGCCTCGGGCCGCTAGGGCCAACATTGCGATTCCTTACTAAAGTACCATAAATAACAACAAGCAGCTCGACTTGTACTCGACCGTGATGTTTGTCCGCGAGCTGGTCAGTTCCGGCAGCTAGTCACAGCTAGGGGTAGCGAGGTGTAGCGGCGTGCGGGGGGACGCTGGCCGCGATGACGCTCGAGGCGTATATGCATATGTATGTATATCCATCATTATCCCATTTGTTACGGTTTACTGAAGCTTCGAGTGATCTACAAACGTTGCAGTTTATTTATATCCGATATTTAAAGAAACTAAGTAAACAATAGCATCGGTTTTAAAATATTAAAGTTGAAACTACACAGAATGATTGATTTTAAAAGAATTTAAATATTTTTACTAAAAAATTACTCGGTTTCGTTAACTAATTAAAATAAATAAACGATCAAACAATAAACATAGATATTGTTATACAATAATATTAGGCCTATTACAAGTTAGCAATTTTATTTGCGCGAAATTAACTTAATTTTTTCTCTGAGTTTGAACAAAAATAAAAATCTTTTGAATGGAAACTTTTATACGATTTTTCGATCAATTGTGGTTTAGGACTCCTAATAATACTTGAAAATTAGCAATGAGTAAATTCTACATGACATAGTAACCTAATAACATAAAGAGAAAACAATAAACACGTCGTTGATCACCTCGGTGTTCCCGCAGCTCGTTTGCCCCCTTCTCTTATAAAAAACCAATATTAATAATGCATAAATATTATAACTTTGTATAATACAAGAATAACATAGGTTATTGTGTCTGTTTTATTATTCAATTAAAATAAGACGATCGTAAGTTAAGTTAAAATTAAGTTATCCGAACTCGTTGAAGTTTTTTCTATTGAAATTTTGTTATTGTACTTAATGTGTACGAATTACAATAACTTCACCTTAATTCATCACTTTATCACATTCAAACTTATTTATAGACTAAAAAATCCTGAATTATATTATAATTTCTTTTAATAAATTGAAATTTAACTTAGCATATATAGGCGGCCATTTCCTTCGTACGGGTGGACATTTTTTATGCAAACATTTTATAACAATACTAGCAGTTTCCGTGACTCCGTTCGCACGGAATTATAAAAAAAACATAACAAGCAGCCTATGCGTTCTTCCAGGATATGTTCTACATTCCAAATTTCATAAAAATCTGTTCAATCTTAAAATAAATACCCATCCATCTAAACATTCGCATTTACAATTTCGTAAAGTACACTATGCCGTAAACAACTCTCATACGAAATCACATTACGAATACGTTTTCGAAAATGTTCGTGCTAAACCCTATCCACCGGTACGCCTTAATTCTAAACAAAAGGAATTGTCTCCTTTATTAGTGTATTGACTTTAAAACACGTCATCATTTAAAATAATAAAATCCTATAAATTTATTTACATAAATATATTTACATTAAAATACAGTGTTCACAATGTCAAGATAAAACTTGAGCCTTCA
>NW_013531688.1:564383-571200 GCF_000836235.2 Papilio xuthus
CTTCGTACCGTTTAACGGGATGGGTAGGGGCAGGGGATTAAATTGTGTAAATAGGGATTAGAGAGATAAGCTCGCTTTTGTTTACAGTGACGGGTTGACTGGCGCCGCGCCGCGACCGCTGGTGCTTTCGGGACGCGTTTACGACGCAATTTCAAACGCCCACCCATTCATGATTACTGTCATTGACAAGCACAGATTATAGAATTAAAAAAAATGCGATTGACATTTTGGGCGCGAAATCATCTACAATGCGTGTGTAAAGTCACAGAATTAAATTCGCTTCCCACTTGAAATACAATACCAAAAAAATCTAATTGCAATCTCTCAACATATGATAATTTAGGACGATCCGTTGCTATGACAACTATTTAAATTTCGAACGAAAGTTCTAAACTGGACGACATCGAGCATTTTATTTTAACCCTTTATAGAAGCTAACGTCTTTAATATTTTTATAGTCCCAATGTTGGTATAACTTTAGACTACATAATTAAACAAATATTAATAACTCGTGTTTATATGTGATTTGTCATACTTTGCAAATAATGGATACGGATGTTTTTATATTAACATGTACATAGTTGAATAAAATTGATGTTAATATTAACATTTTTTAAATTATTTCCCAATGCAATAGGATCTTTCCAGTTATGGTTTTTCAGTCATGCAAATATAAACATTTGTCACAAAGTGTTACTGGTAAATAGGCACTTACGTACTAAGAAAGTGCATATTGTTCAACCAAATCACCGCTTAAAATTACATTAAATCTTGGTCAAACTCTTGGTTATTGTGAAATTTTCCTACTAAGGTAGGTCGGTGAAATTGTTAGTCTTATTTACACGGACTAATTCTGAGAGATCGTTTGTGGTCAAGTTCGTTTGGTTACATGCGTTTTGATAATCGTATATTTTCGACTCCAGTTACCAAGATTCAAATGTTACTAAGACTACAATAGCTGCGAGCGTTTGTATTCGCAGTACGATACCGGATTGGCCCAATATACCTACATGTATAGGAAAGGTTGCGCATGAGAGTACTTAGCCTTTTAATATCTTGCCTAAAGGAATAATTAGGATTGTACATCTCGTAAATATCATCAGTATCTCGTATAAGATTGTGAAATGAAGTTTGTATGGAACTATAACTTTAGATATCTCCACAGGTCGAATTCTTCAGGGAGCAGCATCAATTCGCCGCTGGGACCGGCGTCTTGCGGCATGGCGGCTAACCCGTACGCGGTGCCGCTGTATGGCGGCGCGCCGGTACAAGGCTACGGCTGCGCGCCCTCAGATCTACCGCACTACGGGGATATGCGCGGCGCGAGCTGGTATCCCGCATCAAACGACCCCAGGTTTGCCAGTGAGTCTGCACATCAAGTTTTTATTTATTTTTTAATAAATTAAAGTGTCTTAATATTCAGTTTGTCAAGGTTAAGCGTGTACAATGGATTACCATAGATTCATTTTTCAACTTTTCTCTATCCAAAATTACATCGTTTGGCCGCTAGAGGGCTTTAAACATTGTAAACTATTTTACATTGATTTTAATATCTCAAAGTCTTTCCTATATTTTATTCATAAACACGGTTTTTATTTCATAAACTAAACTTTGGAAAAACTACAGGGGGCTCAAATCGAGTTTTAGCTTCTACTAAGTAAATATAGGGTACTAAAACAATTAAATAGCTTCTAGCAAGCCATGTTACATAGTTGAGTATGACCAACATAAAAATATTAGTCGAACAGATAACATAAATATAGGTTATCCTACTTTTTCCAAAGGTCTGGTATAATATATTATTGTTATAAAAATAATGGCGCCTAACAGGTTAAAAAAAATTGGTCATAAACACTTGATCCTATAATTAATAAAAAAAAACAAAAGTAACGCTATCAAATTGCAGTGCAATGTCCCTTGTGTCAACACCATTAAGAGCACAGTAAAAACATTTAAAAAGGTAAAGTCTGCGTGCCCGCGCGCCCGCTCCCAGTATTTGTAACCTTAGACTAACTACAAGATAGATAGGACACGCGATGCAGTTTTATGCCTATATCCAATGCTACCGTAGGATTATATTTATACTAAAATGTTTGTCTTATGAATTATTTGCTACTTAAAATCCGGTAGTTACTTCCTTACTACTAACCTATGAAATAACTTCACAAAACACACAAAAATCTTACCAATATTATAAGTGCGAAGGTTGCGAATGAATCCATCCAGGATGGAGATGGATGTTTGTTTGAAGGTATCTTCGGAAAGGGTAAACGGATCTTGATGAAATTTTGCACAGATGTAAAAGTCTGGAAGAACACATAGGTTGTGTTCTTCAGTGCGTTTTTTATTAAATTCCTCGCGGACGGAGTCGAGGGCGACCGCTTGTTTTCCAATAACTCTTTGCTGTCCTTTTTTCGTAATTTTTTTTTATCATTCATGTTCTTTTTATATTTTTTTTTTCTTAAAAATAAAATAGTTGCTGCATTTTTTTATTACGGTAATGGTACAATCTCAAGTGTCGCATCTATTTCAAAGCTATTCATTGAACTGTAACTTGATCTTTGCCGGGAGTGCGTCGCGGGAGCATCGGATATCGCCTTTTGATAAGTCAACACCTTTGTAATATAATATTATCTACAGTTTGTTTATTAATTACCAACACCGTTTTGTACTCCATAGAACAATATTACAAGTGTTTTTGTAGTAATTTTTATATTAAAACTAATTTCTCTACTGTATTTATGGTCCATTTTTTACTAATATAACGCAAATATTAACAGTATAGGTACTATTTCGACTTCATCTGCACTGAATTAAAAAAAAACTTAATTAGTAGCTTATGTGAGCTGTTCTGGAGATACCTTCAAACATCCATCCATCTAAACATTCGTATTTATAATATTAGTAAGATTAATTAAATTAATTTAGATAAATGAACTTTAATAAACTAATCCTTAAGCTGGCAACACAGCTACAGTTTTAACTGCACACGGATTATTCATGTAAAACATACGTACGTAGTACCATAGTAATTACCAGTTAAACTATACAGTTTCGAACTCAAAACTGAATGTGTAGCCGGCTTAACTTATGCAAGTATTCAACAAAAAAGAACTGGCATTTGAAAATTATTACCTATATTAAACGTTGAAAGTGACGGAAATCTCTTGATACTCAATTACAAACTTCACGAATCGAAGAAAACATTCTCTCTATTGTCCAAACACAACTCAATAACCACGCCAAACTAATTTCAAAAGCTCATTGAGAAACAAGATGGCGTCGACCGCGCTCCAACGCCGGAAGACAATGATAGGAAGATAGCCATCGACAATCGAATTATGTTACACCATAAAACAAAGCCGGAGTTATGGCTTCATTTTACTTTAATAGAAGTCTAATGGCATAATGCTATATTAATAATGAAAATATTTCAAGAGGTAAATTCAGTTTGTGGCGCCATATTTGATTATTACAAAAAATATTACGTGATAAATTTGACTGAAATTATAATATTTTTTTAGATAAGCACTGTTTGTAGGTTTTATTTATTTACACGTGACATTTTTAAGAATGTTTGTGTGAATTACTTAAGTTATTTCAACGACTTTTCCAAATAACACCGGACAAAATACTCAAAAATGTTCTACAAATAATAAACAAAAGAAGTGTCATTGAACAGTGGGTCTGAATCCTTCAATTTTCTTTACATTAACGGCTCTTAACAGTAATGAGTTCGATTAGGTTAGTCGAAAAAAATATGATGAATTTAGGTGAGTAAATATGAGATTTACTTCCATTACTTAGTACAAATAAAGAGATTTTATTCCGTAAGTGTTTCTTAACTTGCTCAAGCATCATTAAATCTCTTAAATCTGAAAACAAATGTTCCTCGCCGCTGAAGCGCACCCGAAAACAGATTAAAACGATAGCATTCCATTTAAGCGTAAAACACGCTCTCGAATATCGTCCACCGAATTATTATACCACTACAGAAGTAAGATGTGTGTAAGAAAAAGTGGTCCGAGTGCGCTGCCTTGCGGCACGCCCGGCTCCCGTGGATACCTGTATAGTAGTTGTGTAGGTAGAGACAAAATAAGCAATTCCGTCGATGGGTCCCATGTTTGTCCACCACTAGAGCCTTGGCTAAGTAAACATGAAGCCTCACGTCGGCAAATAATGTGAGGTCGAGCCAGTCGAAGGCTCGCCTAAAATCATTTTTAGTTTGGCCCACGTAATGCGATGCAAGTTGAAATATAGATAAATATGCGTTGCCCACTCGAGTCGCTACTTCAGGCACTTCAACAATTCTTGTATCATGTTGACGACACCTTTAAATTTTAAACAGAATTTGCGGTTTGTTTACTGAACCTAATTTTCATAGACAAAGTTATTTTTCATTTGTGAACTTTGAACATAGCTAAATTTAGTATTTACTCTAACATTATTAATTAATATTTGTTATTTTTATTGTTTCTATTTTCAAGTGATAAAAGCTAACCATCACATCTGTCACTGACAAATTTGGTGACAGTAATCGTGTTAAAATCATCGACGGCCGTAACAAAACCCGGAATCCCCCCGCGGTACAGTATCGGAGAATGTTGCCAGCGCTAAATAAACGCACCCGCTGGCAAATTGTGCGTGAATCAACATCGGGAATAATAGCCCTATTGTATTACCATCACTCCCCTCTTGCCTGTAAAAACAGTGGCTCTATCGGACGCGCTTGATCGGAAAATGATGCACACGATGTGAGGACACATTCGATAGTTATTGTTCACTCTAAGATCACAATTAGGCTATTTCTTTTATACATTTTGCAAGATATTGCTTTGAACTAATGTTATAGAACTCTTGACTAAGAAATATACTTAAATTTTATAAATTAAAAAGAATATTGAGGAGCTTTTTTGAATTTGATAAACAATATTTTACAGCTGAACTATTAGATTCACAATTTGCATTTCCAGAAAATTCTAATGTGCTAACCGTATTTTTGTTGCGTTATATTATTTTAGTAGCAAAACTTACGTAGCCACTGGGAAATTATAATTTATAATGCAAAAAGCGTTGAAAACGTAAGTCGAAATGGGTTGGTAAACATTGGCTTCCTGGTATAAAGGAAGACAAATGCGGTCGGCTGCTACTGACGCGTCCACTCGCCGCATTAGGCGAAAGCTAAGTGACGCTCTCGGGGCCGCGGGCGGTTTTAATTTGAGGCTGACCGCTGACGAGTGCCTTTGACTCCGTTTGATGTACGCCACTCGGACGCTCAGGTATCGCGAACATTGATTTATGACACGTTTGGAAAAAATGTTGCTTATGTTTACCGGTTTTTCTGACCATAGAGTTTGGAACTTATGTTGGTACTTCTTACTTTCGGACCATAAATTTTATTATTATATGTTTTTGTATCTTGTGTAGGGATTCCCTTCGTTGTATTAACATGCTTACCTTAAAATTTGTTTTGTCTATCGAAACGATTACTAGATAGACTAGTTTTATTTTAAACGTAAAAAAGCAGAATAAACAAATATTTTATTATAATCTGTTGCAACACAAGTTAAATATCGAACAGTAGAAATGAGCAGATGACGTGTCGGGGTCCGTTCGCAAAATCCATTAGTTGTGAGTAAATATTGACCGGCGACAACGCTCTGTCCAGCGCACGTATGTTCTTCACGTACAGATCGACAATTTCACGTATAAAATTTTGTGTAGACATACAAACATAAAGACAAGTGGTGTGGGAAGAACTATAAGAATGGGTAATTCGGTAGCACGTTCGTTGTCACTGCTATTTAAATTTTAAATCTTAATGTTTTATTTTCGACACCACAAAGTTATTCATGATTATGACATATTTCTTATAATCAAAATTAACCGTTGCCCTCGACTCAGTCCTCGCGGAATTTAAAAAAAAAACTTAATTAGTAGCCTATGTGTTCTTCCTTTCCACGTGATCCATACAGTCATTCTGGAGATACCTTCTAACAATCATCCATCCATTCGCATTTATAATATTAGTAAGAAAATAAGATTAATTTTAATATGTATTTCTACTATTGTTTCAAAACTAGCAAGTCAAGCAAGCAAGCGGTCTGAGTTAATTATTCAATAAATTTCGTAAAGGTGAAATATTAAACACTTTAAAGGAAATATTTAACCAAAACAACTTTTAAGTGTATCTCCAACAATACAACATTTAAATCGGCAACATTTCGATTTGTTTAACTTTCACTAAGAACCTCTTTGGTCATGTTATTTTTCTTTTTCAAGTGCGTTAATGTTTTATCCTCGTGCCAGTATTTACCCTTATAATGTTTACTGTAACACTTTTATTAAATTAAACATTTATCGTATGCATTTTTGTATAATATCTTTTCCAATTATTGCTAAGTACTGGCCAGTTTTATTCTTATACTTGATATTTTAATTTTTTTTATTAGTAATTAACGTCATTTTCTTGTTGGAAGCAATATTTAAACCATCTCCCTATTTCGAAAAAGGTCTTTGCATTTTTTTTTAATTTTAAGTTAACTTACGAGTTTTTGAATTCAGAAGACTATTAGCATCCGTCTGAAAATGAACAATCATTTTTCAAAAGATTGTCACTGGCAGTCACTGGAAGTTTCATTTTGACAATTTTTATCACCTTTAACGTTGTTAAAAGAAAACTTGTGATACGTAAAATAGTCTAGAACGTCAAATACATATACAATATAGATAAACTATGTTAATGGCCAACAATGTAGAGAGTTGACACCTAGAGGGCGCCCCGGCGGGGTCCGTCACGCGCAGCTCCGCCGGCCCC
>NW_013531688.1:572181-680590 GCF_000836235.2 Papilio xuthus
TAATTTTGATTATAAAGGTTCAAATGGTACATTATTACCGGTTGGAGTTTGTGATTCTTCTAGCATAAGCATAATAACTTACAAGTAATTTTCGGCCAGCATTTTTTAAACATTGTATACTATTCCATATGTGGGACATGTAGATTAAAAACTACAAACATCTGTTTACGCTCACGTCATTAAACGCTTCAATCTTTATTCTATTAACCCTCATAAAAGCTAAAGTGCCCGATCAAAATAACAACAATTCGATTAAAATACGATTTTAAAGATACCCCGATTCGATAACAAAATGTCCGTCTCTATTGACGTTTCTACAAAGCGCGGCAGAGTATTTTTTTTCTTACATTGATGTGGCAAACGATAGGGAATAATACAGCCAAAACAGAAGCACAGAGGTCCTACAATGGCGACGAAAGTAAGACAGAATGGGGAGTTATATTGAAAGACCCTTTTCGGAACTTGAGTGTTTTGTAAATAGAGCGAACTTTGAATCCGTCGGGCATAATGTGTAGAATATTGCCCGGTCTTACACCAACTGCCGAAATGACGGCCGAATAATGGATATTTTAATGAGAAAAACGTTGATTTTCTACTTTTTCCGCAACTATATATCTAAAATGTTTTATTTTACATTATAGTAATTTTATATAAGTGAATTCTGGCAACATTTTTTTCACAAGTGTCGAAAAATCCGTGCGCCTCAGTGACTAAGCAAGGATAGCTCTCATCAAAATTTATTTTGTTTTTAGAAAGTTAACACGGAATGAATAAATATTACTCTTTAAATATGCTTACATTTCGGCTGCTCAATTTTATTTTTATCTTTTTAATACAAGTACTTAGGTAAAAAGAGTAACCTTATCTTGGCAGTTTAAAAATACAAGATTTAGATCCAATGTTCAATAAACATCGATAGGTTACCTTCCGACATTTTAAATCACTTACCGTCGCTGTTAACATATTAAGAAAACATTGTTTTTTTTCCTTTTCGGTTGCAATACAGGTAAATTAAATTTTAATCGTTTACAAACTATTTAATAATCACATGCAGAAATGCCTGAAAAAGTCCTGCCATGTAAGATATCATATACAACTCAATAAATAAATATAGGAAACTGGAAAATATGTAAAATTAATATGCATTTAATTAAAATAATAAAAGATTACTCGACATTTATTACCGTCCAGCTAAACTAGTAAATATTCTCATTTCACAAGATAAATATATGAAATAAACTATATTTTATATGTTTTCATTTTAGTAGTCGTTATAGAAATAAACTTATATTCCACTTTTAATATAAAAAAAACGCTATTTTGAATCTGTGCAAAATAAAGCAGCGCGGAGCGGATCGTTCAGAGCGCGGGAAACGTCTAGTGTCATTAGCGAAAATGGCGGGCTGACACTTGAGCGTAGCCAGCGCGAGGAGTTTAATTTTTTCATGCTGTTATTAATTCCTTTTTTTACGTAATGATAATGGGACGCGCTGGGACGTTTGTGACAATGTAATTAAAATTGTAAAATTCCGCTTTAAGTTATCATCATCATTTTTTTCCCTTGAAACTTTTTAATCTGTATGTTCGCTATTACATCCCGGAAGCCATTATTGCGCTCAACATCTACCTATAAATGTTTTGTTGACGATCTTCATTATCTAAGAAATACATTTATTTATCTGTATTTAAGAATTTTTCTACAGTATTAGTAGTGGGAAGTATTTACGCAATTTCCTTTTTAATGTAAATATAAAAACTTGGCAAATTACCTACTTATTGCAGGAATATTATGTTTGAAATTCACGCATCTTTCTTCTTACTAATAATGCGAAAGTTTGGATGGATGTTTGTTAAAAGGTATCTCCGGAACGGCTCAACGGATTTTGATGAAATTTGGAACCGATATAGAACATAGTTTGGAAAAACTTTTAAGTTTTTTTTTCATTCCTCGTGGTCGGAGCCACGGGCGACAGCTATTTTTAAACATGATTATCTACATACCTATTTAACACATAGTTTACGTCAATTCCTACAGATGATATATCTGTCTTAACTAATGTAGCTTAGCATATTAAATTGTTACCTTTTAATTAGCGGCGTTCTATAACGATCGTCAAATATTTCCATCTGCCAACAACTTACTTATACTTTGGTAGTGTATTTGAGCGGCTGCTTTAGTTTCCAGGCTAATGACGTCGACGTCGGGCGGCATGGGTCACGTCAACAACATGGGCGGGCTGGCAGCATGCGCAGGACCAGACGCTAAGCCGATGCAGTTCCCGCTTGCTCAGCGCAGGAAACGGAGGGTGCTTTTTACGCAAGCTCAGGTGAGATAAAACAGATTTAGTTCTGCTCTCTTAGCTGTAAAATTACCTCAGATTTATTTGAAATACTATTTTCGTACCAACATTACGGGTAGAAAATCATCACTAACGTCATCATCAACCTGCTCTTCTCTTCAGAGTGTTGGCACAGTACGTACTCCTGTATATATCTCCATCAGGCGTCATATCTGAATTCATCCCTTTCTTATGCATATCCTCTTTCAGACAATCCATCCATACTTTCTTTGGTCTTCCTCTACCTTTTTCGTAACTCGACTTGCAAGGAAAAGTAATATTTTGTGAGTTAATATCCGTTTTATTATGACCTTCTGAAGCTTTAAAATCTTTATTGTTTTTCATTTTTTTGTATTGTTCTCTTGCATAGTGGGGTTTAAGTCATTCGACTTACTTTATATTGAAGATTGCTACGTGAGGTCGCAAGCATGTTAACAACATTTTAAAGAGATATACGCAGTTTATCTTGATCACGCCAGGGGGCGCTGGCATGATTAATATTAACCTCACGCACCCTGTCTAAACTTTTGTTCACTTAACCCTTAAACTGCGCGCACTTTGTCCGCCAACCCTCCAGACACGGGGGTGCATTATTTGCCGATCATTTTACAAAATAAAATACGCATGGGGTGGGTTACCTGGTGGATATAAAGCTTGCTGTTCACGGTAACTCATTGGTATATTAATTTTTTGAACATGCAAAAAGACTATTTGTAATTCGATAAATATAGTAAAAGGTAAAAAATCTCTATATTTCGTTAACTAATTCAATTTATAGATTAGTAATCGGAGATAAAAGCTCTTAATTTTCGTATTTTTAACCGATTTTGATTCGAGATTCGAACATACTTTGTTTTATAAATTAATAATAAGAGGTATTTTTAATCTCTAAGCTTTAGGGTACAGTCGTGCGAGGACAGTAAAAATCTGACAGAGATGTAATAACGTCGTTTGCAGACGGCTTTATGCCGCGCCGGGGGAGACACCTCGCTTTTATTCCATTTTATTTGCGAATATAAATTTTACCATATTACATTTATCTCAATCATTTTTATATTAAAAATAAAATAAAAAATGATTTTTATAGATAGATAACAAATAAAAGGTTTTATACCTTTTAACGGATACGGAACGGAACGGATTAATTTACTAAAATTATAAAAGCTAATGTTTGGATGAACGGATTGATGGATGTTTGAAGGTATCTCTAGAACGGCAGCATAGATCTCTCAAAAAATTGGCAATTTTATTTTCTCGCGGCGCTTGCGACAGCTAGTAAGAAAATAACACAACAAATTTATAATGCTTCAGTCTGTTCATACATACGATCGTGAAATTCAAACGTATTTATTTATTTACTATAAGAAGCACTTTATTATAACAATTAACTTAATGACAACAAAAGAATAAAACTTAATACCTTATTACTCTTATATTACAATGCGTAAAATACGTCGTAAAATTTCAGAGAGATGGTTGTGAAACGCAATAAAAGTGGTATAGTATAATGAGGGTAGGAAAGCGGGTCTGTGTAACATCGCCAGGGGGATGTGGGCGGGGGAGGGGTAGATTAGAGGTCAGCTTTATAGACAATATTACAAATCGTATTTTTTTTTAATAAAAATATTAGCAGATTTTTTTGGAATTTTACTAATATTTCTTTTACCATTCCAACTTAGCTCTAGGCTTGTGCTAGGACATGGTTTACGACAATAGTCGAATGACGGGATTCAAACCCCCGACCTCGTGATCGGAAATCTGTATCCTTAGCCATTAGGCTATTGACGCTATAATTGAATGTTTAAAATAAATAGTGAATAAACGTTTAAGGTGTATTATTTTTCTGATTTGCATTTATACTGATAAAATTAACGAAAATCAATTAACAAAAGTTGCTTGTCTATTGTATTTATCACATTTTGTTTGGCTTTTGAAATATGATGAATACTGAATTAACAATTTTAGTCAAATCAGTAACTAGGCTAATGTCAATACCGTGGGGAAAATTCCATTGCACTTTTGTCTTCGTACCCTGAAGTTAAAACATTAGAATATAGCATAATCGATCGATGAAACTCGAAAACATCAAACAACGTCTCGAGTCGAAGAAAACGAAACATCAAGAAGCTACCCCCTTCCCCCCGCCCAGCCTCAACCCCCGCTCGCTCAAACACCCCTCGATGATATATAAGTAATTAGACATTCCAGCTACCTGAGCTACATATAACGCTAACGTAGCTATTTAATTTGGAAAGGGGATGCCACCCCCGCGGCCCCTCCCACTGCGGCCCCGCCCCAGCCGCCCCGGGGGTGAGCTCAGATGCCACCTATGTTATCCGGATCATGTAATTAATTCTATTCCGGGAAATTTCTCGTTGCCTTTACACATTTCACGCGCTCATGTGAGTATACACGCGTGTGTGTGTGAGACTTATACCTAACTCAAATGAAACAATGAAATAGAATATCGAGTATTAATTGACGTTTAGAAACTGCGAAATTTCTAATCAATTTTATGTTTATGACCCAGAAAACTATATAAAAATGAGGCTATTACTGATTAAAACTAGACAAATATTCTCTTAAGCTCATCTTTCGCAAGGCAACACAAATATTCGAAAGTAATATTGTACCTTTGCGTCACGAGTATCGGGTTGCGCTCCGTGAAACGTTAAATCGTCGACGTTTAGATATTCATTCATTGAGTGTAGATATACCGACCACAAGTCAACTGTATAGATCAGCTCCGCCATCTTAAAAATCACAGCGACTTTTTGACTACCATCTTGACAAACAAGTTACGAGCAACTGCTTTAGCGACGATAGGAAATGGCGACGCGAACCTCTATGACATTGTATTGCGTAAATCGCTCGACTCGCTATACTAAAGTCATCGGGTTTCGAAAATTTATGTTGCTTTGTGCACGAATAGACTTGACTTAGTCTTCATCCATACTAAAATTATAAATGCGAAAGTAACTCTGTCTGTCTTTCATTCTTTCACGTAAAAACTACTGAATCGATTTAAATGAAATTTGGTATACAGATAGCTTAGAGCCCTGGGAAGTACATTTTAGGCTTAGAATAGATATTCTAAAATGTATGAGAGAGATGTATGAGATATGAGATCAAATATATATGTAGGTAAAATAAGTAGCCTAAACAATTAAAATACAGACTCAAAGACAGTATTTCACACGGACGAAGTGGCAGGCACAGCTAGTGTGACATAAGTTTCCATTACTCTCTTTCCTTATTAACACTTCGAACAGTGTCCGGTCATGTATAATTTGTATGAGATATTTGAGTTGTATGTTGTATGCAGGTGTACGAGCTGGAGCGACGGTTCAAGCAACAGAAGTACCTGTCGGCGCCGGAGCGCGAGCATCTCGCATCACTCATACATCTCACACCCACCCAGGTCAGTACATACGTAAATACAATATGATGTATGTTAATTTGTGCATAGGTCTTAACTTAGAATGTTAATTTTCATAACTTACTAATGTTTTGCTAAAAACTGAATATTTTAACTTGTACTATTTTTTCTTAAATTGCGAGAAGTATATTGTAGTAAACAGTCTGATGAAAACAAACTAATAGGTAAGTAAGTTAAACACACAATAATTAAAAATCGTATCACTGTAACAATTTAACAATGGCAACTTATTACGCATCTTCAAATAAGCAACTTTATTGTCAACTTTATTGTTACGCATTTAAAAAAGGCGTCAATAGCTTAATGGTTAAGGGTACGGATTTCCGATCACGACGTCGGGGGTTCGAATCTCGCCATTCGACTATTGTCGTAAACCATATCCTAGCACAAGCATAGAGCTTAGTTGGAATGTTAAAAGTAATATTAGTAAATTTACAAAAAAATCTGCTAATATTTCATATAAAAAATAAATAAATAAATAAATAAATCGTTTATTTCACGCCCTATTAATTAAACAGACAAAGTCATAAATAACATCGCACACAATAGCCGACCACTCAAGCACAACACTATTAAGGCGTCACCACACGCCCCGAGCGTCGCGCGGTGGTATGTCGGCAACACAGACGATATAAATCACCGCACAACAAGCAACACCAGCCCCGGGCTATGACCGGGACATCCCCTATTACCCGGATCCAATTACCGAACACAAAACGCCCACGCGGGGGCGAAATGCCTCCGGCTAATGTTTTACAACTTCCGTCTGTTGTTGCAACCGAAAAGAAAAACAAATCGGTTTGTTCCGACACATGGATAACTCGAAAACGACTAAACGGATGTATGGAACAGAGGAATGTAGCCCGGAATAGGGTGTAGAGTAATATTTTATTTTTAAATTTCATGCAATTAAAAATATATATTATATTATCTTTATACAGTGAATTTTAAGTTCGTAATTTTTTTGCTCGTATTTTGTTTTAGGCATAATTTCAGTTTTATCGCAATAACATTTCTGATATATTATTATAATCTCTAGGTTACGAGGTCAATAGACAGCTATGAGGTCTAGTAAATTATTTTTAAATAAATATGTTCACACGGTGATAATAGGGAATATGGGGTGATTAGTACGGCCGCGGGTTATATCGTTAAAGGCATCTCGTCTCACGCCAGTGGTCTGATCTCCGGGTACCTTTGAGAGCTGCAAAATTTCACTTATTTGGATTTTTTTTATTCGAGTGCTGTCTTCAAATTGGAGAGCTCTTTGATGACGTCACGGGAGTAACGCAGCGTACCGTGAGGATGCTACGCTGAGGGGATGTTTGTGGCTTCTAAGGTTTTTTTTTATTATTATAGTGCTTCGAGAGTTCCCTTTGAAGTATTTAGGTTTTTGATCTGAAGAGGTCACAAATTATTTATTTCTGTAGTTTCTAATCAATTTTTTATTTCTGGTACTTCAAGATTCATATGTATATTAAATTAATTTGTGATTTTTTATCGAACCAATTTATCGAGGATAGTGTATAGTAAAAACGTTTAGCGTTTGTTTAATAAAGTTCTATATGCGGCCGCAAACAAACCATTCACCAGTTCCATTATTAATATCTGTCAAAGGCACGCGGCGCGCTTTCCCACACCGCGACGCGCGCGAATTCGAATCCTTCACAACAAAGACTCGATAATCTCGGCCGTGTCAATATAAATTTCATAAACTCGGCGTATAACCCCAACAAAGGGCCGCAAACATCCATGAATAATCTCCATTCTGAGGGTGTCAACACCATTTACGACAGAGCGTTTTGAATTCACGCCAAAACAAACGTCAAACTGACGCGGCGGGAAACAATGGCGGCGCCGCGCGGTCAGCGTGCAGCCAGCCGCCGGCTTGGATAGAGCTGTAATCGTTTTAATTACATGTCAGTTGTCATTGACTTAGATTATTTTTTAATTATAAATATTTAAATGAAAAAATAAACATCAAAAGTATATTTATGTTGTAAGGAATTCGACACAATATGAACTACAAAACAGCTCTTCCATAAATCACTAATAATCAATCAATCCACAACAATTAATAGGAAAAATCTATGTAAATTATTGAACTAAAAGTTAAAACAATCTGATTTAAACCTTCTAATCTGGTTATTCAATTTCAAAAACTTTAATTGTGGTCCATGCTTTGTACACTTCATACTGATGACCGTATCATAAAGGACCTCGCTAATTTGATTCATATTAACGTTGATTGGTTAAACTGCGGTGGTTAAACCAGTCCTAATATACTACTAGTTTAGATTCATTAGTAAATTTAATTTTGTTACTTCAATACAAATTACATCGAAACAAATCTCAGATAACAAAAGATTTAAAACACTATTAAAAGCTTTTGAAAAAAATAATAAGTATAATCTTTATATATATATATAATTCTTCTGTGAGTGTGTATGACACTGAACTTCTCTCAAACGACTGGACCGATTTTGATGATTTTTTTTTGTGTGTGTTCAAGGGGATCTGGGAATGGTTAAGATTCACAATTTTGTCCGCTGGACAATGTTTTTTTAATTAATTTTTAATTTATTAGTAGTTGTTGATTTTGGAATGTTTTACATTGGATCCGACAGACGGCGCTACCATCGCAGTGTCAAATTGTCAGACAACTTGACCGATTCTCATGAAATTTTGTGAGCATATTGAGTAGGTCTGAGAATCGGCCAACATCTATTTTTAATCCCGCGCGGACGGAGTCGCGGGCGACAGCTAGTCTTATATATAAAATTCTCGTGTCACAATTTTCGTTCCCATACTCCTCCGAAACGGCTTGACCGATTCTCATGAAATTTTGTGAGCATATTGAGTAGGTCTGAGAATCGGCCAACATCTATTTTTCATCCCGCGCGGACGGAGTCGCGGGCGACAGCTAGTATTAAATAATTATACTTCTTGAAAGGATTTTAATAGTAATTTGGCAAATAATTTAACAGTTCTGATAAAATAATTAAAAAGACAAGATTTTTATCTCAACCAATAGCTCATTTTAGTTGACGTATTGTTCACATAGGCTTACGTATAATGTACGATAGACATGCATAATTAAGTTTTGCATAACTTAGCATGTTCCGACAAAGATACGTTGCAAAATAATTAAAATTATAAAGTAATAAGGTACAGGGATATTAAAAAGATATTAATCTATTGATCCTTAAAAGGGATTAGTTGTACTTATTTCCATTTTAATTGACGTAGTAAATACCACCCTGATTTATTACAGTACAACATCAACCTTAACCAGGTCTTCGGTACATCTTAGTGTTAAACTGTCTTAGGGCCTAATTTATGAAATGGTATATGGTATGTAGGTTAGACCCCTCATCCACAATTTTGAATAGGGGTCTATGAGAATAAAAAATGTTGAAGAATCTCTGGTCTAAATATTTATTGTGACATTGTTTCGCATGGAAACGAGGCGAACGATTTTATTATCAAAGTTCTGTGAATTACTTTTTGTAAGGATTGTCGTATGTACGAAGCTTGATTGTTGGTGAAATTGCTAACCCTAGCGGAGCAATAGGGATGCCGCGGTCGCGATGTACGAGTTAAACGCATTCCGTTCCTGCATATTCATAGCGTAGTTTAAATACATCTAGGGATGCCACATGACCATAGACAACTCGAAGTTTTAAAACATTGAAATAAGAACTTAGGTTTCACGGGTTAATCCACATTTGTAGAAGACAAAAGAATGGTCATGAGTGCTTGTTCTTTTTAATTATGATGATAAACTTTCGGTAAGACATATAACTTCATCTTGAAGAAATTCGCCTCATCAAGTATTCATTTTATAGGTTCGTAGTAGGTAGTGATTATGAAAGACGCCATATTAAATAGTGTCTTTGGGAGTATTGTGCTAGATTATTGTCAACCCTGGATATCCGGGAGTGCAATAAAGGCGAAGTTGGAGCGCGGCGATGGCCACAATATTCCGCAGTATTTGATTTTCGGAGCGAACAAACAGACGGCTCGCGTTTCGTTATTTAACTTAAGTAAATTTCGATGTTCGGCCCCCGCAGCCCGCAGCCCGCCGCCCGCTGCCCGCCGCCGCTCTGCCACTGTTGATACAGCACCTCCCCGACCGCCGTCGGGATGAGAGCTTCCATTTCAAAGCAATTCCCAATCGTTTAATAATCTCCTTTAATACCTTGTTTCACAAACCTACATATAGTGTGATTGTCAATTCTAATATTTTAATACAGAAGCTTCTACAAATCTGTATTGATCCAATTTGGTTGTATTCAGTGAAGTATCTTCCCAAAATTAGGGTTAAAACATTACGAGTACAATTGTATTACAGATTATACCACTTAGGCAATGGTATATAAGGAAACCACAGAGTATGTAAATTTTTTGTTCGTTGCAACACTATCGAGTGGAGCTGGGCGTCCATTGGCCGCTGTCAGGCGTGTTCTGACAGCGCATCATTGTGCGCCGGGCCGAGCTGAGCGCCATTATCTTATTGCTCGCATTAAAACATCTCGAGGACCCGCATGCGCAGCTTCCGGCCGCCGAGTGGCAGGCACCAGGCAGACAAAACGCAGCCGGATCGTGCCCCGCACAATAGGAAGGGTTGATTGTGTCGAATGCCGTGTAGGTCTTTGTTTCCCGCCTTTTTTTAATAACCCACAGATAATGAATGAGTCAAGCGCGTGACTGAACGCTGCTACTCTATGCCATGGGAGAAATTTTTGTTATTGTTCAGCGCTTTTGACTAAATATTATACTTTATGTGCGTACTTCCTAAAAAAGCATTAAAACAATGCGTAGTAGTATTGGGTCTACTTTATCGCGCAGACGATTCAGTTTTAAAAACAAAAATAATCGATCCAATCCTTGTAAGGGCACTTTGAATTGTTTCAAAAATGTAAAGTCTTAAGCAACGAAACTTAAATAAAATGCAATATAAACGAACACAATAAACAAAATTGCGTATCCTTGTTGAATACTATTCGTAAAACGCTTATTATGAAGTAAGGTACTCAAAATATTAAAAAAAAATTACAAAGTGTAACCAACAGCAATTACTTTAGCTAACCCCAAATCTGCCACAAAGCCTTCGCAGCCTCAATCTATAATAGCCTATAATTTTCCAATAATTCCACTTCATTTTTTTCCTAATCTCCTAATCGCCGTGAGATTTCAATACGTTTCCTGTCAGAAGCCGCTTACTTTGTAATCATTTGCCTTATTTCGCCGATAAAAGTAAAAAAAATGTTTATGGTATCATAGTCAATAGAACCGCGCGCGCATTCAACTTCACCGATATGTCAAACCGAATTCCCTCCAATTCTGAGATGAGGATGTAACATAAAAAGAGATCAGACATTGATAATATTCAAAAAAAAAATATTTAAATATTGTCTATATTCTTTATTTTAATATAAATAGTTTAGTGTAATAGATGTTAATTTTTATTAGCCTTATATTTTAGAGACTTTATGAAGTTCATTAAGTACTCGCTGTCGCCGGTGACTCCGTCCTCGTGGAACGAAAAACAAACTTAATTAGTAGTCAACATGTGACCAGTGTGCCAGACTATGTTCTACAACTATGCCAAAATTCATCGAGATCCGTTCAACCGTTCTGGAGATACCTTCAAACATCCATCCATCCACCCATCTACCCACCTATCGATCCATCGATCCACACATTCGCATTTATAATATTAGTAAGAAGTAACATCTAAACATTCAAAATTAAAACAAATGTCATTCTATTACCGTTAACTGTTTTTAAAATTGATGATACGAAGTTGTAAAGTTTCTTCAATTATGCTTGCATTAAGACTTAACGTAGATACTCTCGGCATAAGATGCCTAGAGATTAAAGAAGGCCTAGGCATCTAACCTATAAGATACCATTCATATTAAATACAAAATGTCATTTTATAAAAGCATAGAAATATAACAAGAATGTCAAATGCCAGAATGAATTCGCAAAAATTGATCCGTCCTACGCAAACATGGCAACACCGTGCATTGACGGTACAGACCGCACAATGCGGCCGCAGTTATACCTGGCAACAATAGATTTGTGTCAGGTGCATTATCTTCTTAGATAGCACTAATCTGTAGACACAATGGATCGCTGTAAAAACACCACCATTCAATAAAATTTAATCTCCCATCAGATCTGTAAGGATTTTTAATATGAAAACGTTGCGAAATCATGCGCAAAATTCTTCCCCTTTCTGTTACGTTCACCAATATTTTCGCGGTTATTACACAAATGCGCGGGTTTTTTTTGGAGGTTAAGTGCATTTTTTTAACTCCCGCTTTATGGTCAAAACATCTATACATAAATGTAAGATACTGCAATTTTACTAATATTATAAATTCAAATATTTGGATGGATGGATGTTTATTAGAAGGCATCACCAGAAAAGTTCAACGGATATCAATTAAATTTGGCATAGATGTAGAACATAATCTGGAGGAACACATAGGCTACATATTAAGTTTTTTTTATTCCTTTGCGGACGGAGTCGCCGGCGACTGCTAGTATTATATGTATATACGTTCCTCATAAAACTTGTAGCGATATAATCAGCGTGTATTAAACAAATATTAATTTAGCGAATTGCCACATAAATATTTGTGGGGAGCTCATAGTTCACGGTCGAGTTGCAGGGGACGCCGGGCGCAAAGCTAATGCGCCGGTGCTCCCACGCAGTATTATACACTCGGTTATTTATTACATATTTATGCCAATTAACTGATCTTTTTCAGTGATAACATAGCACCTACGTACTTTAAAGCACGGAACGCCATTACAATTCAACAACTTAAAGAGTCAACAGTGGCTCAAAAATAAATAACATGCCTGTAAACAGTGGGTACAGGACAACCGGCTAGAAACTATCCAGATTGGATTGTTTGCGATAGGTGAATTTTGTAACGTCCGCAAAATTGTTGTTTACTTATAAACATTTTATATTTAGTTGTGTAATACAGTTACTGTAACGATTTTAAACATTTAAGTTGAATAGAAAATTAAAAATTTTGAAACGTCGCTGTCAGATTTGTGTGTCAAATGACGTCACAACAATGGCCGCCGCGGTCACTGAGTAAACACGCGTCTCCCCGATAGAGCATCAATGCTTCATTTATTTTGTTACTTATAAAAATATTGAACAGTTAAAGCAAAAAATAAATCAATACTAACTTTTAAAGAAAGCCAAGCGATTTTATACCTTACGCTTTAAGAAATACAAGATAAGGCATTGCATAGATAACCGTACGTGAGTGAATGCGACATATACTTGGTAAATTGATTTTTTTTTATTGTAGCCACATCGTTGTTATTACAGGTGCGGCTTAGTGTACATCGTTATACGATTTAAAATAACTTTTATAAGGTAGCATAATTTTTTATATCATCATCTTCGAAACATCTTGTTCATTACAAAACTATAGTCAAGTACTTTCCTTAGACTAATAAATCTTTGTCTAGAAGGCTGTAATCTAAGACATGTCAACGGGTGACACAATTTATTACTAGTTGTCACCCACGACTCTGTTCGCGCGGTATTAAAAAAACTTAATAAATAGCCTATATGTTCTTCTAGACTATGTTTGACATCTATCAAAATTTCAGCAAGATCCGGTGAGCCGTTCCGGAGAAACCTTGAAACAGACATCCATCAATCTAAACAATCGCATTTATAATATTAGTAAAATATAGCAACGCATCTGCAGTTCCTCTGGTGTTGCAGATGTCCATGGGTGTCGTTGATCACTTCGGTGTTCCCGCCGCTCGTTTGCCCCCTTCGATTATAAAAAAAATATATAGTAAGAGTAAAATATGATGTTAGGAATGATACAAAACAGTAATAATTGTAGTGTAGACCACACTACAATTATTCGTCGTTTAAATTTTTATCTGTTACCCTTGATATAACTACAATACCATACTTCAATTATAAAGATATGCCGTGTTATAGTATCAGTATATTATTAAAAATAAATAACATTGTTTTAAATGGATAAATCAACACGTCAGAGAGGGATCGAAATATCAGTATGAAAATGTTAACTCACCGTCGGGAAAAAAGTCGTGCAGCCGATGAAGAGCTAAACAAATACGAGGGCAACATTTATTTATATTAATTGACGCTTTAGGGTGACCATTATTTATGTGCAAAATTAAAATATACAATGCTTATTATTTTTTATGTTTTAAAATGCAGACTTAAATATTAACGCGATTAAGAATTTATGCGTAACACCACGAATACTAAAATGATAAATTTTTATTATAATTTTTGGTAAAAAAGATTTAATTAACAATACGATGTAATAATTTATAAACATGCATAATGTTGTGGTAACCACGAAATGTTAATTATACCTAAACTCTATTTACTTTTAAAACAAAATAGAAATGTCAATTGCATTCTTGTAACTGGCCATCACACCGACTCCAAAAAAAAAACGTGATTACTCTTATGATTATTATTTTTTGGTGACCCTGAATTAATATATCGCAAGTCATTATTCTCAAAAAAGGAACACCTACTTACGATCTCGTACCTGTCACAATCGCGTACATAATCAGAAAAACGTAGGCATTTTGAACTGTATTTGTTAGACTGAAGCTCAAAATAAAAAATGCGGAGAGGTGGTATAATTCCGATAAAGATGTTTCCATAAGGTTGGCGCCAAAATTGATTTGTTGACAGCTGTCTGGGTGGCCATCATTATATTTTTCCCAAAATAATTTGTAACTAATTGTTACCGAGAGTCAAACCCCATTTTAAAAATTTAAGAACCAAAAATGATTAGTTTTGTTTAAATTTTCGTCGAAGGCGATATACTAACAAAACGGCAGCTAAGTGGGTGTAAAGTTTTCGAACACGTAAAGTAAAGGCCCTTAAAGACGCACCCGAAATGTCGTATCACTCGACGAGGAGAAACAACAATCATTTAGAAGTAAAACAAATAAGTTGATGAGACACTCGTGCGTCGAGTGCGTGTGGAAACACGAAACATTATGCACAAGAAGATTGAAAAGAAAGTACTCGAGAGGAGAGCGTCCGAGGCCCGGGAGAGCAATGAGCGACGCCCGCCGTCGCCGCACCTCGCAGTCACCCGCTCATTACCTCTCACCGGCACCTCGTAGGCCATAAATAACCGAGCGGCCGCGCGTGGATTAAGCGTTTCAGTTGCCAACTATACCTCTATGACTTTGCGAACGAACATTTAAGATTTAAAAGCACTTAATCAATTCATTCGTTAAAGTTACTGTGATGTTCAAACAAACTTTTTCAGACCCTATTTTAGTTAAGTAACCAAGAAAATTTCCTAAATACCAATCATTATAAACATTGCTAGCAATAGTTTTGTAATACGCAACATATCTTCGAGATCTCAATGGATTGTGTCCATCTTCGTCGTCTAAAATAAACATAAAAGATAGTACGCAGTCTATGCTGCATCACGCCTGGCTCGCTGTTGTAACCGATCTCGACGATCGAATACAAAATGGTGGCAATTTATAAAGTAACGTATCGCCGTGTGTATCAAGATGGCGGATATGTACGCGGGAGTTTTCATAACGGAACGCCGCGACTCGGGAAGCGGAGGGGAACACATCCATTTCAAAGAATAAACACGGAGGAAACTCTCTCGATGTATAAATAATAAATAAAGAGTATATTTTGCTGCGTTTAGAGCGTTCGTAGACAAAGGCCGGCCGCTCCGTGGGGCAAACATCGCGTTCTGTTTATTCTTTCGTCATTAAGGTGGAGTGTTGACTGCGCTGCAGCGTGCTCGAGCGCTAATTTCAGGCAGGTCAGGCGCTCAGTCGCGCAGTCGCCCAGGATGTTGACTTTTGTATCGCGAACAAATTATAAGGTTACCATGTATTCGTACCTACGTACTTATCTACGAGCATTATGTTAACAAATTTCAGACTTTTAGAAATCCTAAAAAAAAGATTTTCTTCAAGAATTGCATCTATTGTTTTGCAAAAAATAAAGGGAATATTTTGTTTCAGGTTAAAATTTGGTTCCAGAACCATCGCTACAAGTGCAAACGACAGGCCAAAGAGAAAGCGATGGCGGAACAAAATCAACACAATCAGGTATTTACACACAAAATAACTATCGAATCTACTTATTTTATGAATCCAAAGAGCTTTATGTTAAAATTATAAAAAAAATAAACTAAAGGAAGCTTGTTCATCTTGTTTGCGGTGTATTAATTTTACAAATTTCGTTTACGACACAATTTTACATTCGAGATTTTTCCATTCCTAAAGACAATATCTGCAAATGTATACTTTAAATTCTCACAGATTGCAAAATGATTAAATCAAACACCGGCTTTATTTCGCGTCGGCCATTTGTTCCTTAAATCTTTTTAAATTTCAATATCGGTAAATGAATAATGAATATTAAATGTGCGATAAAATCATGTGCTGACTGCGCACCGGGCCCCTTGTTTGCGCGGAGACTTTGCCCACTCGATAGCGATCTCCCGGCGGCGGGAGAACGCGACGCCGAATCTGGCAACCCTACAATTATTATGATTATTTTGCTAACAACGGCACGCAATTCCCAATTGCTTTTACTAATAACCATAAGAAATTTTCGTTAATTATTTTTTTGTCATGAGATGGTGTTATTTTTAATTTGATATTTGATAAGAATATATATAGAGCAGGATTAGATGCGGATAATAAAAATCCATATAATTCTGGGTATTTATATGTTATTAATATTTTTTATAAATACAATTGCAAAAATAGAATACGACAGTCAATTAAAAGCAGACATTAATAGTAAGGTGAAAAGGCGAGTGCTGCCAGAAGTCGAGAATTGGCTCAATTTGTGTAAAAGCGCGCGAAGCCGCCGCCGGGCGCCAGAACGTTGGCGGGAACTTTCTCCGCCGACATCCGACATCGGCGCAACTCGACTCCAGTTTATTGATCGAGCACCATTTCTAATTAAAACAGTTCTTGAATTGCGATAACTTATTGTTTAATTCCTTATATTATTCTTTTATTCTTGGAAGAGTAATTCGTTTAGTTACATGTTAGTGAAATGTGTTACTATCATTTATTGAAATATTTGAGACGCGTTTTACTAATTTTATAAATATAAATGCGATTATTTAGAATTAAATGAATAGATGGATGTATGGTAACAGATAATCTTAAAGAGGCTAAATAAATCTGGATGAAATTTGGCATAGAGATATGTTCAAAGAGATAAGTTTCAAAAAGGAATACAACTAAATAGGCCTATGGCTCATTACTGATCAGCCTCCATACACATATAATGCGTAAAAAGAACCATAAGCACTTGTTTTAAACTTGTATTTTTTTTCTCTATAAGGCTTATTTTAATGAACTGTTATTGTTTAGTCATCTTCGTCACCCCGGCGGGTAGCGGTGCCGGTATTGGTGAAGGATGGCAAGCCGTGTGGCTCTGGCGAGTCCTCTTCACCGGCGCACAGCCACTGCGCCACGCCCACCTCCGGGTATTCAGCGGCGCCGGCGCAGGCCGCCTGCAGCAATCCGCTCGCCTACCGCCAGCCCGCCGCCTACCAGCAACAATGCTCCGGTTACCTCCCGCTGCAGGGTCGCGCCTGGTAGAAGTTCCCACAGCTTTACCACGAGACAATGTTCAAAGAGGAAATGTATTTCGATTAGATCCAACGCCACGGTTTGAATCTCACAACAAAATTTATTGATTACAATTTTTATTTCATAGATATAAATAGAGAAATAGAAAATACAGATCATCTTTGGTTTGTCTATTGTAAATTAGATGTTTAATCATTTTAATTACAATGGGTTAAACTGGAGATGGTCGCTGCTATGATTTCCATTGATTCAAACCATTCAAAGGCTTATTAAATCCTAGGAGAACATTGTCACTGGTAAAGCAACGCCGGGCGCGACCGACCTGACAGACAGGTGAATCGCGAGTGGTGCAGTGACGTAATAACGTGTGACGAGTGCCAGTGGACGCTAGTGTCGCGCGCGGCGGCGGATGTGGGGGGGTACAGTGTACATAATTAGCACTAGATAAGCACAATTATGGATTTGACTTTATTATTTTTGTAACGTTCCGTTTACGAGAAACATTTTAAAAATAGAGAAATAATAAATACAATCTTAAATATTAGAATGTTTTTGAATCGTTTAGAGTTTTGCTACTGCTGTTTATTTCGATTTTTTATAATATACAGTAAGTATAGAGGTATTTATAGTGTAGTTAACTGTGAACTTAACATTGTCAAAATATTAATTTAAGGTACCTCTTTCCTAAATACCTATTTGAATATATGTACATAGACATGTAAAATCTATACTAATATTATAAAGCGGAAGAGTTTGTTTGTTTGTTCGTTTGTTTAAACGTGCTAATCTCAGGAACTACTGCTCCGATTTGAAAAATTCTTTTTTATTAGACAATCCATTTATAGAGGAAGGCTCTAGGCTATATAACATTACGCTGCGGCCAATAGTTTTTTTTTTTCCGCGCGAACGGAGTCTCTGGCGACAGCGAGTCATAGATACAAAACAGGCAGAGTTCATGCACTTTGGGAGATTGTAATCAAACATACAAACACAAATACATAGCCAGGATAATCTTTGATCAATGAAAACTGATAATACACTAATTGTGATGATGGTAGCATGTCTATATACTTATATCCTAACTAAAAAAATATTTTTTTCTATAATTCTCACGTTTATAATTCATTCCAACCTAAAAACGAAGGTTTTTAAAGATGTCTACGATAATTCCTCACAGATGTTAATCTTCGTAAATGTGTAAACTTTTAAAAACTTATTTTACCTTATATCCTTATTTTCAAAAACTTTTAAGCTATTTGTTAATTTCTGATGAAAATAACAAATAGCGTAAAAGTCTTGTTTCATAGGAACTGTTCCTTTTATATAAAATTTTAGTTAATCGTTGGAATAAACTATAAACTATGAATGAAAAGTGTAGTCATACAAGGATATTTGACCTGGTGACAGAGGTGCTGCTCACGGTTAGTCCAGTTACAAAATATATAAAACCTACGTGGTCAGGAAATGCCATAAAAGAAAAAAACAAGACAGCCACAGTATGACAAAAACACGTAAAACTTTTTGACGTTAATGAAATGGCGCTAGTGTGCTGTCATAATTTACTTCGAGTTATGCCCAAAGGTCAGGTATCCTTGTCTATCCAGAATATGACAATGCTTGCGATGCGACAGATTATGCAAAAGAGTCAAGTTGTATTTGCTGTAAATAACTGATATTGTAGTTAATTGTTGTGTGAATAGCATAATTTATGTTTAAAACGATCTGTGTTTGTGTGTGTAGATAGTATGTGTAAATATTGAGATAGACGAGTAGTGGGCGGAATTCATTATGACAGTTTATTTAATGTGTTGCCAGTCTACAAATCTTCAAATTAACATGATTTTTTGCTCAAATGTAATTTACATTTATTATACTGCATTACATTTATTTTTTAATTATGTATTAATTATATTTTAAATTAAGTTTATTCTTTAAATTGTAAAATTCCTATTTTTTTGACGCTATTATTAGAAAACAGTATACAACGAATTATTTTAATTTTTTTTACAGAATAATAAGAAATAGTATGAAATTAAAATTATTTTTACATTTTAATTATAATAAAGAAAAGCTGTAGTTTTTCTGTCATTTTAAAATGACATATTAGAAAACTTGAATACTGTAGAAATAAAACCCCGAGTTGTTTGATTTGTACTTAAATCAGCATTTTTTATTTTGTGTCATAATTAACGAATAGTGTAAATAACGTTTTAGTAAGAAATTCTCTTTAGTGAATTGACAGTAACGTAGAAAATGGCGCGAAAGCGTTCAGAAATGAATTATAGCAATAAGCACTTTTTATTGTAAAAATAAAAATAATTTGTCAGTTGTAATAAAATCAAAAATGTTATTAATGTTTTTTTTTTTTCAATTTTATTTATACAACTTCTGACGAATAGATGGATTTAATTTCGATTAGTTTGAGGGAAAGTTATAACGAGTAATATTATAAATAATGCTATTAATAATGAAAAGGAATTTGTAATTATAACGAGAAAAGAGGTGTAATGAATTTCGATTTATAAAATTAATAAAAATTAACGAGTTTTATTCCGCTTTTTATTTATAATTGCGTGTCAAGCTGAAATATGTCAACCAATTTAAAAAAAAACTAAAAGCAATATAATATCCTAGAAAAACAATTGAACTAAACTTTTATAAAATGTTTATATCGCTACCCTCCTTAACAACATCACTTGTAAGCTTATTTCATTGTCTTCAATATTCCCAGATTACCCGGTAATCTCTCATAACGCGTAACAGTTTATTCCGCATGGCAACATCGACTTTGTTGTTTGAATGTCAGTCACGGCCCGCCAAAACGAAATAATAACATGGCACATTCAATTTCGAAAAAGACGAATGTGAAAGAGATATAATATTACATTTTAAACGTTATTGCCTTAGTTTCAAAGTTAGTTTTCCATTGAAATGTGTAAAGAAATAAAGATGTATTGTAATAGATATTCAGTTTGGTAGAACAAAGGCGGGGAAGCGCGCACGTGTGCGGAATTACGGAGGGCACGTTAATAAAATGGCGGATTAACTGAGAGGGACAGGTGAGGGCGGACCAAATTGAAACTATTGGCCTCTTGAATTTGTAATACTCGTAACTATTTTATATTACAACGAATTTACAGAAAGCGCGTGACGTGATTTGACTGACATCGTGTCTATTTATTATTTGTAAACGTCGCGTCTGTATTTGTTAATTTAGAAGTACTAGACGTAAGACGTTGGCAAAACATAGTTTTACTAAGTTAACAATTTGAAAAGAATCCAAATTGTAATAACGGTGTAAAGTATAAATAACTTTATCATATCTGTAGTTACGTATAAGGGGCCATCTTATTAACTGACAATATCCAGAGTTTTCTCTTTCAGTACTAAGTTAGAGTAAGTTAACTAACACAGAATTTTCCCTATAACTTTTCAGTACCATTGTATACCGTCAGTAGGTTGAACCTAAACAATAGATAGGTAATTAGCGTGCAACAATACGGGCCTTCCTGGCCGGAAGTGGTAATTAGACAAAGGAGGATGTATTGTGGCGGTGGCATGGCGGGCGGCGGGGCATTGTGCGCGCCGACATCGATCGCCCGCCACCGCACGCAGCGTGGGTTGCCAGTAATGGGAAACTGCCGATAATTGGGGAAAAGGTATGATTAATTAAGTAACAGATATTACGTACATACAAATGTAGTTATGTTCGTAGAATATAATTAACTTTTGCTGCTTTTGTAAGGCAAGCTTTTTCTAAGTAAGTCTGGATATCTCTTACAACGATAGCAACCCTATTGTTTTTGCGTGCGCAGTTTATGAACATGTCAAAAGCTTGTATTTGTGTTGATCAAACAAAGAAACGGATCATAAAACAATAGACGAGTATCCGCTATCAGATAGAAGAACCCTTAGTTTCTGTAGGCATGTTACCGTTGATTTCTGAGACCAGAATATTGCTATCTCTGTTTGGTCAAGATTACTCCGTTTACATCGAAGATAAAAAACAAATCTTTTGATTTAAACTTTTTCTAATTACTGGATGTCAAATTACTAGCAAATACGTAAATAAAATTATACGCTATCCTCGTCCCTATTGAGAAATCCCTACGTATCAATATAAAAAAATTGAGATATTGTCAAATCATTATAAAATAAACCGCATTTCCCCTCCGGAGTTTACGAGTCGTGCCTCGTCGATCTGTAAACAAATTTGTCGAACATTATTCCCGGAGTCCCGGAGTACCAGCCGGGGGGTCCCGGGGCTATGAATACTTCCCGAGAAAGGGTGCGCCTCCATTAGGCAAGACTTAAGATTCCCGATTCATGGGGTTAAGATGCACGTCTCGAATTTAAATGCATAGCATGGGGGTTGGATGTAAATTGTATGTAATTGTAGAAGGATTTATTGCGGGAAAATTGGTTGTAAGACATGATACTGAATTAATAATAGACAATTTCAGCCTGAAAATTAACCCATTTTAGAAGTCTTTTCTAGATCTGGGAGCTCAGTTCCGCTTTTCTATTAAGTATTTCTAGTAAGTTCCTATAAGTTTACTATAGTAAAACTTTTCTCTAAAAGAAAAGAAACTCTTAACTTCAAGTATACTTCTAACAGAAAATAATTGACCAAAACATTCACAGAAATACTTAAATTGAAGATATTATTTTGTGAACACTGTCAAAATATAAAACAAAACAAAAAATTTGCTTTCGAATTGCACAGGTCGTTGAACGAAAAGAAAAGCGAAACCGCGTCAAAGCACTAGTACATTAATAAATTCATTACAACGCACGGCCGTGCTCTATCGATTGCGGCCTCTTGCCCGAACGTGCCGGAGACAATCGGCGCGATGGCGCTTCTCTACGCGCCCCCGGCCGCCGACGAAACATCCCTCGACTACTCACAACTACAGACAAATATAAACCTTATAAGACAAGCGATAAAGTCAGTATTGTGTTGTCTAGGTGATTACATTTACGACACTCCGGGTCCGGGCACCCAAAAAAATAAAATTTCAAGCCAATGCTTCAAAGACAAAGCAAATTAAACCTTACCTCTATTGTGTTTAGGAAAAATATTTATCACCGGCCAGTTTGACACTTAATACTTTTTTATGTGAAAACTTCACGCTCTTTGTCTCTGCCTCACTGTCAAGCGTACTTGTGTTTTCCCGCGTTTTTTGTTCTAATTAGTCAGTCCCTAGCCCCTCAACATTACAGACCTTGTGCTCGGTCCAACTTTACCTACCTACGTGGTACTTCAAAAATTATGTTCAGACAACAATCGACCTTAAAAACATGACAACAGACGCCGCAGGGAAAAAGAGGATGTGAAAATTCTGCAAGAAATAAATTGGGAGTTTTTACAGAACATGACAGTTCTGTAAACTGAAATTACAATTCGCTTAAAATTATTTAACATTTTTACTTTTGTCTATGCAATATTACAATGATACAGTTTTATAAATTCTTTATTTTTGATTCGACTTGAATAGAAAGTAAGTCAGTACTTTAGGTGCCGTTTGAGTCTACGACATTCACAAGCACATTGCATTTAAAAAATCAAGTTACAAAAGACACACAGCCTCGCGAACTACCTAATTTGTTTGTTCTCATCATCATCGTAATCATCATCAGCTCACCGTGCCTCCCCACCGAGGGGCTGGGAGCCTACCCTAAGTTAAGGGTGATTAGGCCATACTCAACCACGTTGGACATGTGCGGATTGGTTGACTTCACACACATATCTTTTAATTTCTTCTCAGATATGCGCAGGTTGCATCACGATTTTTTCCTTCACCGTAAGAACGTCGTACGTCGTCGTACATATGTACATAAATCATAAATCGAAGAACACATTGGTACATGGCGGGATTCGAACCCAGGACATGCAGATTGCAAGTTAAGTGTTTGACCCCTGAGCCACCGACGCTTTTGTACTTCTAATAACTACAAACTTTAGATCGATAAAAATATGTTTTGGGAACTCTCGTAGTACAGTATTTTGCTACGTCGTAGCTACTCTGACCTGACCATGACAACTGATTTTTTATTTGAATAAAGTAAACAATCGAGAAACATTGTAGATATAACCTTTTTCACACGTTTAAAATACAAGAATATTAAATGATATATACAAATTGCTAACTGTTCAAACATGATGTGTGAAGGCATGCGTCGAGTCACGCCGCCCGTTCGTCCGTCGCCGTCTCATTACCACCGCGAGCGAGGCTGTCATTCACAGAGCGGTCAGTCGACCACCGGGTGAATATATTACGTGCAGGGTTCTGTACGTCAACTACATCTACACAATGCTATGCTTCCCAGTAAGTCAAATAAAGTCCGGTAACTTGTAAAATCACGTAAGCACAGAAAGTTTCTTAAACTCAAAGCTCGTGTAAACAACATGTTATTGCTAAGTAATAGAGGATATGAGATAAGAAAAAAAGTCAAGTTAAAAAATCAAGAAGACGCAAAAACAATATTAACATCCCATAGAAAAACATACATAAATTAAACAATAAAAGACAAAGTAAATTAAATTTATATTTAAGGAACCCCAAAACTCAGCACCTACATGACTCAGCAAATCAAAGCTCTTCAATATAGCCTTTTATTTTAATCCATTCTCAGGAGATATATTATTTTGACAAGCTCGTGTTCGTTGACAGGTGGCCGCCATGATGTGTGTCAAGATGGCCGAACCTCGTTGCGTCAAATATGCCACAGATAAGCAACGAGTCAAAACAGTCTTGTTAATATTAGTTTAATTAATGCGCACTGAATCATTCTTCATTTCATAATAGAAAATAATGAACTCAAATCAAAATGGACATTTTTAAGCTGAAGAAAATTCTAGTCTACCAGTGAGAGATATGAAGTTTGGTTAGCCGTGGTAACAATACCTTCTGTTATTTTTTTTACTTACTATCTTGCACAACTCGTAATGCATACGTAACTCCTCAGAGTTGCAAATGTTGAACTTGGAAAGATTGTGTAACGTATTCAAATTCTACCCTGAACAGTTTTTTTTTCAATAAGTAACGTCGCGTCAAGTGTAGAATGATGCTAAAACTAGAGGTATGCTTTCAGCACAATGTAATTCTATTGAAGCTATTATCGTTCGACGCTTTGACCTTTATGCCCTCTGTTGTAATTGTTCCTTTTAAACGTTGCGAGTAAAGAAGCAAAACGACTTTTATCCTCTCCAGCGAAATGGCGCGCGATCTGACAGCTGAGCGCTTTGGCGGGCTCACGCCGATTGTTGCCCACTAATGGTGCATTTGCGAAACAATGGGGAAACACGCCGACTTGAGACACAAAGCGTATTTCCGTTTGAAGTGAAATGCTCCTGTTGTTTTGAATTCGTATGTCACATTGATTTTAAATATGTGCGTGTTTTATTATAAAAATTCGAAACGTACTTTCGGTCCAATTTATCTTAAACTCAAGCAGGAATTAAGTTGCCTTGCTTTTAGACCGTTTTACCAAATAATAAAAAAAATTGTAACTTTCTATTCACATGTCGGTGAGAAATAAACTGTCTTATGTATGTTCAGGGCAGCGTTGATTGAAGGATTTTATAATTTCAACTGTCAATCCATACCCTATTTCATATCTTTAAAACATTTCGATTCCCTCATTTAGTTAATGTATACCATATAATATCAACTCATAATTATAAAAAAAATGTTTTTGCTTCAATACATATCATTTTATTTCAGAAAGACACGTACACACGCCAGTCACTGACAAGTAACGAAAACGAGCTTCCCTAATGAACACATGAATTACAAAATAAATAGAGTGGAAAAAAAGAGATGAACTGCATGTGTCGAGTGTGTGTTCATTCGGCCTCATTACGAAAATTACATAATGTCACCTTTCGCAGGCGTAACGCGTGCGTACATAAAGCTGAGCTCGCGATGTATTCATATAGAAAATTTCACAGCGTTCAATGGCTCGCCACTCGAGTTCAAGGGCCAGGGGAGATTACAAAACAATGGATTTTTCCAAAATACATAATAATGCGCCGCGTCAAATGGCGCTGCTGTGCGCTTAGAGGTCCGCGCACAGCCGACCAACGGTTTTTTTGATTCAGGATTCAGCAGAATAACTACTTTACAACGAATTCTAGAATGGTTTGTTCATACACGAAGCATGCAAAACATACTATCTGTCATGGAAAATATGACATAAGCGAGGATAGACGTACTTCTTGTTTTAGGGAATAATAAGTTCTATTGGGAAATATTAAATTGCTTATACGTTTATTTCTATGGATATTGGAAAAAGATACATAAATGGATACTATCAATCCACATAGATAACTTAAAAGACTAATTGCTTACTACCTGCCCTCTAGACCTAGCTTAGGTCATCGGCTAACTCTTGGGTTAAAAGCAGCTGGATAGCCTAACAAATATTGACGTTTGTGAAAACAACAGTCGCAATACTTACCTAATAAGTACATTTTATATTACAAGACCGCGTCTTTTTCAAGTAACAAAAAGGTTTTTTTACTACTTTAAATGTGACAACTTATTTTATAAAATACTCATTTTCATTGAGATTATAATTATTTAAAGAAGATAACGATCAGCGTCTAGTATACATCTAATACGGAACCCTCGACCGATTTGTTTGAATAATTGCGACACATGGGTGGATTTTCGAGATTTTTTTGGGTCCGTGCTCGAGTGGCGCGCTCGGCCGCTACGCCGCTGCCGCGCGAATTATTAAAAAGTATAAAATAAAAAAAAATATGACGCACTCGAGAGCGCGGCCTTCCGTGAATATAACATGGTGGCTTAGTCGCCGACATGATTATACCGTGTAATTATTGATTTCAATTTGCTCCTTTCAATGGAGCTTAAAAATAATATTTGATTTTGTTGCCGGCTTACCGCAACAAAATGTTCACGAATTCTGTAATATTTTCAATGGGTGTAACGTTTTTGATTTTTTTCATTATTATTTTTTTCGTGTAGATCACAAATTTCTTAGGAAAAGGCTTCGAATTGGCATCGTTAAGTGTTTGAATTAAATTTCCCGCCAAAGAGTATTTGTCAAAAAACACAAATATGATTGTATCCGCTTCTCCCATAAAAAAAGAATATGTTTTGTAAATTTTATTTACATTTACCAAATTGTTTTAAAAAGTAACATTCTAGTTGGAAAAATCACTGTTGTGTCTATAGCGACTAGTTTAAAACGAAGTGGACAGATTTAATTCAGATCGACCGTTGATAAAATAATTATAACTAATAACTTATTTTAGGTCTAAAGATTAGAAATAAATATATATAACATACGAATCGTCCACCAGTTTAAAATTAGAATCATAACTTTAAAGCAAAATGGCTCGTGCCATTTAATATGCATTATTGAGTGAAAAAAATAATAAAACTACAAATAAAAGCTATTAAAAACCGGTAGCGGTAAACAATAACGCGTCCAATGAATTAACTCTCCCTCAACATCAAATCTAACCAACCACACAACAAAAGAATTAGGCAAAATAATACAAAAAAAGTTACACAATAGCTTTTTAAGCGAGCTGTGGGTGAAATTGTTACTAAAGTGTAGCAACATCTGTCCAGAGGGAATGACAGATGAACCGTATACGACTCAAGGTGAATTTCCTGCTAAAGCAATTTATACTTTATCTACAGGATATACGGTGCTTATTTAAATGGCTAAAATTGAGTACAATTGCGTTTTGACATGAGACTCGTGCGAGTTAACGCCATTACTGTCGAATTGTAAGCCAATCAGAGCGACGCAACGCCGACCAATCAACGGTTATCTGAGTGCGTGTTCCGAATGCGAAATTCGCCCGGAAACTATGGCACTATTCAATTTGTATTTTTTATACGCAGAAGGAAAGTTATCGAACATTTGAAAAGTAAATATTTTTTTAGATTTAAATCAAAATAAAAGACAGCACATAATAAAATTTGGAAGCGACGATATTGTAATATGAAATCTATAGATTCTTTGGAGTATGCTTTAATTAGGTTTAAAATTATTATTGTCAGCACAGGACAACTACTACTAATGTAACTGGAATTGAATAGGTTTCCAAACCTAACCTAACCTCAAAAAAAATATCAGAAACATACAGATACTAACATTGATTTAATAAAATAAAACGTTTGATCAAATATTTTTAAATTTGCCTTTACCAGTGCTAAACTTACCACCCTCTTGTCACCGGACTTCATCTGGCCAGTACCCACGTCATTATTTGCAGACAACGGGCCGGTCGGGCAGTCGGCCATTGCAACAGAAAGCGAAAACTTTTTAATTGGGTCCATTAATGGCACGAGTAGGCCAACAATACTTTAAATGCTCGACCTCATTCAAATATTACATTAGCTTTTGCAAAAATATAGTAATAAAAAAACCTTGCATACATTTAGAACTAAATTGACGCAAGAGATTATAATCTCATGAGAACAGAATATTATTACCACGACCAAGGTACAGCGATATTTTTCTCGTTTATAGAGATTTCTCTCTAACCGTAAGTTTCTGAAACCAAAATCACCGTTTAAAATGTAGTGTCATCTGTGTTTTATCAAAGTCGTGAAAAAATCCTGAAATTTTAATTTTAAAAACCTACGGTAAGCCGTCGGGAGCGGATAATGGCTCAATTAATAAATTTAAATCTTACTAATAGTATAAATGCGAACTAATTGGATGGATGGATGGATGTTTGAAAGTATCTCCAGAACGGCTAAATTTTGGCATAGTCTGGAAGAACACATAGGCTTCTCATTAAGTTTTTTTTTATTGCACGCTAACGGTGTCACAGGTGACAGCTATATAACATAAAAAATCTCTATCGATGACCAAAATGCTACTAAAATAATAAAAATAGACGAAGAACGTGTGTCCAACAAAGAAAATGACAAACCTCTTACATTAGAAATTCATTGTGAAAAGGCGAACTGTTGTCTATGTTAACCATTAACAAGGAGGACGGTGTCGCTGGCAGCGCGCCAGCGGCGACCGTCGCACAGGCCGGGCATGGAGATGGGCTTAATAGACAACTGACCTCTACGTTAAAAGTTACGTCGTAACTACGAATTTTATATTATTTCCATGTAACAATGGCTTATATACGATGATAAAATAACAAACGAATACTATTATTAAATAAAAATATATTTTATCTTTATTTCTATAATTACATATAGTCTTAAATCTATGATATAAAATAAAATATTTAAAAAAAAATCCATGTTCTTGTGACATTAAAGTCTATTTCATAACTGTATTGCTATCTTCTTACTAATATTATGAATGCAAATGTTTTGCTGTATGGGTGGTTTTTTGTTAGAAGGTATCTTCAGAATATCTGCATGGATCTCGATAAAATTTGGCATAGCCTTGCAGAACCCATGGGCTACTAATTAAGTTTTAAATTAATAAACCGATGACGTGGTCGCGCGTGACATCTAGTATTCTTGGATATATAAAAGTTAACTTTTCGATACATCATTGTTGTATTATAAAACGCACCAGATTTTTTGATATAAGTGTCAAATAAAATTGTAGACGCAATAAATGAACAGGTAACAAGTCATTTCTCACTCGCAAACTTTTCCCACCGTATCGGAAATTGCTCATTCACACTTAGATGAGCCCAGTCAAACGTCAGCGGACACTCAAGACCACTAAAGAAGTCAAATGCATATGTCAAAGCGAATTTGAATCTCAGCGGAGACGCCAAGCGGCGCGCCTCCGCGGGGCTCCATTCGGCGTCACGCGAGCGCAGCATGGCGGCCGCGCCCCTGCCGGCTCATTAGGGCTCCGGCGCGGATCACAAAGACAAACCTTTGACATATTAGGACACGGTGAAATGAACATTCTAGATCTTGAGTTTATGGGAAGTGAACACGTCGCGGGTTCGCGACATTTGACGTCTCGAGTCAGTCAGCCGCGCGGGTGACGTGAGAATGCGCGGGAAACTGTGGCGGCCCAGGTGACGCGACGCATACGGGCAGGACAATAGATCCAAACAATAATTAATTAATATTTGGTAGAATAATTTTTAAAAAAGAAAGTTTGAAGTTTAGGTGATATCATATGCAAATTTTTTGCTTCTTAACAAATCTATGCTAATAAAAGAAATTTTGAAGATTTATTTTGACCACATGAATTTTGTAAAGTCGATGACGATGATGAATTTGGTAAAATAAGTTATGAATAATGCCTAATATAAAAAACACAAATTATTTCATAATTTAGTTTATCGCCATGTTGTTTTTACTGTTATATCGTATAGGTTAGTCTGTTCAGATGCTATATTGCTCTTAATAAAACATCTTTATCATCTTCAATATGCTTCAATTAGACATAATTATATGAATGTTTTGAAATACCAACAACCTAATAAAAAAAACAAAATCTAGACTAAGAAACGTACGGTCGATAATTTGGGTTCATTTAAATGTCGTTAATTATTTCCCTGTATATAAAGTACCTGGGTACATAGTTGGCCAAAGACAAGTCCCCTTTTTCATCCCATAGTTTTTTTAAGTTCTGTCGTTTACCGAATAGACAGCGTAGTTACAGATGTTTATGGGTAGATGTCAATTAACACAATTGTTCATTGATGTAAATGAAAATTCTTATCACCATCAGTACAAACTGCTCTTTAACGCTGGAAACGCCAGTAATGCGGTCTTGTTTTTTCCAGGAAAATTAACCTATGACATTATTTCAAGTAACATGCCGTAAAAAAATAATAAAACACAATAAGATAAAGGGTCCGTTTTTTAAATTGCCTCTTAGAACATTTATTTTGACGCATGTTAGCTTTACCTGTCAAAAACGATTTCCAAGATGGCGGACAATGGCGTCTGAAGTGGCGTTTGTTCGATCAATAGTTTTTTAATTTCCTTTTTTTGCACCACAATCGAAGGTTCGAACAGAATTTGTAGAGATGAAAGGAAATTAGGGGCCCTGCGGACCGCTGGAGGCCACTCGAGCCATGAATGAGTTGAACTTAACTGAGTTTTAAAGTTTTTTTGTCCAGGTAAGTAATTTTAATGGACCGTTAACAGCCCGAGTTCGGAAGTACGCTGTTTTTACTGTTGCGTTACCGGCAAAAACTTAATTGCAATATTACGTAATGCAGCTACTGGTTTTAATCATATGTGATGATGGGTGTCTTTTTATATCCTAGTTTCTGTTATATAGCGGAAGAATTATTATTCTTTATCGTTGCAGTCTTTTCAAACTGGTCGTGGTCATCAGGTAACAGTGACCCGCTTCACGAGGCGTCATTCCTTCATCTATTTACTATCAGAAAATTACTTTGATACCTAGGATCTATATTTTAAGATTTATCCACTGAAATTCCAATCTCAATCTGTCACTGTATAAGAAAATCTTTCTTCTTTTTCTCAGCCATGAGACGCCCACTGCTGGGCATAGGCCTCCCCTAAAGATCGCCACGATGACCGGTCCCGCAACCTACACCAGGTCATCGGTCCATCTTGCGGGAGGCCTTGCCCACGCTGCGTCGACCTGTCCGTGGCCGCCACTCTAGGACTTTGCGGCCCCATCGAAAAATCTTTATTTGGCTTTATTTTCAACAATTTAAAAGGCCAAAAAGACTCTTTTTATAAGATTTGTTTTGAAATATAAAATAGAAAATGTAAATAATTCGTAGTAAATAAAAAAAACGGTAATTTTATTATAATCATTTATTATTAATTTAATTTTAATTCATTATATTCTATAAAATCAAATATATATTTTATAATCTACAAAAGTAGAATTTTTCAAACAGTGTTGCATTAAAAACTTACTTGCTCTTTTAAAACATACAAAAAAGTATTCAAAACTTGTCTCTTAATAAAGACATGTTTTCGTACGCATGTTCCGGCAGTGCAAACTCATTTTAAAACGTATCTTCACGCTATAATTTTATTTTGGGGTATTAATAATTCATATTATTCGTCAAATATATTTAATCAGCAGTTCAATACATTAGTCAAATTAATTATTTACCATGAAGTTGAGACCAAAATCTCTGTATAAAACATATCGTCATCCCTGTCATTATCTTTGAAGAAACAGAGATAACAATAAGTTTTACACCGGAATTTTGTTCTCAGAAACCCACGGTTAATTGAAGAAATACATTTAAAATAATAAAATCTGTTTAAAAAATTTAATTTCGTAAATTTCAATCCTACATTACTGATATACTATCGTTTTTAGTCGTTAAAGGTACTTAAATGGCTTCTTAGTGTAGGTTTGTACTACACTAAGGGTCTCCCTTAGTGGCCATTGAAGACCGAGTAAGGCGATTCATTTAAAACATATTTTCAACTGCCTTGGATGTTTAATTTAGGTTTGTGTGAAAGTTGTAAGTAAAATATTGCTAAAAAAATATAAAAAAAAACGTGAAATTAAATGAATTAAAAACTTAATCTAATTCACCAAATAATTCTAATCTTTTCATTTAGAAACAAATACATATTCATATATACAAACTTATACAAAAACTGTTTGTTCACGCGCGGACGTTATTTGAAATAATAAATTCCATTTCCACTGCGACTGTTAAACGACAGACGCGCGGCTAAGTGCAAACAAGCAGTAAATGTTGAAACAAAATTTGTGAATACCAAAATGGTATTTAAAAACCTACATCTATGTTTCTTTATTTGTATGAAAAATGATTTGTCCCTTTATTTACATTAAGTTGATTAGTTACTTCGTATTTCAACGCCATGTTGATCCTTGTCCTTGCCGGCTATTGTGTCCTGTAGGCCGACGCTCAGAGTTCGGCCCTCTGGAATACTTCTGTCCACCCTGTCCTTGACTATAACCTCTTCCATTTGATTGATAACCCTGCGAGCTGTAACCCTGGTTACTAGAGTAACCCTGACTACCTTGGTTACCATGGTGACTGTTGCCCTGGTAACTGTTGCCTTGGTAATTGTTACCCTGGTAATTCTGTTGTCTGTAACCCTGTCCGTGTTGATAGCCACGGTTTTGACCTTGGTAGTTTGGCGTGTACCCACTGCGCTGTGGCCCGAAGGAATGAGATCGTTCTGTAATTTAAACATCATGTTACTTGACGTTTTGGAATTTCTTGAAATATGACAATCGATGTTAAAACGGTAGTTTGTTTTCCTAGATAAATTGTAAAAAGTCGGAATTCATTTTGTCGACTTTTTACAATTTCTCTAGACAAAATAGAAACGTACAGCATTCACTAGCGGTGATATTTATAACAATCTTACTAATATTATAAATGCGAAAGTTCAGATGGATGGTAGAAGGTATCTTCGAAACGACTCAACGGATCTTAATAAAATTAGATATAGATATAGAACATAGTCTGGAAGAACACATAAGCTAATTAATAGGTTTTTCCTCAAACTGGGACGGAGTCGTGGGCGACAGCCAGTTATAATAAAAACTGTTTATTTCTAGTTAATAACGGTCAGCTACTTCGAAGTTAAAAAAACGATATTAGTTATTTAACACGTAAAATTTTTAGTCTGAACTCTAGTTGTATAAAGAGTACAAAGCAAAGCATCCAACCAACCTAAATCCCACATTGTATGGAGTTGTATGAATGCAGTCGGAGGCCTTTTCTCTACTATTGCTATCTGCAGTGCAACATTTTACGCGTTTCCTATATTACGACAATTATAGAATAGGTCGGTGGTACACTGAGATCAACTTAAAAAAAATTAAACAAGTTTTTAAGCAAACTAACCATAAATTCCAATAAAGCAAACATTACAATTGACTATAAACAACGCCATTAAAAAAAGTAAAATTACTATGATTCTTATTAAGTTTTAAAGAAAATATATTATGGAAACTGCTAGAAAAAAAGCATCTTCCCTAATTTCATTAAGAAATAAGATAAAGTTATGAAAATACTAAGATACCATACCAAATAATGTTTATGAAATTAGTGAAAGATTAATATGCATTCAGTGTGTGACAAGCCTAATGGACTAGCACTGGAAGTGGCGCACGAGTATTTAATCGTGCGCTCTATGACGCTCGGCCAAAGATGTTGAACACTTGGAAGTGGCACCTACTCTGATTGTCAATTGTTCTAGAAATGTCACGAGGAAAAAAACTAACGAATATAAAGTCCAAGGGGACAAGAAAAAAACACGTAAAAATCACTATATTTAATTGACTATTGTGAAAATATGAAATTATTATATAATATATAATGACAAAACTTAAAATATTCTTAGTAAAATAAATTTAGCCAAAGTAGTAGCGGTCCAATCATTATTTCAAAATCTGTCATATCCAGTATTCGTATCAACGTATCAAAGGGCTTAGTATTAAGTTTGAATGCATCGGTTGAGTGAGGTTGGCACACATCAAAGTTGGCCAAGTAAAGGGATAGCACGCAAGCGACAGTAGGCAGGAGATTCGTGCCCTTAGCGCTACGGCAAATAAAGATTTTCACTCCGCCCTCTTGACGGGGCTTAGCAAGGGTGGGATTGTTCGTACACAGGTTAACGCTGGTAATTCTTAACTTAAATTAACATAGCGTTAAAAGTGACTGAGAAATTTGACATATAGACGAGTTTAAAATGTCCTAATAAAATAAAGGCAAACTACGAAATTTTTTTGGAACAAATTCAAGAGACATAAAAAGTTGCTAATCGCCCGTAATATTAATTTAGTTTATTGGAAAAATAATTATAATTATAAAGTTTTTTGTATAAGCAACAATTATATTAAAGTTCATAACATCCTATATATATATAAAATTAAAAGCTGTTCGTTAGTCTCGCTAAAACGAGAACTGAACGGATTTATCTTATCTTGGTCTTGGAATGTTCATAAAGGTTTAGGGAAGGTATAAAAGGTGAGAAAATTTCGAATAATTGCCAGGAAACCCTAAACCACTACTAAGCTACTTATTAAGTTTTTTAATTTCCCAAGGACGGAGTCGCGGGCGCCAGCTAATGACCAATAAAAATTTCACGATGCTCAATTAACATTAAGCCTTTCCTTATTTTTTTTTTACCAAATAGAAAATATGACACCATTATGACACCATAGGACACAGTAGGTCACAATACTGCAACTACTTTGGAGGTTTTTAAGAGGTCTATTAGTAGACGTATGACAGAGGTCTGTAATTGCAGGCGAGGAGTCCGGCATTAGCGGCCATTGTGTGCGGCACCCGGCCTCGCAAATACTCAACACGGCTTTTGTAAATCACCTCGTCACATTTTTGTTCCCCAGTTATATACTACTAGCTATCGCCCGCGACTCTGTCCGCGCGGTACTAAAAAACTTAATTAGTAGTCTATGTGTTCTTTCAGAATATGTATGCCAAATTTCAGCAAGGTCCGTGCAGAAATTCTGGAGATACCTTTAAACTAACATCCATCCATCCAAACATTCGCATTTATAATATTAAGTAAGAAGTAAGATTTTATTGTTATTTATGAATATATTATACTTAGACCGAAATATTTAATTTCAAAGTATTAAAATGTCTCTTAAAAACGTAATATGGTTTGAAGTTAATGAATTAAGTCAGAAAAGAAGTATTGCGTTATAGAATTTTTTATAGCTCGAGTTTGTAATCTGTTAGTAAACTTGACATCAAACGCATCATAATGTATAAACATGGTAAAACGAACCAACGCTACTCGAAAAACTCGCCTTTCAATCAATAGAATCCTTTGAGTTGTAACTTGCCACATCATTGAATTCACAGATATATAACATCAAAAAGCGACACCCGATAGAAACCTCATACAATTTCCAGTACTCCAATACTTTCCAGAATCAGTAGAATTCTAATTTACCACGACTTTAACCCTACAAAGCTGAACCTTTTACACCTATGTGAAAGTTAAAAGAAAAAAAAACGTGAGTTGCCGCGCAAGTCAGACATAATAGGCAACTAATGGACGCCGGCGCGACACATTCAGCGCGTCAAAAGCGCGCCAAAATAAGAGCAATGGCGACGCGCGCCAAAATTATACAACCGAGCCATTGCCAGACGCCCAAATTATAATTGACATCAAATGTTTTTGGGATTTCTTTTAAATGGTGGAATTTCTGCCCAGTTTACTAATATTTTAAAGCTTTCATGTGATTTGTCATAGTAATTGCGCAGGCAGCATGGTGAATAGTAATATAACAGTCGCTCACAGAGGTAATAATTTTTGTAGAATATTATTTTGTAATATTATAAATGCGAATGGATGGATGTTTTTTTTTTATATCATAAGGTGGCAAACGAGCGAGCGTCCACCTGAAATCGCTGAAATAGCGAAGTGACCGTTGCCCATAGACATATGCAATTGCATATGCGTTGCCTACCTTTAATCGACAGAGGAGAGCATGCATAGAAAGAAAATATTTTCCCTTCCCATGCATCCTCTCATCCGGAAAGTCCACTACCACTTCCCATCCTTTCCTTATAAGAAAAAGGATGGGAAGGGAAAGAGGACTATATTAGGCCTCCGGGACGCACACTCATCAGACTGTACGCGGAATTGCTTCCACTTGACGCCTGTCTTCTGTGTGGTCGTGGTATTTCACCGGGCGAGCCGGGACAATTCCTGCGAAGATGTTAAAGCGGGCTCTACCACTGTTAAACTGTTTGTTACTACATGGATCTCGCTGAAATGTGGCATATATGTACAACAAAGTCTGGAAGAATACATAGGCTACTAAACAAGTATTTTTTTAATTCTGCGTGGACGGAGTCGCGCGCGACCACTAGTTACTACATATTTAGCAACCATAGATATAAAAGATGTTATAAAATCTTTGTAGCAGACATTTTATTTTTAATTTCTGCATCAAGAACAAAACATTTTAATTGTAGATAATTACGAGTGGCTGACGTATTTTAGGGTAAAAGGAGGAAATAATGGTGTCGGCAGAGTTGAGTGGAGTGCACGAAGACAGCGACGCGGGTTGCGGATTCGAGCCCGGCGGGATAATGAGAGGCGGTGCCGCGCGCGTGCTCAAGGGCCCGGCCTTCGCCACCGGCTAGGGCTCCGCAAGACTTACAGACGGACAGACGACATTCAAGGCAAATTTTAATTGCCAATTTATTTGTTAGAAATTAAATAACACAAAGTAATTATGTTTTAGATGTTCCAGATCAATTCAAAATGTAAGAAAGTATTTCTTACTAATATTATATTATAAATTCGAAAGTTTAGATGGGATGGATTTGTTTAAAGGTACCTGCTGAACGGCTCAACGGATTTTGTTGAAATTTGGCACACATAGAACATAGTGTAGAACACATAGGCTACTTATTAAGTTTTATTTTAATTCTGCGCAGACGGAATCGCGGGCGACAGCTTGTTATTTTACAAAAGTGGCCATAATAGACGAACTAACAACCTCTGTTAGTAAATAGTGAAGTTCAGTTATATATTTTGTATTTAACACCCATACATTTTTATGGAAGCAAATCTCTAACTTACAAGAAAACTGGTATATTAAAAAAATGCAAGGAACCCATACAATAAAGAAGACGTATATTTTACGATCCGTTTATCATAGCATGCACTAGAGCTCACGTAGCAAGAACCGCAAACGCCGCGACGCAAAACAAGTTGACATTTTAATTTAGAAAGGAGACGTGTGAAATATTTACTTTCTTACAACGAAAATACATGACAAATACTCGTATGTTAAATGAACATTCACATTAAAATCTACAATATAAATTAATACTAGTTGTCGCACGCGACTCTGTCCTGGCATTAAAAAATATAGTAAATAGTCTATGCGTTCTTCCAGGCTATATGATACATCTATCCCAAATTTCAGCATGATCCATGCAGCGGTTAGACAAAGTGCATTCGTTTCGAAGCGATTCCATGACGAATTTCTAAAACGTATGGAACTGACGATAACTTTAGATAAGTCACGTGATTGTCGCGCGTCAGTACCATGCATTTAAAACTTATGGAACCGCTTCAGAGCGAAAGCACGCCTATGCCCACGAGAGATACACATCTAAACACACCAACAACAAACATCCATACAAACATTCGTATTTATGATATTAGTAAGATTAATGAGTCGTGATATATTTCAGTGATAACGACTCTGAGTGCGGGAGTTAGACTTAATGCTGATAATATTCCGTGCCGTTTGCTATCCGATCCCACGTCTAGCCCTCTGTCGTTTCCTAATTCGAGGTATACAAAGTAGGGAAGAAAGTCGATATAAAAATCAAATGCACGTATTCAAACCTGCAGCTTAGGGGGCGGGCAAATAATTAGGCCACGTGCCGCTCCGACGGCGGGAAAGAAGATAATTTGCTATCACAATACGACATTCAACTTTAAAACTATGATGATAAAGTATAAAATATAAATTAAATAATTTATTTCAGATTTGATTGCTTCAATAAAAAGAGATTAATTGGACGTCAAGTCAAGTGGATTTTAATATTTGATGAACATACAATCGGGAGGTCTACATGTCAAATGTGAAAACGTAAGGGCGATATAAAAACAATATTATGATAGACATCAGCTTAACTTAACCCGAAGGTTAAGTTACATAGTATCTTATTTGATATTGCAATCGCACGATCAAAGTTAATTTGTTAATTTCAGTGAACTTAATTTTTACGTTTGGTTATTTCTTGTTAAAAAAAACTAAAGAGGTGTATCTTGTATATGTAAATAATCTTTACATACAATGCAATCGGTTTACAATAACATCGAAGGGAAATAACAAATACGGCATACTAAGCGGACATAGTATAAAACATTTCGTAGAAAAAAAAACAGAAATAATTCATTTGTTTTTACTAATAAAAGATACATTTCATCTTACTTCTTACTATCTTACTAATATTATAAATGCGAATGTTTAGATGGATGTATGGATGGATATATATATATATATATCAGTTAACAGTGGTAGAGCCCGATTTAACATCTTCGCTCGAATTGTCCCGGCTCGCCTGGTGAAATACCACGACCACACAGAAGACAGGCGTCAAGTGGAAGCAATTCCGCGTGCAGTCTGATGAGTGTGCGTCACGGAGGCCTAATTTAGTCCTTTTTCCCTTCCCACTCTTTTTCTTATCAGGAAAAGATGGGAAGTGGAAGTGGACTTTCCGGATGAGAGGATGCATGGAAAGGAAAAATATTTCTTCTTTCTGTGCATCCTCTCCTCCGTTGTTTAAAGGTAGGCAACGCATATGCATTTGCGTATGTCTATGGGCAACGGTCACTTCGCTATTTCAGCGATTTCATGTGGCCGCTCGCTCGTTTGTCACCTTATATTATAATATATATTATATATATATATATATATATATAATATATATATATATTATAAGGAGGTATATTCTAATATATATATATATATATTAGAATATACCTCCAGAACGGCTGTTCGAAGTTCATTGAAATTTGGCCTATATAATGAACATAATCTAAAAGAACACATAGGCTACTAATTATTTTTTAATTGACCATTATATTATATCAACAGTTTTAAGGTCTTCAGTCAAATAAAGACTGAAGACCTCAAAAGCACTTTAAAACGGATGGAGTAATCAGTTCCGCTAAACTCTACAGACACTTATCTTTTTTTTCTGGTATTAATCTTTTTTATCAAATACGGGAGCAATCTATATCGGATTATAGAAGATAAAAAGGTAAGTAAAACAGGCATTAGAACACCTTCACGCCCACCTGGTACTGGGGTGCAAAAAAAAACGGGTACAGTATCACCCCTCGCCTGATAATAGGAACCACTTCAGTCGATCGAGCCGTTATTTAGTCAACTGTCAACTACGAAACGCATTAGGGTGACTGGGTTCTCTATAATATATTTATTTTTCAGATAAAATAGGGGATAATATTGAACTGAAAATTAATATACAAATAGAAAAGGAATGGAATGAAAATATTTATCACTAATTGTCGCCCGCGAATATGTCCGCGCCGAATTAAAAAAAAAACTTATTTAGTAGCCTACGTGTTCTTCAAGATTATTTCCTACATCCAGCGAGATCCATGCAGCCGTTCTGGAGATACCTTCTATGAAACATCCATCCATCCAAACTTTCGTATTTAAACTATTAGTAAGAGAATAAATTATTAAATCATACCACAGAAAAATAGGAGTTTGTTTTTATCATTTTTTTGTTTGAGTTAAACTATTTTGATATTAAAAAAAAACAATATCGTACTGCACAAAAAATTAAAAGCCTCCGGTCCATTATTTGACGGAACCATAAAAACTCATTCCATTCAACTAGCAACCCTAGATAATTATTGTTTTGGTAGTTGGCGACACTGCGCCGGACAATGGCGTCCCTACGCGTTTCCTGTTTGCTTTCGCGCGCTATTACACGTCAATGCCTAACGCATAGGCCAATTTGAATTTCTTTTTTTGAATAATGGAATCATTTCAACGTTAATATTGTCGGCAAGATTTCTTTAAGATCGTGCGATTAAACGTACTATAGATAATTACTGTCCCGTTTTGTTGACATAAACATCTTCCTATTAGACGGAGAACCTATTCAGAAATTGTTACAAAATTAGTCGTAATAATAGACGTAAAGAATAGCTTAACATTTACGTAATATTACGTCTTTAAACATGTCAATACGAAGCGTAACTTATCAACTATCGAAGTAGAATGTCACTAAAACATCTTATAATCGAACTAGCTGTCGACCGCGACTCCGTGCGCGCGAAATAAAAAACGCAAATAGTAGCTTATGTGTTCTTCCAGACTATCTACATGTGTGCTATATTTTAAGATCCGTTAAGCCGTTCCGGAGATACCTTCAAACATCCATCCATCTAAACTTTCGCATTTATAATATTAGTAAGAAGTAGGATTCGTTAGTACAAATTAACGCTTTGATGTAGCCACTAGCAACTGCAAAAGCAGCCAATCTGAGTTGTGTTGACTGTAGCATAACTTTTATAATCATCCTAACAAAAGTATGGCGATAAACCCTAACATAAAAATCGCAAAAAAAATACGCAACACGGTAGCAATTTCCACCTGCAAATGATATCAATAGACTAGTGACAAGCAATTTAGCGCTGTCGAAACTGTACGTGTTCATGAAAAACCTTGCGTCCTCTATACCCCTGCCCCCTTCATCTCACAACCTCTACTCCCCCCCCGGGTTCGTCCACGCGCTTGCATTTAATTACTCCGACAATAAAATGGGAACAATGCGGGCCAACAGTTCGTCAGCGCTGCTACCAACTACATAAAACAAAAGAACGGATCCGTCCGACAAGTGACGCTCTCAAACCTTGTACTATGACAATTTTATTGCGTTACGTGTTTTATAATTGTGTAACATACATTGCGCGGTTTGTTAAATAATTCAGTACAAATTAATATCTGTAATTAACTTTTAAATATAAAATGTAAATTGATATAGAATGAAAAGGCGTACTGTTTTGTACACACAAAATTAACAGACGTTACTTGAATAGAAATAATGTTTCTGTGTATTCAAGAAATTCAAAAGATATGTGTGAAGTCAACCAACCCGCACTTGGCCAGCGTGGTTGATTATGGCCTATTCACCCTTAACTTAGGGTAGACTCCGTACGTGGTTCCTTGCAACAAAATTAAACCCTCCCCATTTAACAAAATAACCAATTATGTAGCATTAAATTGCGCAAACTATTGTAAAGTTAAAAAGCAATCGTGTACCACTGACCGATCTTTTGTCGTAGAGATTTAAAAGATGCGTTCTAGGGTATTGTTTTCGCCTAATGCTTGTAAAAACATCACAGCAATGTAAACACTGTTCTCTATTCACTATACATTAAGGTCTATCTTACTGTGAAAGAAATTCATGATGTAACCTGCACATATCTGAGAAGAAATTCAAAGATATGTGTGTAGTCAATATGCTCTGGGCCAGCGTTGACTATGGCCTAGTCACTTAGGGTAGGCTCAGAGCCTCCCCTTGAGGAGAAGGCGGCAATATGCCGCCGTCTTCGCCCCCCCCCCCCACAATAGCCCTTTGGTGATGGATGGGAGTCCATCACCGTCGACTGAAGACTACCTCTCTACTACTACTACTACTACTAGAGCTGCCTCGGCAGCTGACGTAGACGGGGTCGCTGACGTGAGCGAAAGCGTGCCCGTGGCCTCGTCCCGATGCGTTGGAGGAACAGAGAGGTTTAGTGGGTATGCCTCCGCTATGGAGGTGAATCCCACATAAGTCCCCGCCGGGGCGCGGAGTATGCATAAAGCATTCCTCTCTCAAAAAAAGGCTCAGAGCCCCTCAGTTGGGACGTTGTTGATACATAGCAAGCAATGTACATGTTGTGTTGCGATATTGTCGCTACAAACATCTCTAAGGGTACAATGGGCGCACGCTAATTAGCAAGCCACGTCTGAGTGGTGATCGCCGACGTACAACTCTTTGTCACTTGACAACATTTTAACTATTAAATACTTTTTATGCGACATTTTAAATGAATGACATTTTTCTTTTAGAATAGGATAAATTAAATGGGATTCATCTTTTTTTATTATAGACTAGCTGTCACCGGCGACTCTGTCTGTGAGGAATAAATAAAAAACTTAATTAGTAGCCTATGTATTCTTCGACATGTCAAATTTCAACAAGATTTTACTGTTTTGCAGATTCACATCATACTAATACGAATGTTTGGATGGATGAATGGATGTTTGAAGGTATCTCCAGAACGGCTGAACGAATCTTGATAAAATTTGGCATACATATAGAACATAGTCTGATAGAACACATAGGCTACTAAGTATTTTATTAATTCCGCGCGGAGGGAGTCGCGGGCGACAGTTAGTTTATAATATTAGTAAGATTGTAATGTTTTAATAACGCAAACAGAATCTAAGATTAATTTTAATACAAAAAAGTAGTCAATAATTTTAAATTACAATTTACAGTAAAAGCAAACATACAGTGTTGTATGGGGGCGGTTGGTACGTCGCACGTACGCGCACGTGTCGCAATTACCCGCCGCCATTGTGCGCCTCTCGCAACTACCAACGATTCATTATTAATAAAACCATTCTGTTATCGTTTGACTGCTATTAGTTTGATTTAAAATTAATCGCCGGTTTATGTTTGATTTTTATTGTATATTGTCACTAGCTATCGCCCGCGACTCCGTCCGCGCGGATATATAAAACAACTTATTTAGTGTAGCCTATGTGTTCTTTCAGACTATGTTCTATACGTATTTAATCGAGATCCGTTCAGCCGTTCTAGAGATATCTTCAAACACCCACCCATCCATCCACATCACATCCATCTAAACATTCGCATTTATAATATTAGTAAGTTAAATAAAAAACGACTCTTCAAGGCATAAATTGGAAAAAAAATGAATAAATAGTATCCTATGTCCGTCTCCTGGCTCTAAGCTACCTCCTCATCAATTTTCAGCCATATCGGTAAAGCCGTTCTTGAGTTATAAATAGTGTAACTAACACGACTTTCTTTTATATATAGTTACTAGCGGACCCGACAGACGTTGTCCTGTCTACACGTCTTTAATTCGAATATTATTTAAAATTTGACACTGCGATGGTAGCGCCGTCTGTCGGATCCAATGTGAAACATTCCAAAATCAACAACTACTAATAAATTAAAAATTAATTAAAAAAACATTGTCCAGCGGACAAAATTGTGAATCTAAACCGTTCCCAGATCCCCTTGAACACACACAAAAAATTTCATCAAAATCGGTCCAGTCGTTTGAGAGAAGTTCAGTGACATACACATGCACAGAAGAATTATATATATAAAGATAGAAGATTACAAATTTTTCTAATAAGGTAACGTGTAAAAGTAAGAACGATATATCATTGTAGTATTATAAATTAGAAATTTTAGGTGAATGTATGGATGGATGGACATCGAAAGGAAATGACAAATAAGTCTTACTAAACGGACATCTGTATGAAACATTTTATAGAAAATAAAGTAATTCATTTGTTTCACTACACATATATCTTACTAATATCATAATTGTAAAAGTTTGGATGTGTGGGTGTATGGATGGATGGATGTTTGTTAAAGGTTTCTCCAGAACGGCTGAATGCATCTCGCTGAAATCTGGCATAAATATAGAACATAGTCTGGAAGAACAAATAGTTTACTAAGTTTTTTTTTATTCTCTTCAGACGGAGTCGCGGGCGTCAGCTGGTATGTATACTTACGATGCTGTGAGTAACCCTGGGCTTGTTGGTGCTGGTGGTGTTGATGCTGTGGCGGAGGCACGGAGGCGTAGTTGCGGTCGCGCTGCAACTGGTGCCCCAGCATCCTGTGACCTGCCATCTCGAGGTTAGCCACTGTATGCGATCTCACCATACCTAGGTAACATATTAGAAAACCTTGACATACAAACTTTTTTATATTATTAGGTGGCGAGTAATCAACCACCTAAATTCGCCGAAATAGCGAAGCGATTGTCTATGTACATCTGTAACAGCAAATGCATTGACTACCCTTAATTAACGGAGGAGGGGACCCACAGAAAGATATTCCTCCTTCCCAAAGGACATATAAACCCATTTTCCATCGTCTTATATATGTAAAGCTGAACCAATTGTTAACAAATTTTGTAAGGATCTCTAATCTAGTCCAACTTGAGATAAAGGGTAGTTTTTATCTGAATTATTGTCTTTTTTTAATTCTGCCTGGACAGAGTCGCGGGCGACGACTAGTTTTCTTATAAGAAAAAGGTTCGAAGAAAACCTCGTTACTTATATTTATAGCAATAATATTATAATGTTTTCTCTTACCAATCTGCGGTCTCCAGTTCCTGTTCTGCTGATCGCTGAGGTCTCCAGGTTTGAGGATTCTGGGGGGCTCGGTGGCGCCCTTCAGACGGCGCGCGGGGAAGATGAAATCGTCGGGGTACTGCGGGTCTTCGAACCTCACACACACCACGCGGTTACCCAGTACTGGAGACAGACCCACCACTGGGGACGGCAGCTGACTGCGAGATGCAGAATAATGTTAAAAACTAAATAAATTATTTAATAATTAAATTCAGAATTACTTAAACACAATTAAATTTACAAGAGGGAAAATGATCAAAGTATTTTTTTTAGTATTTTTACGATTTCAAAGATAAGGTTAGTTTAAACTTCAAAGTCCTTATTTTTACCTTTAAGCTATAAATCCAAAATACGTATAACCAAGCCGAAATATATATAAAAATATCCTGGAGAATCACATAGGCTACTAATAAGTTTTTTATTAAGTTCCACGCGGACGGAGTCGGGGGCGACAGCTATATAGTAACATAGTAAATGTGATAGTACCCGCCAACGGTGACATTGTCGCTGCTGAGTAAGACGTCACCGCGCACCCCCTGGCTGCAGTAGGGGTGGCGGGTGTCGTCCTGAGCGCGCGGGGGGTGCGGCGGGCGCGGCCGACCCCCCGCACCCCCCGCCTCGTAGAGCGCCACCAGCACGCCGTAGCTCGGGTGTGCGGGGGACACATACAGCCGGTCGTGTCCGCGGATATTGCGCTGGACTGGACAAAACAACGTCTCCCGTAACATGGTACCACAGACAAATGACGTCACAACACCGTACTCAGTAATTAAAGTACACTTTTTATTACATAACATTGGCATTTTGTAGTAAACTTACTAATCTTACTAAAATGTGTATATTTAGATGGATGGATGCCTTTTTTTAAAAGTATCTACGGAACGGCTGGAAACTTGGCATGGATGTAGAACAGTCTGGAAATCACATAGGCTACATATTAAATTGTTTTTTAATTTCACACGGACGGAGTCACGAGCGACTGCTAGTATGCAGCTATAATAGCCAATTGGATGCCAACTGCATTATATTATACAAATATTATGTATGAATGATTGTATGTATGACTCACTTTCAGCCTGCGAGAGTTCCTTGTAGTATGGCTCGAGTGCCTTGAAGAGCCGATTCTCATCCACAAAGGGCAGCAGCGCGACACCCTGCCATGCAAACTTCTTGCCGTTCAAGTCTATCTTGAAGTCCGTTGGATAGAAGTCTATTATAGGCGAAAACTGAAAGAAAATAACATATTAATAAAGAATTCCATAGAGAATTTACATGTTTTTTACATATTTATGGTCAGAAGTTTGTTTGTAGTTTGGACTAGTAATAATTCGTTAACTTTAGTGTTTTTCCTCGTACAGGAGATCAAAATAATGCAATATCGTGTTAGAGGTCAAATTAAGGGCATAGTTGTGTACAATTAGCAGTGTTTACGATTTATCTAGGCAAATTACAAATAGACGTTCACCGGTGACGAATCTACAGTAGTATGTGGATACTCACAGGGTCGCTCATGAGTTTGGCCCAGGGCTGCGGCACGTGGGAGGAGCTAGCAGCGGGGAACACGCCCATCAGCTGCTCCAGGGGACGGAACTACGTACCATATAAAAACACATAAAAATTAAGTCACAGACAATAAAAAAAGACTTACTGTAATACTAACTGGGTTTCTGAGACCAAAATCCTTTTTTAAAACATATCGTTATTTCTGTTTTGTCAAAGGTAATGACAGGGATAACAATAAATTTTACACTCACATTTGCTCTCCGAAACCCACCATTAGTTGTTTAATAACGAATCATTATTTAGCATAAATTTAGTATGATAAATCTACATTCATTGGCAATTTAACGTTTCTGAGTGCCAGAGCTACTGACCGGTTGCGTGCCCTTTTCAAACTTAGTGGAGAGTCCGCATATGTTGACGAAGTCTGAGGCGAAGGGCGCGTAATGGTAGGGGAAGTACCACTTCCAGCTCGCGCAGCCCTGGTAGTAGTAACGCAGCACCCAGCACAGCCCGCGCACGTACTGCAGCGCCACACGGTATCTACACAACATTACTAATATTATGAATGTGAAAATAACTCCGTCTGTTTGTCGCACTTTCACGCCAAAACTACGAAACTGATTTCACTCAAATTTGGTACACTGATAGTCTAGAGCCTGAGAAAGGACATAGGCTATTTTTTTTTAATTAAAAAAGGGTTGTAAGACGTTGAAAGTTTTAGTGCTTCACGCGGATGACTCGGGCACAGCTAGTGATTTATATATCTTCACACGAGTCGCGGGAAGAACACAATGTTAGGTGTAGCGGGATGCAGGGGGAGGGTACTGCGCAAATGACCTTGAGCTATGATTGATACGTTACTTTCTAGTACGTGTCATGTGCTGTGCTGACCTGAACTCCATGTTATCCCTGGATACTTCGAACTTGCTCTCGTAGTAGCGTTCCTTGAAGCCGTCCTCCCACAGGCGAACCTCATCGTGCTTGTCCTCGTCCTCCACGCCCTCTGAGTCCTCACCACCTTCCGCCTCTGCCGCAGATCGCTTGCGTCCGCGACGCTCCGAACCATCATCCTAACAACATTAATCAATTCAACTGATTCATCTGAACAGATTAATAATACGAAAATATAAAATAGCAACCAAAAACTCTTTTTACCAAGTTATTGGACAGTAATCTTACTAATATTATACATGCGAATGTTTAGATGGATGTATGGATGGATGTTTGAAGGTATCTCCAAAACGGGTTAACCGATTTTTCTAGAATTTGGCACAGATGTAGAACATAGTGCGGAAGAACACATGAGTTAATCATTAAGTTTAATTTCTTAAAAATGTAGATATTTTAGTAAATGGTTTACCTCAGCAGTAGCATTCATGCCGGCGATACGGATATTGGCAGCCTCCTGGCGCGCGTTCTGCACCGGCCTAGCAGCAGCACTAACAGACTGAAAACACACTTATTGTAGAATTGTGGTGGTTATGTATAAGAAAATAACAGATAATATAACAATTATTAAAGCATTTAGGATAATTTATATTTACTTGTAAAACATTAGAGTTTATACCTGACATAGATATGTAACAAAATATACAATATTTTTTTATATCATAAGGTGGAAAACGAACAACCACCTGAATTCGCCGAAATGGCGAAGCGGACGCTGCCCCTAGGCATACGCAACTGCAGATGCGTTGCCTACCTTTAATCAACAGAGCGCAAACACAAAAAGAGTATAATTACGCTTCCCATGTGTCACCTCCTCCGTCAAATCCCCATCCCTGCCCTAAGAAAAGTGTGGAAATGGAAGGGGGACTAAAGTTAGGCCTCCGGAACGCGAAATTGTATCAAAATCTGGTACCATATCTACGGGAGTATATGAAACAATCTCACCATGGGCGCGAACTGAGTCTTCTCGAGCAGCTTGAAGTTAACCTGCTGCTGCTTCTTGCGGGCCTTGTCCCGCGCGCGGAACACCAGCTCGTTGTTATGCCGCCGCTTGAAGATCTCGTCCTCCACGCGACCCAGCTCATCCATTATCACCTGCACGCGCTCCAGGTTCACGTCACCACTGTCCGTCACCCAGCCCTGAGAAAATACTCATAGAAATAGCCGCAAAAGTCCTATAGTTGACTAATACTATTTATGTCTAGACATATAATTTTTTTAACACTATTAAGACGTCATCTCATATGGAATATGTCCTCAACAATGGACTCTGGTTAAAGGCCATAGTCAACCATGCTGGCCCAGTGGAGGTTGACTTCACACATCTTTGAATGTCCTTGTAGATATGTGCAGATTGCATCACTATGTTTCCCTACACCGTAAAAATATCACTGTCAAGATTGTTTATAGCACTTACTTTAGTCTTATAAACGCACTTCTTATACAAGTTGACTAATCGATCCACCGCACCCTCTCGTATCTCCAGACTGGGTAAATGCGGCAGGAAGTCATTACCCACGAAGAAGCACATGAACACCCAATCATCCAAAGCCCGCTCAAAATCGTATGGAAATGGTAGGTTTGGCATTTGGAGTTCCTGAAAATAAACAGTATTGTTAGTTATTACCCAAATTAACCATAAATGGTAACATAAGTTTAATTTAATTTCTCAGTTATGTGCAATTTTTATGTTAGTTATGGTTTCTTGGTTTAATCTTTATTACCAATAATAAAAACTTTTCTTTTCTTTTTTCTTTTTCAAAGATTAAAAAGAGACACAAACTTATATGGGCTCTTACTTGCAATATAAAAGTTCTAAATTTACAATTAGAGTTCAGTTGATAGTGATCTTACTAATAAATAAAATGCAAAACTTTTTTTTTATATAAAATATTAGCAGATTTTTTCTTGTTTATCTACTCGTATTAAATTTCTTTACCTTTTCTAAATACTCCCGCAGCACACTCAACCTAACAAAGATGAAGTTATCTTGGGCCCCAAATGCTGGATCTGAACGAACCACTGATGCATCCGGCGTAGTACCAGTACACTCCTTCATCTCGTGTCCTGGAAATATTGCAAGAAAAGAATTTATTTATGTTCTAGTAAATTCCGTGTAGCTGTACACACACAGACTACACAAACTTCAATATGTTTCCAAATGTTTGCTAAAATCTTGTAAACTTTAACCGTAACTTACCAAGCTGTCCACAGACATCACAAGGGCGAGGTTTGTTAGGCTTGAACTCTTCTCTTATGATCGTGAAGTTGGGCTCATGTGTTGCCAGTCCCAACATTATAAGATCAGCATCGGCACCACATAACACATGTTGTGTATTGGGATCATGGTCGGGTTGAGCTGTGTATAAATATAATTATGTAAAATAGATTAGCTAATGTCTATGATGTCGTTCATGTGAAAAAAATACATATTTTATTGATTAGCTATAAAACTAAGCAAAAACTAATCTGTCCTAAAATTTAGCAAGGACACCAGGCAGCTTAAACACAACTCTTGACTTATCTATACTTTGCCAAACTTTATCTAAATGTATACAACCTACCCCTCTGCCGCCTAATATAATCCATGATCTTATGCTCTCCTTCTCCTGGAACATTGGCATCCGACAGGATCACCTTAATACTCTTCCAACCAGGGTCATTGTTTAATCTTAGGAAAAATAGCAAAATACATAGTAAGAGTATGCTTACATACATTGGTTATTAATAGTAATTTATGAGAAATTTACTGACCTGTCATGTATGTAATAATGTAAGCACTTGCTTAGTCTGTCCATAAATGGTGTACCAGGAGTGATACAATTTGAGTCAAAGTGTGCCTCTTTAGGCTTCTCCGGAGGCAAGTATGCTCCTTTGGCCAGGAGCTCTGACCGAACTCGTGCAACCTCCTCTATTTTCTCCTGAATCTCCTTAGACGCCCTGAATCGTCTTGATCTTTGCTGGTTCATCTTAGCTCTTGGGGCCTAAAAAGATTCATCTTTGGTTGTATTGTTTGAAGTGATATATGAAAAACACTTTAGAGGTACACAATTAATTCCTACTTTTGACAAAAAGTATAGTTAAGTTCTCTGAAAAAAAAAATTATACCACCAAACATTGTTGAAATTACATACTATTGTTACACACTCACCACTCCATCAATTGCCATGTACAACAGTTTCCTGGGCCTTACAATACGAAATAAACGATCGATGCACTCAAAAATAGCCACCATCATCTCATCCTCATCTTTAGGCGCGGGTTTATCTTCCGGATGTGTACACGGGTGGATGATGCCGTTCATATCCAAATACAAGTTATCAAACTCTACTCCATTTGGATTTGGCAGAGATGAATCTATGTGTATTAATTCACCATCGACATCGGTTGGCTGTAATAAAATAGCCAAAATATAATATTTGTTTGTAGATTTAATCGAATTTTTAGGTTACGACGAATTACCCTTTCTTCAATGCATTCCACTATTACGCTTGAGTATTTTCGACTGAGCCAGCGGAAAAACGCTGGTACTCCCATTTTGATAAGTGTTTTGTTACACTCTTAATTTAACTTTACTATTTTAATTTTTGTGGGAAGCTGTTTTGTCACGTATTCAACACAAACAAATCATTGAAGTTGAAAGTTGCCATTGTTTTCATAGAGTAGCCCACATTTGTTTATTGTACCAGTCAAAGAGTAAAATACATGACCTTCTTTCTAAATAAAGCGGATGTTTTCAATTGCATAACTACTTTGCAACTTATCATTTGCTTGTTATCAACAAAATTGCCTGACCTAGTCCCGGTGAGCGAAAGTGTAACTTTTAAAGCTATAATAAAAGTGATCTTTTTGTCTAAGTTCTTGTATTACATACCCACTTGACCACTAACATATTTTCTTCGCCGAGTATATTGCCCCATACATATGCTGTATATATACACATGTATTTAATTAATTTATTGAAATGAAATAAAACTGGTAATAAAGCCTTAAAATTTATTAATCAAACAAATACAGTTCTAAAGAATTTCAAACACGTTACTTTTAAAACTTATCCAAATTGTTACAAATGATTAATTTCCTTACGTATTAATTAAAAACTAAATGCTGTTTTATTTAAATTTCGCTTATAACTATAAAACATTAAAAGAAGAAAGTATTTATCGTTAAAAATAACAGCTGATAACTTATTGTTAAACTATTACTGAATTATTAAATCGTAGTTTAGAGGAAAATTTAGAAAACATAAGAACAAGTCTTGAAACAAAAACAATCTATTTCTTTGTTTCCAACCTCTTATGCTTGAAGAACTTTCGAGGTCTTGTCTTAATATCCTCCTTCGCATTAGACAGAATTTCCTGAAAAATAAATATGACTTTAGATTTGTTACAAATAGATCGTATTTAAGAATATTTATATTCTTTTTTTATTATGCAATGCATCCTGAACATCCGTTCGAAAGGCTTCGACATTTGTCCAAATCTTACGATTTTACGTCCATATTTAAGCTTATTCTTCACAATTAACCTATTATTTTGTTTTTATTAATAGAATTTTTTTTTATCGATATCTAACTCAAAGGACCAAAAAAGTTGTATGTTACTTGTGGAATTTGTTTCTTTTGAGTTTGGCTCCTTGGATCTATGCGATTGGGTCGTTTTTTCAAAGTGGCCAGTTGTGTCCGCGTCAGAGTCTCGCCGCGAGACAGCGCAGCAAAGCAACGCTTAACCGCCGTCTCCTATAACATATGATACATCTAACTAACACGAAATAAATTGTTTTTTTTTTAATTATTATGGCACAATTCTATGTTTTATGTATTATTTTTCCTGTTTTTCTGTTTCCTCTCCATGTTTTTCTTCCCCTGTTAACAGTATTTAATTGAAAATGGGATAGAAAGAAAAGAAAATATTTTCATATTTTCGTTAGCTAGTTGTTGATCCCAAGGATTTGTTAACGTTATTACGTTGGAGTTTAACTTAACTTACGTTTAATCTTTCATCATCAGAGCTAGAGTCGGTGAACATATTAAGCAAACTATTAGGACTCAGGGCCGCTTCTGGCGCTGGGGGGGCAGTGGGCGCGGAGGGCGGCATCAGCTCCAGCTTCTTTCCGACCGTTTCCTGTCTTGTTACTTTCTATTTAAAAATTACAACAATTGCTATAACAAAACTTAAATTACTGATGAATGTAAAAAGTAATTGCCACCAAGTCATTAAGGGTCGATTTTTGTGTACATTTAGTTTAAGTAGTCAATACTAAGGGTATCTCTTAGAGACCGACCAACGACCCTGAGTGCTACAGTAAAGTATGTTAAACCCAACCGAGCGTGAGGGGGTCATCATAACGGCATTATCATCGAGCTCGGGGACATAGTGTTCTTTGGGTGCCGGCCACCGCCGGCCTGTCAGCTCCTTCTCCACGTTGTCTAAGGTCTGCTGCATATCCTGGATGCTCTGATGCAGACGATCCTGAATGGATATGGAGAAAATCATCAATGTATCCCTCTTTGGATTATTAAACGTTTCCAATGTACTTGTCACCGTAACTTAAAAACTTAGCCTAAAATGTATACTTACCTACAAAATAATTATCTCACCTTTTCGTTCCTTAACTCCAGGATCATTGTCATGTTCTGACTAAGTTCAGCCTCTTTGACCTGGACATTTTAGATCATATCATCATCACGAAAAAACTTCCAAACCTTGTTATTAACAATTGTCTGCTTTTTTATAGTTAAGTTAAATATAAAAAATGCTCACTCGAACGCTCTCTTGAAGCTTTTTAATTTCTTTCTTCGATTTCTCTTCCTTATCTTTCATAGCGTCTCTTTCTAATTCCATCTCCTTCTTAAACTTGGCCAAAGTATCTTCCAGTTTAAATTTTACATCTGCCGCCATCTTCACCTCGGACATGAGACAGTTTATAGCATTAACTTTCGTATCTATTTCTTTGTCCTTATTTTGTAGTTGAATCTCCAAATCTTTTTGTTTACATTCTGCGATTTCCCTACAAAAATTTTTTCGAAAATCTAAACTAATTCCATAAAGATATGAGTGAAGTCAACCAACCCGCACTTGGCCAGCGTGGTTGACTATGGCCTAATCGCACCTAACTTAGGGTAGGCTCCGAGCCCCTCAGTGGGGACGTATAGTGAGCTGATGATGAAACTAATTCCAAAGCAAATTTTTTATCACTACTAAAATTGGACTAAAAACTCATACTCGTAAGATTTAGCGTCATTTTTTATTTCTTCAATATGATCCTCGAGTTGTTTCTTATCATTCACCAATTGTTGTATTTGTGCAAATTTTTCATAAGACTCATTCCTACTTTGTTGCAATTCATCATCAATTTGTGCTTTGTCCTTTTCCAATAAATTTATTTGCATTTGAAGATCCTGCACTTCCTTTTTAATGTTAGTCAATTCCTGTTAAATATTTATTATTTAGTTGTACTTTAGTTTTACTTATTTATCAAAATCAACTTTAACTTTAATTTCAGTATCATATTGCTCAAAATATATATTTTTTATATCATAAGGTGGCAAACGAGCGAGCGGTCACCTGAAATCGCTGAAATAGCGAAGTGACCGTTACTCATAGACATACGCAATTGCATATGCGTTGCCTACCTTTCATCGACGGAGGAGAGGATGCACAGAAAGAAAATATTTTCCCTTTCCATGCATCCTCTCATCCCGGAATTCCACTTCCACTTCCCATCCTTTCCTTATAAGAAAAAGGGTAGAAAGGGAAAGAGGACGCACATTCATAAGACTGCACGCGGAATTGCTTCCACTTGACGCCTGTCTTCTGTATGGTCGTGGTATTTCACTGGGTGAGCCGGGACAATTCCTGCGAAGATGTTAAATTGGTAGAGCCCCACTAAAATCTTACTTGAACATAATCAAAGTTTTCTTTCTTCAAATCGTTATTTTCATTTACAGCCTTATGTAGACTCTCCTCTACACTTGCTTTGGCTAAGCTTAAATCCTGCAAAGAATTTAATAAATATATTATTTCTCCGACAACTTTCATACATTAACTTTCAACGTCTCTAAAAGGCTAATAGTCCACTGCTTCTTATTTATTGTTCTGTTTGAAATGTTCATTTCGCTTTAGACCTGCTGTTTTCTTGTACTTTACCTGCATTTGTATCTTGAGGGTCTCCATACCGGCCTTCAGTCGGTGCTGCTCCTCTTCCAAGTCCACCACCTTCTCCTGCAGTCCGTTTCTCTCGTCACTCACGTTCTTTATGAACTGCTCTTGGTTCATAACCACTTGTTTGAGAGATTGAACAGCATCTATTGCTTCTTGGATCCTACAATAGTACTTAAACGATAGCTGAAGGTAGCAAAGACAATCGATCATATTAAATTCCTAAAAATGGGAAGATATAAGTTCGTAGACCGGCAGTTACCAATAAACTGGACACTATTAAACATGACCGATTTTCAAGACTGCATAAAGTAATTAAAATTAGCTCGAGAATAAATTATCTTAGCCTTTTCAACAAGGACTCACTCTTTATCTTTCTGTGCGAGGGATTTGTTTGCGTTGCAGTTCTGGATGTTGTATTCATCTGTCTGTCTCTTCATTTCGCATTGGAGATGTGTTATCATATCAGCTTTCTGTAATCAAGTGTGTATTTTAGGAAATAAAGCATTAAATAACTCAAGCAGAATTAGCGTCAAGAAAGTCTTCACTGTAGTTTTTTTTATCCTTAGCCTGTACGTAACTATCATCATTGGCCACCTAAATATATATAAAACTAAGATTCTTACCCTATCTATCTCATGTTTGTGCTTGTCTAGTTCCCTGTTACTATCGCTAAGCGATGTGAGCAGGTCGTTGTTGCGGGTGTGCGCGGCCGTAAGCTGCGTGCGCGCCTCCGCCAGCTCGCTGTCCACCTGCTGCTTCGCGCTCGCCAGATATTCAACCAGCTTGCTGAAGTGGTTGCTCGACAGCGACACTTCACGTATAACAACATTGTTTTCATAATATGCAACCACACTTAGCACAAATTACATTACAATTTCTTTTACGATTACGATTTAGATTTCCTGGCATAAGGTCTTACTGCATGGTGATCACTGGTTTAGCGATAGCAGGAAAAAAGAACTTCTTTTTGGAAGTTGTTAAACTATCAAGTTTAATTGAAGTTATGAAACCTTTCTCTTGCAGGCCCTCAATCTGGTGTTTGACCTTCTCGTCCTCCTGCATCTGCTTATTGCGCATTTCCCGCAGCTGGTCGGCGGACCTGTTGAATGCGGTGTACAGCATAGCGCCGTCTGCCTTGCAACGCGACAGCGTCTCCCGCAGCCGCTCGCTCGACTCTTGCAGGACATCGCAGATCTTACGCGTGGTAGATAATCTGCACATCCGCGATATATTAACTGCATACTTAAAAGACAAATGAATGAATGGTTCCATTATCTCAAGCTGAGGGGATAGAGGGAGTTGTAAATCTAGGAAAGAGCAAGGATTTTGATAAATGAAATAAAAGGTCATCGGAGATTTTTTTCTCATTTTTTTCTAAACACATAAATATACACTTGAAAACTATTATTTCAAATTACTTGTTAAGTATCTCAGGGCGTTGTCTCAACTCTTCTTGGTACTTGGAATTGGCGGCCTCGTGCTGCATCTGCACCTCGGCCATATTCTGCTGCAGCCGCTCATGGTTGTCTTGCACTTGCTGCAACTTTTCCTTCAAGTCCCAGTAGGCGGTGTCTTGAGCTACCTTTACAATGGATCAACATTTGATGACAACGATTATCGCTTCATTTCCCCTTTTCAAAAAGTTTATATAAACAATAAAAATTAAGATTAATTCAAAAATAGTTTTCTTTACTAAAACGACAAAAAAATTGAATGCTGACAGTTTGTACAATATATAAAAACATATTGGATCAATGTAACATTGTTTTTGTATATGTGTTTGGATAGTGGAAACTGTTAAACTAAACAAAATTACTCTACTTACCTTTAACTTTATAATTTTTTCTTTTTCTTTAGTGACTTTCTCCCGTAACTTGTCTGCATCCGTGACTATTCTTTTACTATTTGCAAACTTCGTAATATCATCGATATCCATTGTAGGAAGATAACAATGTCTTGGATAGTTTTTAACAATTGCTGAAAGTGGCAAAATACTTTGAATTAAAAATGGCGGGATACTACTGTTAGGTTTTTTATATAAAATGCTTTGCGCTTAGCGCAAAATTTTTGGCCAGGTTCAAGCATAAAAAGAACAATTTAAATTGATAAATATAACAGAACTCATCGTAATAGCGCAATTAAAGAGAGAATAAAGAAAGTTTTAGTAGTTTAAGTAAAAAGTGTCCTATAACTAACATTTTTAAGCTTCCAAGCAAACACAACAATGATTAAAGTGAGAAAATAACTTGCTCGCGAAAGATTTCTCAAGAATTTTACTGTGTCTGTTTTGAAATCTACTACTTTTTGCTTTAAACGTATAAAATCTAAGCTGCCTCTAAATTTTTTTTTTACCATTCAAGTTGTTTCAATTTCATAACCTAAAATTGCACTTACTCTTTGCCCCGGTAAAGATTAAAAATAAACAATTGACATTGACATTAGGTAACCTTCTGTTTTGTTTACATAATATTATGACAACATGAGAACTTATTGCATTTTTAATTGTTATAGAAAGTTTTTTAAAAATGTCCAAACGCGAAAATATTCTTCTAACTTTGAATACGAGACGAAGATCGAAAATATTAGGAATATTGGGATTTTAGCACATATAGATGCAGGTTAGTATAATAACCTATGCGTACACTTTAAATAGATATTATATTACATTGTAGAGTATTGCCAAAATTTAATCTTAAATGCTGAATATAGACTGAATTGATCCTATGAAATATGAACAAGCATAGTTAAATAATTGTGATAATAATTTAATTTGTATGTGTTCATGTTATATTTATTGAACATAGGCAAAACTACAACAACTGAACGTATGCTTTATTACTCCGGGACTATACGGTCTATGGGCGAGGTGCATCATGGTAACACGGTCACCGACTACATGGAACAGGAGAGACAAAGAGGAATTACAATCACATGTAAGATCACCACATCTTCTAAAATTGGTTTATATCTTGGAAACAAATATTAAAAGAATTCCATATCATTTTACATGAATACTAGCTGTCGTCAGGGACTCCGTCAACACGAGAATAAAAAATAGTATCCGATTCTCTAACCTACTGAATATGCAAATAAAATATCTAACATTATGATATGAGAATTTTATGTATAGGGTGTCCCAAAAGGTTACGTACATAGGAAGGGGGATGATAGGGGATTCCCCTCTGGGTATTAAAAAAAATAAATGGCATTTTTTAAAAACTTATAAATTTTACACCTTCTGGGGCAATTTTAATTTTCTTTAAAATCTTTGTTAGTTGTATTATTTTTTTATTTCATATTGATAAAGGGTTATTGACGATAACATAATAGCTTTTTTTTTAAATATAGCAATATTTGTAGGTCATCAGTTACAAAATTGCCCCAGAAGGTGTAAAAATTTTAAGATTTTAAAAATGCCATTTATTTTTTTTAATACCCAGAAGGGAATTTTTATTTAATTTTTCTGTTGACCCTTGTGACCACCCCTATCATCCCCCTTCCTATGTACGTAACCTTTTGGGACACCCTGTATAAGATTATATAACTACAGTCTTTTATCAATAGTTGTTCTACAACATTTAAATATACATTTATGTAATAATTAACTTGTTTGGCAGCTGCTGCGGTATCCTTTCCCTGGCATGGCACACAAATCAACTTAATTGACACACCGGGCCACATTGACTTCACTATGGAGGTTGAGCAGAGTCTGGCTGTGTTAGATGGTGCTGTTATAGTCTTGGATGCTTCAGCAGGTAATCTCATTGAGACTTGCCTTTTTTTATATTAATTAAACCAGTGTTTGATCACAAACCCCCTTGACATTAAGTGGGTAAGTGATCCAAGGATGGTACACACAAGCTTGTAAATACTTATTCACCCTACTCTTGAAGGCACCATGTTATAGCTGGCCGGAAACACTGATGCCAGTAACTTATTCCAATTGTTAGCTGTGTGCACAAGGAACGATGACTCAAATCACTTTTGTCTTATATACAATTATGAATATTTCAAAGAATTTAAAAATTATATTTAACTTTCAGGTGTGGAGGCTCAAACATTAACAGTGTGGAGACAAGCAAGTGGGTACCGAGTCCCTCGGATACTGTATCTCAACAAAATGGACAGGAGTGACGCAGATGTGAACAGCTGTATCAGATCTGTGCGTGAGAAACTACAGGCCACACCTCTCATGATACATGCACCTGTTACTAAGGAGGGAAAACTAATTGGTATAGTACTATGAAAACTTCTTGCTTAATATCTGTAGCAACAGTGAAATTACAAAGAAAATATTTACGTCTAGTGGAAAATGAGCTTAAATTAGTCATTATATATTCTAGGTCTCATTGATTTAGTGACATGCGAAGAAGTAATATGGACGCAGGGACGTGGACAGAATTACGTTAGGCGAAAAGTTGTAGAGAAACAGGATGGCAAAAATTGGGAAAAAATAATGAATAGCCATAGACAACTGATTGACACTCTCTCCTCATTGGATGATCAGTTAGCAGAGATAATAATACAACAAGATTCATTGGACAATATTGAAATTCCACAGATAAATGATGCTATCAGACGGTGCACATTGAAAATGAGCGGATTTCCTATATTATGTGGCAGTTCTTACAAAAACATTGGTGTACAGACATTAATGGATTCCATAGTATCTTATTTACCATCACCTTTAGAATGTAATAGAATTTACAAAAGCTTTGATTCCGAGTTAGCGGCTAGGGCCTTTAAGGTGCAGCATGATGACCAGAGAGGTGTATTAACATTCCTAAGGCTGTACAGCGGTGAGATTGAAAAGGGACAGAAGATATACAACTTGGCAAGAGAGAAGAGTGAACAGGTATAGAATTATTCTAAAGATTGAAGACTGTATGTGATGTTTAGTCAGAATAATAGTAATAAAGATGACCAGACAGGTTCGCTGTACGTGGCACTGGCGGACGAGTACCGGCCGGTGGACAAGGTCACTGCGGGGAATATTGCTGTTGTCAGCTCCCTCAAGGTCAGTAACTATGACGTCACTATTTTCAAAATATTTTGTTTGCTAATTATTATATACAGTGAAATAAAGAGGTTTTTTTTTAAATCTTACTTTTTTTTTAAATGTTATAAATGCGAATATTTAGAAGGATGGATGAATGGATGTATTGATTTAGCTGAAATTTGGCATAGATATAGAACATAGTCTGTAAGAACAGATAGGCTACTAAGTTCTTTACCAGACGACCATGACCGGAGACCTGGTGACTTCAACGCAGACGTCCGCCAAACGCGCACGCAGTCAGTTGGCGCGCTGGCTGCAGAAGCCAGGCGCTGAGGAGCTGATGCTGCCCAGCGCGCGACAGCGGCTGCAGGCTCTCGATACTCAGCCCAGCACTGAGGAACTTGCTGAGGTCTTGCTCGGGATTGGTGAGTGTGGTCTTATGTTAAATGTGGGTTCTTTTTTAGGTTTCAAATTAATTTGTTTTTTGTTGACCCTACTGGTCTAAAGTTAGGTAGAGAAACGTTATTGATTTTTATATTGAACTGCTTCTTTGTTGTGTTGATTCTCTTAACCGTTTTGAATATTTTACTTTCGAATAATCTATTGATTCAAATTTTCTAGGTCCTCTTTGGGAACATAGAGTCTTAGTAATCTTTTTAATTTTTAACAATATTGATAATTTGCCCTTTTATTTAACGTGGTTTAAAATTTGGTAACAGGTACGACAGTCCCCGAACCGGTGTTCCTGTGCTCCATAGAACCGCCTAGCGCTGCGTACCAGAGCGCGCTGGAGAGTGCGCTGGCAGAGCTGCAGCGCGAGGACCCCAGCCTGCGTGTCTCCACTGACGACGAGACCGGCCAGCTCGTACTCGCTGGTACACAGGGTCACATATATCTTGGAGGCTCCGAACATCACACGAGTCAAAGGCGCGCAGATGACCTTGAACCACTACGATATACGAAAAGACTAGCTGTCTTCCGCGACTAAATGCGACTAAAACTTAATGAGTTTCCTATGTCTTCTTCCAGACTATTTTCTATATCTATGCAAAATTTCATCAAGATCCGTTCAGCCGTTCCGGAGATACCTTCAAATAAACATCCATCCATCCATCCATCTAATTAATAAACATTCGCATTTATAATATTAGTATGATGTTTATGTCAGCTCTGTTCGTCTACACCATTTTTTTTTATTATCCAGGTATGGGTGAACTCCATCTGGAGATAATCAAAGAGCGCATCATCAGGGAGTACAAGATAGATGTGGAGCTGGGCGAGCTGCAGATCGCGTATCGGGAACAGCTCCTGGGGGAGGCCAAGTCCACCCTGGATGTAGACCGCAAGATCGGCAGCGTGCGGCAGGCGGTCAAGCTCACCATGTCCGCTAAAACAGTGAAGGGAATCTCGCAAGATAAGATTCTCAAGTAAATATTTCTTTGTTAGAAGTTAGGCTAATTTTTAATTACAAGCTGACGAAGTCGCGGGCGATTACTAGGCTATAAATATAAATAAAAATTGGAATGTCTGTATGTAATATTTAAAAAATTAAATTAAATTTGTCCTTTTTAACGTTTAGCCACGTTTGTTCCGGGTAAACTCCGGAACGACTAGTCCGATTTTGACGAGACTTAGACTGGAAGGTAGCCGATACACCCAGGCATATTATATGCTACTTTTTTTAATCTAGTCTAGGTGATAGTTAATTTAGAATATAATTAGTTGTGTTGTGGGTAGACTGGACAAGAGTGGTGAGAGTGCGGCCAACTTGTCTCACGTGCATCCTCGCACAATGTCCGCGCTGCAGCAGGGCGTGCGCGCCGCGCTGCAACATGGACCTAAACTCGGCTGTCCTGTGAGTTACATTTTAACTTCAAAAAGGAGGAGGAGGGTTCTTAATTTCTCATGTTCTTTTGTCTATATTCTATGTATATTTTCTTAAGGTAACTGTACAGGGCTTTAAATAAAAAAACCCTTATTTGCAGAAAAATGTGTTAATATTGTAGAACATGAATAACAGAAAGACATAGAAAACTGATAGGACATTACTAATTTCAAAAGTTTAATTTCTTCTTTTTTCTTAGATTTAATGGCTGCTAAAGTGTAAAAACTCCTTGAACAGTAACTTTGCATATTTAAGTATAATTTAATATCTAAGCAAGTTTATTCTTTGGCTACATAAAGAAAGTATCGCTTGTTATTATTTTTGCGTTGTATTTTCCTAATTCTCATTTTAAACAATTTTGTATATTAAATTTGCTTTACATCGATTTTTTTGGTGTTTCCCGTTGGACCGATCGGTCGCCGGATCCATCAGAATTCGGTTTTTTTTTCTAAAACTCCCATTGGATCGATTGATTCAAGGACGATGTCTAATGGATTGCCTATTTTACCTAAAAAAATCGTCCTTAACATAAATTTATCAATTAAAAATGGTCGAAATAATTAGTTTTTAATATGATTTGTGTGCAGCTGGTGGATGTTCAGGTGACGCTGCACTGGCTGGAGCTGGGGCGCGGCACCTCGGACTCAGTGCTGGGTGCTGGTGTGGTGCAGTGCTTGCGCAAGGTCAGAACTACAAAACTCTTCTTTCATGAAATAACTACACAGAAACTATTATGGAAAAGTTATATGAAAACGTCTGACGTTATATTTTACTTTTTATAACATAAGGTAAACTGCAGCCGCCACCTAAATTCGCCGAAATAGCGAAGCAAATGCTGCCCATAGATATTGCCGGGATAGAAGATGCATTGCTTACCTTTAATCAACGAAGGAGGACGCAGAAAGAGACAACTCTCCCTTTAAATCCACTGCCTCTCCCCATCTTTATAAGAAAGGGGGTGGGGGGGGGAAGAGAAAAAGGACAAAAATAAAGACTCCGGCATCACACTCATCAGACTATACGTGGAATTGCTTCCACTTAGCTTTTCTTCTGTGTCGTGATTTCACCGGTCAAGGCTATTCATGCAATTTTGTTAGTGCCGTCTACTACTGTTACATCGTTTTAGGCGTATTTTTTATGAGTGTTTGTATGACGACGTGTTCTGTGCAGGTGTTCGAGGAGGCTCAGTCTGCAGTACTGGAGCCGATGATGTCGCTGCAGGTTGTAGTGCCGGAGAGTCACTCGGCGCGCGTCACCGCAGACCTCGCGCGACGTCGCGCTGATGTACAACAAGTGAACACTAGACACGGCAATAAGGTATAACTCAGAGTTAATAAGTGAACTCCTAAGTAAAGATCTCATGCTAAATGTACACTTAGTACTTTACGTCTCCACTGAGTGGCTCGGAGCCTAACTAAAGTTATTGCCAAGGCAATAGTCAACCACGCTGGCCAAGTGCGTGTTGACTTCACACATATCTTTGAATTTCTTCTCAGATATGTGCAGGTTGCATCACGATGTTTACCTTCACCGTAAGAACGTCGGTTAAATGTACATATGTAAATCGGAAAACGCATTGGTGCATGGCGGGATTCGAACCTAAAACATGTAGATTGCAAGTCAAGTGCTCAACCTCTGAGTCACCGACGTTAAAATGACAAATTATATTGTATTGTTCAGGTAATAGAGTGCATAGCACCACTGTCAGAGTTGTTGGGCTACTCGTCAGCGCTGCGCTCGCTGAGCTCTGGTCTCGCCAGCTTCAGTATGGAGCTGCGCGCGCACCGCCGCATGTCACCGCACGATGAACACAAGGCACTCAAACATGTCACCGGCTTCTAAATATTTGTTTTGTCTTCTCACACATAGATGGCGCTTTTATTTATTAGGAAAACATTTATAGATGGCGCTAGCGTGCGATTTATAATAGAAGCTGGATTTAAATAAAAACAGCGCTAGTGAATAACATAATGTACTAAAAGGATATGTATATATTCAATTGTAAATATATTTATAATTATTCAGACGGCTTCTTTTATTTCATACCCAATTCCTGGAACAATAAAACGACATCTTACTTATATTATAAATGCGAATGTTTAGATGGATGGGTGGTTTTTTTTTTTTGAAGGTTTTTTGCAGAAAGGTTAGATGGATCTAGATGAAATTTGGCATAGATTCAGAACATGGTCTGGAAGAACACATAGACTACTAATTAAGTTTTATTTTATTTCCGCGCGGACGGATTCGCGGGTGACAGCTATCTTTTATGAATAAGAAAAAACAATTGTTTTAGACCAACTCCTTTCATAGACACAAAGATAAGCGTAGACAAAAAAAAAGACAATTATATCTCGACAAAGTTATCACACCTGGGGGCAAAAGTTAAACACTAACAAGAGTAACAAAAAAAAACGTACACCAAACAAGTTGCGCAGCTCATCGAGCAGTGTCTCGTGTCTGTAGGCGACGCGCACGTCGGGCACGTTGGTGCGCGTTATGTCATTGCCCGCTGCACCAGACCGCTGGTAGTGCTCGCCCACCCACCGCTGCTTCATCTATACAATACATATAATACAAAAGAAACTCCTAGAAAACAATCAGGGCTATAAGGAAAGGGGAAACTACTTCCGACAAGTTGTGATTTGGAGTACACTCGGTCTGATTTTTGGTTGCCGTGGTATGTGTAATGTCAAACTGATTTAAATTTGAAAAATATACCTATATACGATTTATTGTTTCACAATGAATCAATTTGAACATGCACCATCTTTTCCACTAAGTTTAATGCCTGTATGCGAAAGACAAAAATTTAAGCAAAATGGTTACCTCATGGGGGAAGCCCGACATAAGTACAGAATTCCTCGCCAATTCACACATATCACAGGAACTTAGCTTCCACGCCTGCGCTGCGATACTGTACTCCTCGATTAATGGCTCCTGTGACATTTGATATAATTTACTACCAAGTTGTAATCATGGAATACAGTTTGTTTCGTGTTTTTCGTCTTACCTTTGTAAAATGGAACTGCAATGGATCATCAGTGCTAAGCGTGACTCGCAGCCCGCGTGCGAAGTACTCCGGCAGCGGGTTGCGGTGGTAGCGGAGGAAAAGTGAGTTGTTACTCAGAGGAGACATCGCGATGTGGATCTGAGCCAAGTAGTACAAATACTGCATCACCGGGAACTGCACAAATAATCAAATGTAATAAACATTAGCAACAGAGTTTTTTTTATATCATAAGGTGGCAAACGAGCGAGCGGCCACCTGAAATCTCTGATATAGCGAAGTGACCGTTAGACCGCCCATAGACATACGCAATTGCATACGCGTTGCCTACCTTTCATCGACGGAGGAGAGGATGCACAGAAAGAAAATATATTCCCTTTCCATGCATCCTCTCATCCGGAAAGTCCACTTCCACTTCCCATCCTTTTCTTTTAAGAAAAAGGTGGGAAGGGAAAGAGGAGTAAATTAGGCCTCCGGGACGCACACTCATCAGACGAAAGGCGGAATTGGTTCCACTTGACGTCTGTCTTCTGTGTGGTCGTGGTATTTCACCGGGCGAGCCGGGCCAATTCGTGCGAACATGTTAAAGCGGGCTCTACCACTGTTAAAATTAAAACGATCATAATCTCAAACTATACTAGTCTACTTATAAGTCTTTATCAATTCATCACTTTTTCATTTGATCATAGTTTACAGTCAAATCAAATCTATTTTATTAGTCAAGTAAAAACGAATGATGATTGTCTGACCTTCCTAAGTATAAGTCCGTGCGAGATGTTCTCAGCGAGCAGGAAGCCAACAGCGAGATGCGCCACGGGGCCAGCCTCGCCACAGTGAGGCCGCAGCACGAACGTGTTCAGACCTTGTTCCCTGCATCACAAGCAACTTGCGTTTAGTAAGCACATTCATATGAACCAAATTATTGTTATTGCCTGAATAATGACGTCAACTTCTGTCAATCCTCAATTTTATTATCAACAACTGTCTCCTATATCTCTTTTACGATTGACTACGATACAATATTCGACTCTTTGTGTTAAGAAAATCAATATAGTGTAAAGCATTGTCGTACCTGCGTATATGATTAAGCACAGTCATGTTGGCATACATATAGTATAGGTAGTAGGCGTAGGGCGGGTTCTCTTCATCGCACCACTCAGTGGGCCGCCTCATGCACTCCTGCGGATGAGGGTTCTCCGGCTTCGACTCATCGTCCACGCTATCAAAACCTATCACTTGCTGCAAACGTTTCAATGGTCTTAACCTTTCATTGTAAACAAAATAAGCATTGGATATTAAAAAACACAAAAAAATCCTCATAAAACCAGGACAGGGCTTTAAATTAAGAGGAAATATTGACTAAAGTCTAATTCTACTAAAAGCAACACAAACAATATAATAGGTTACCGTAAGAAACTGATGCAATTCAATGTTTGAGCTGGGATTGATGGAAACCTCAAACAGTGGCTCAAACATGTTGCTGAGGAACTCCTGAAAGTTCTTCAGTAGCTTCTTGTTACGATATATGTCGCTGCGGAGACAATAACATGTAGGAGATGACAGTTCAACAACATCACATTCCATTACGCACCGCTCGGGACATAATAATTCAATAAGTAGAAAACTATTTCAGTTTTTATAGTCTTAGTACTTTTGTCTACGCGTTTGCAGTACATTAAGTACCTAAGAACTTATAGATTGCAGTGGGTCGAGGTAGTACTCACTAGAGACGCGGCACCTGCACGAGCCATCGTACGTGCGGTGATCGGACGCCATGCCGTAGAGCCCAAGATGCCAGACGTGACCACTCATCCATTCTCTTGCAGTATATCGATATCCGGGGCTCCACGTACGTGTACTTGCCCTCCGATAAGTCGCCGATCACCTCCTGCACACGTTTAACAAAGAGTCAGAAGATGTCCCAATATACTGGAGCTCAATATAAAGATTAATACTAAATAACCTTTATTATGCTGGCGAAATACAAGCCGTTCATATAGTTGTCAGTCTTGAGGAAGACCTCGCGCAGTCTGCTCTCACCGATCGGATTGTACTTAGCATTGAACTTGTCAAAGCGGTGGAACGTGTTGCGATCCTGGTCGATAAACTAGTCGTAAGTAAAGATTACGAATACATAGAGAATTTAAAAATTAAATAAATACGTGTACCGCGTGAACGTCAAGCAGATCGACGTTGAGGTCGTGTGCGTCGAGGCGCATCTCCTCGAAAACGGATTTGAGAGTACGTGCGCCGGTCTTTGTTACCACCTCGCCCGGCCTCTGCCGTAGAGCGCGCTTCATGAAACGCAGAAGATGCTTCTGGTTCATGCATGACGCCGCGTGGATGTGAGTGTCCACCTTCCTGGACGTTCATTGTCATATTATGTAAGTATTTCCAGAGAGAAGAAGATAAACCATCTTAAGAAGTAATGCATAAACCTAATGTTATAAAAGTCCCTGTGCGGCACGGCCTTCTGCAGCGCCTGCTCGTGAATCTCGTTGAGCAGTACATGCATCTTGAACTTAGAGAATAGGTAGCATAGGCGGCGAAAACAGAACGATGACCTGCGAACGACCACAGTACTTATAAAAAACACCATTCTTATGATGTCTAAGACAACTATTAGAATAAGAAAGACGTTGTCGATGACAGAGACAGGAATATAGACAACTCACAAAGGGCCATCGGTGATCATCTCGCAGAGCTTATCCAGGTCCTCGACGTATTTAGTGAAGGTGACACACTCGTACGGCAGCGGCTGCGCGGCCTCTGCGTCTGTCTCGTTGCGGTAGACACGCAGCACACCCTCACACCAACGGAACACGTAGTGCTTGTCGGAAGGTGTGAAACATGCCCATGAGTCCATCTCCTCTGTACACCACACGACAAAAGCAATAAAGCTACACCACTCCTTACAATACATCATTTGATAAAATAAAGAAACAACTTTTGCTTATTTTACCAAGTACATATGAAAGAAATACATTTAAATAGAAAGTTGCCAATAAGACCTTGTGTTGGTTCCGTGGGAATTTTATCTTGGCTGTCAGAAGATCTGACGCGTTCAGGAATGGTGGTTGCTTCCGTTTCCAACTCGTTGATCACTGGCACTAGAAATAGTAATAAAAACTTATACTACGATGTAGTATATTTAGCACAGAACAGTACAACCATATCTGCGTCAATAAACTTCGTCACATTTAAATAAGTGGGCTACTTACTTCCCGTGTTGGAGCGATTGTGGGAGACGAGGGACTGGACATTGAACGGGAACGCTAAGTCCTCAGAGGTATCTTCCTTTGGCAAATACATTTCGGCAGTGTCGTCTGACGAAGTTGTACAAAAAGAGAGAATCATATTTAACTTCTTTTGCTACATATTTCACTTTGGATTAAGCACTGAAACATATAACTTGAGAAGACTTTTAGTAATAGTAATAAAGTAATCGGTCCTCAATTTTAGCTACGTCACGTCACCCTATTCTTAAAGTCACGTTACCTATGTTAAAACTGAACAGGAAAGTTGACTTAACATAATTATCCTTACAATCCCACTCCTTGAGTATCTTGCTGAAGTTCATGGAGACATGGTAGCGTGGTGCATTTGTGTCAACGGTGGCAAGCACGTGCCCCAGGTCTGGCTGGAACGACTGTCCCGCCAGTGCCATGTAATGCCGCCGTAAGTTCAACGCCTCTGTCAGCAGAGACGCTGAACGCTCGAGCTCTTCCAGAGGCACCTAGAGTATTCGTACTGGCTTTCTTTTTCATACAGCAATGTTGGTGAATGTTTAAGACGTCAATAACAGGAAACGATGTACCTACTTTTTGTTCATTTCACAACTTTGTAACACAATTGTTGCTTTCTCTTCTTTCTAATGTTTTCATCTAATGAGTGTGCCAGAGGTCTAATTTTAAATTTCTTTCTCTTCATACACTTTTCTTATGAGGAAAGGATGGGAAGGGGAACTGGATTTTGTTAAGGAAGGACGAATACAAAGGCGAAATATTCTCTTTCTGTGCATCTCCTCCGTCGATTAAAGATAGGCAACGGTTGTTTCGCTATTTCGATTAATTCAAAGAGCCACTTGCTCATTTGCCACCTTAATACAAAAAAAAATCGATTCGTATCCTGCCTCGGAGTGTCATAAAGTTAGTCAATCGGATTTTTTTATGTTAGTTTTCATTACAGATTATTGATTTTACCATTGTTCCAAATTGTAGAATACTTACCCCACTTGTATGCATGCCGTGCACGGAGACGCGCTGGTAGGCGACATTTGGCTGGTTGTCGCCTGGCATAGGCCCTGTCTGCGGCGGTGGAGCCGGCATGCTCATGAAGCGAGTGCGACTTCGCCCCTCTCGTGTATCTCTGAACGAATGACTCGTTACAATTAAGACCAGTTGTACTTAAACTAAGAATAATGTGTTCAATCAACAGTCCACAGGAGCGCAAAGTTTTAACTCACACTGGAACGTAAATTGTACATTCCATATTTGTAAACCAGCGCATATATCATAACCTGGACTGGAATGATGTAAACTGAGCATTAGACAAGACCGTGATGACAGTGACCACAAAAGGTGCAGGTATTGTCAAAGGCCAAGGTCCACTTTGAGTCTATGCACTACTCTAGTTAGTTATGTTCCATTGCTTGACAAAGGTTATTTTATTGCTATTCAGTAATATTTTCAAAAATATTTAAACAATTGTTTATTATTACTCACGTTCGTGAAAATGTACGCCGTTTGTAATCTTTTGTATTGTCAGTCATTTTGTACGTTAATTCCTTGATATTCTATTAAAAATATTATGTTAAGTGATGATTTATTCATGATACTGTCGTCCAATTTATCCCATTTTTTTTTTGTAATAATCACGCAACAGCCTGAGGTGTATGGTTATCAGATAATATTGTTTTGACGTATTAATGACATTTTTTATTGTTTATTTATATCAGAAGTATATAGAGTTTTTATATTTATGTATGAATTAAAAAATATATTATTCGTTCTTTTAAAAAATACAGTCTGCAAGAGCCCGCTGTATAATCTTACTAACATTATAAATGCGAATGTTTGGTTAGAAATTTGGCATAGATATACAAAATAGCCTGGAAGCACACACAGGCTATTAAGTTTTTTTTTTTTCATTCCGCTCGGATGGAGGCAGGAGCGACAGCTAGTTTCAAATAATTCTTACTGTACTGTTTTCGTCTGTTTTCAATAAATGTAAATCGATTACTGTTAAGGTGGAGAAGAAATAAAATACTCTTATTCGGTTAAATAGCTTATATTTTTATAAAAAAAACACATCGATGTACAAAGTATTTATTTAAATTTCTTTAAGGTTCGTATTTTTAAAAACATAGTAAACCATCAAATTTACTTTAAGATACAAATTTTTAAAATAGAAAGGAAATAACATCATTATATTTTTATTAGATAATATTTTTATATTTCTACGCTTTTTAGGTAACGTTTCAGACAAGTGAAGGTCGTTTGATGCTAACGATTGGTGCTCTAATGCTGGGCGGCGGCGTCGAGGGCGCTGGGCCATTTAAAAACTGGCGGACTGAGAGGCGAGACTGTAAATATAAGCTAAGATTAAAATCCAGCATATATTTATGCTTTATTTAAATTGTTAGAAAGACGTATTTCTATCTTTAAAATTCCAAAGCAGCAGTAATTGTTTGCTTTTACTATTTATTATTAAGTTTAAAATTGCCATTAATTTTAATCTTTCCCGAATTTAAGTATTTGTTTTTTGATATGGCAACATCGTCTTTTTATGCAGGAGTAACACTAGAATACTTACGTCAATGTTAACTTCTTATTTCCTCCTTATATAAGCTTTTTGGAAGGACATAACACAAAATTGATAAAAATACATAAACCCAACAAACATATAACATAGAATGTATTTCGTCACAAAGAAATGTTCCATTACCGATATTTATATGTTAAATAACATAAAATTATATACTCCAAAATATGATATTTAGTAGGAATATAGTTAATGAATAACCTTAAAGTTTAACTGACAAACTCTGAGTTGTTTACTTAAATAATTCCTTAGTGTAGGTTATCATTTAATTTACACTAAAGAAACTCTTTTACTTCTCTTTAAATGATTCTGGGTGTGAAATGATGAGAATAAGATTTCACGTGCAAATATTATTTACAACGACGTCAGTGGATTTAAATTTGTTAATCATAGACAAAGAATGATTTTCTTCAAGTCATGAATAACATAGACTAAATTATGCCACAGACTAAACAGGGGTAAACGCGGTACCTTCAGCTGAAAAGGGCGTTGCACACCGCTTTATCTAACATACAGAAAAAGAAAACATTTTAATACACAGAGTAAAAAAATAAATTTAAATCACACAAACAAACTATAGATTCAGTAGAATTTTGTGTTTTTTTTGTGTAGGTATTGGTAGTTGACATTTGTTAGTATTGTCAGTAGTAAAAAAATCATTTTTAATTTAGTAAACTTTTATTTCCAGCAACATGATAACATTAATTTTGATATATATTGGTATATTTCATAAGTAAGTGTATAATTCCTTGGTAAACAACAATGAAAGTATTTTGAAAGCCGAATATTAATAGAATTAAGTACATAAATAATGCAATCATTTAAAAATCATATCAGATATTAAAAAGGTATGATTTTTATGCTAAAAAACATATACAAGTTTTATGATAAACCCAATATTAAATTAACACATAAAATGCCCACTTATAAGGTTGCCATATCATAAAAAAAATCAATAAAATGATTTCCAAGTAACAATTATATTGTCATAAAAAAATTTAGATGTAACATACTTTTAAAATCGTTAAAATATACACAACCTTACAAATATAGTGAAAAAAAAACCTCACAAAAACAAACATTACATCCAACATATTAACGTGGAACAAAAGCAGTACAGTGTTACAACCAGAAATAAACACGCCTCAATAGCTTAAATTAAACTTAACCACAAAGATCTCGAACTACCAGAGTTGCTAAATGGACACTAATGGCTTCCCTTAGTGTATATTTGACGAGACTATTAAGGTACTACTAACCATTTAACGATACAGCATCCGCAAATTATAATTTAAATTAGGTATAAATAATTTTAACCGTACAAGTGCTTTAAAATTTTTTTTTTATTTAAGGCCTGGATACTATTGTCATAGAGTAGTAAAATTAGTGATTTCAAAACAAATAAAACAGGTTTAGTTTTATTTTTAAATATAGTTACAGACAAAGGCATCACAAAACACATAATCCCTTAATTTATTAAAAAATTAATATTAAATTAATTAATAGAAATTATTAATATATATATTCTTATTTAATATATAATATATAATATTCTTATTTATATAGAAAATGCAAAGTAAAAAATTGTTGTGAATATCGAGTTATATAAATATTTTTACAACACGAAAAGCGGGAAGACAGATAACCTCAAAACCGAAACCTTTGGTTTCCACAGCTCAAACTGTACAAAACAAAATATTGTCTACTCTCTCATTCTGTACTGGGAAGTAAAGGAAAGTAAGAGATAACAATATATTTATACAGGTTTTTGCCAATGGAAGTCAACACAAAACAAATGAAATGGCACTTTGCAAGCTTAGTGTCCTATCGCGCTCTAATTATCACATTATAAGTATTAATCTCCTAACGTAAGCATATTGGGGCACCATATAAAAGCCCTATAGTTTTAAACAGGGTTACTTAACCTAAAAGACAAACTCCATATAACTCGGCAATGTTTTTTTTTATAGAATAAGCAAATGCTTGACCACGATCCAAATTAAGTTAGGTTATATTCTTCTAAAATGCCTATCAGTTTTACAAGTTAAAAGAATAAAACTAATATTTTTTAATGATTATAATATGTAGGTGTTTTTGTATACAATTGTTCTTTAAAATTCCAACAAGTTGGCAGAAAAACAATCGGATGTGTTTATTAACAGAAAAAAAAGTAAATGAAGTGTCACTGTCATTGTCATTTTGGCGGGAAATTCATTTTAAGTTTTTTACAATGAAATGTATTTTGTGTGTTAAAAAATTAATTTATGTTTCAAGGAATAACTGAAGTATTATTTTTTCGTAGTGTACAATGTTGAAACGTGGCCATTTTATATGGATTTGTCTATGATACGTGTAAATAATAAAGTGATCGCGCCGGTGATTTGTTCTCGACGATCTATCGACGAGCGGACATTCCTTCCTGAAATGTAGGTATATATTATGTAAAGTACTAACCGTGGGTTTCTGAGACCACAATTTCTTTGTAAAATATATCATCATCCCTGCTATTAATTTGGACAAAACAGAGATAACAATACGTCTCAAACGGAAATCTTAGTCTCAAAAACCCGTGGTTAGATTTATCATCTGTTGTAACCTTTCTTCTGAATTTTTCAAGTTGGTTATTTAAAATGTTTAATGCAAAATAGAGGCGATTAGCACACTCCAAAGCACACCAAAACACAGGCAAGGAAACACACAATACACTTTTAAGCGTTTTTAAACAATTGTAGATCTTTATTCCTTTACACAAAGAAATTAAGTATAGTGATATTTTGTCTAATTTTATCATTTTTTGACACTTTTCATCATAAAACAATTTTGTATTACGATTTGTTAGGTGTATATGGTAAGAGAAATGCACTAGAACAGTCTTTACCAAAGTGTGCGATAACGCCCCCTTGTGGGCGCTGCAGGTCTCAAGGGGAGCGGTAAGAGATCCAGAAAGAAAATGGGGGCGTTATGTAGGGGTCTGGGGGGTGATTTGTAATTTTATTTAGCTAGGAGGCCTCTTAGACAACGACTGCATGAGCTCTCGACTCTCAACAACAACTTGTAAACGTCAACTAATATGAATTAAAAGATTGCTTAAACTCTAATATGGGGGCACTAAAAATATTTATTCTCAAAGTGGGCAGTAGATAAAATAAGTTTGGGAACCACTGCACTAGGATAATACTAAAGGTCTGTAATCACTGCCTACCCCCTCTAATTTACAAGTGTGGGTTATATTAATGTTATGTGACATGTTGCATGTGTACAGACGTACCTTGAATATGTTGGTGAGTTCGTCGAGCAATGTCTCATATCGGAAGGAGATACGGATATCGGGTACGTTGGTGCGCGTGATATCGTTGCCGGCCACTCCCTCCTTCATGTAGTTAGGTCCCAACCAATACTGCTTCATCTATTTATCAATTATTTAGTAATCATTTTAGAGTAATTATGAATTATAAACAATTCTCCCTTATGAACTTATTAGGGGCCTTAGGCCCTTTGTACACAAAGCAACTTATATTTTTAAAACTCGGCGATTTTAATCGCTAAGCGACTTACGCAATATAACGTCGCCAGTTCGCCAGTCGCTTGCAATATATTTGTCAAGATCGTCGTGTGAAAAGTTGCTGTGATTTACAAAATGGCGGAGCAACTCAACTGACTTGTAGTCGCTATGCCTGTACTTAACGATTAGAAGACTATCGTCGGCGATTCAACGCGATTCTCGCGATGGAACCGAGAAATAGTTTCGATGATTTACGTTGACTTGTATACGAAGGGGCTAAAGTAAATCGACTAGTTACTATCATACGATATTAAGGTATAGAAAATGTTACCTCGTGCGGGAACCCTGACATGAGCACGGAGTTACGCGCCAGTTCGCACATGTCGCAGGAGCTGAGTTTCCAAACCTGCGCCGCGATGCTGTACTCTTCCATCAGCGGTTCCTGTACACCAAACAACATTTGAAGCCAGTACATAACTACATAAATCGGACAAAATCAAAAGAGGGGATTAATTAAAAATGATATAGAGGGGGCCACATGTACGATGAAATTCAATTTAAACCTTACTAAGCACTAGGTGTCTCTCGCGGCTCCGTCTGTGCGGTATTAAAAAAAAAACATAGTAAGTAACCTATGTGTTCTTCCAGACTATGTCCATCTGTGTCATATAGCATCAAGATCCGTTGAACCGTTATGTTGATACCTTCTAACATTCATCTATCCCAGCCATATATACATACATACAAACTTTCAAATTTATAATATTAGATAGATATACCTTGGTGAAGTGGAACTGCAGCGGATCATCAGTGCTGAGAGTGATGCAGAGTCCTCGCGCGAGGAACTCCGGCAGCGGATTGCGGTGGTAGTTGAGGAACAACGAGTTGTTACTGAGAGGAGACATCGCGATGGAGATCTGTGCTAAATAGTACAGGTACTGCAGCACGGGCACCTGAAACAACACCATTTAGAACTACTTAAGATAGAAAGAGATAGACGTATGGCAAAAACAATTTGGTCCTTCGAGCCAGATAAAACACAAAGGAACAAATATGAAATTAATAATTTTATTGTCAAATACAGTTAACCTTTCTAAGCAGTAATCCATGAGAGATGTTCTCAGCGAGCATGAATCCGCAGACGAGATGTTGCACAGGTCCTGCTTCACCGCAGTGGGGACGCAGCACAAACGTGTTAAGACCTTGCTCCCTGCAACAAAGACAAATATCATTTCTAAATGGTTCGTTCACACTAATCGTAGTGGAATAACTATGCCGTGTACCAACATAACTCATTAAGAATTCGACAGAACCATATGTAATTATCTTAATCTATACATGAAATTCGCATTTTGATAACGAAAAACCAATTTAAAAAAATAAAAAAAATGTACGGAACGACTGAACAGATTTTCATGGGACTTGGACGGGCAGCTAGATGATGCACGCGAGCATATTATAGGCTTTTTTATGCGATTACGAAGTCGCGGACAGAAGCTAGTTCTTAAACATAAGTACTTTCATGTGCAAACTTTAGTTTTTAATTATATGTAGCACTGACTTGCGGAAGTGGTTGAGCACGGTGATGTTGGCGTACATGTAGTAGAGATAGTACGCGTATGGCGGATTCTCCTCGTCATCCCATTGGCCGGGCACCTTCACCTCAGCGTCTAACATCGGGTTCTCCGGCTTGGATTCATCGTCTACGCTGTCGAAGCCCACCACATGCTAAAACACATCAATTGTCAGATTAAGGCCCTAAACTAGGTTATTAGGGCCCTTAAATAGCTAATTGGGGCCCTTAACCAACGAAATTTATTTAATTGCCGCGATACTTGTAGTAGAAAGATTTATTAATTTAAAGTTTTCAAATAGTGGAATTTTTTGAGTTTCTAGAGTAACTTACGGTAAGGAACTTGTGCAGTTCAATATTACTGTTGGGGTCGTTGGTGACCTCGAACAGCGGCTGGAAGATGTTGCTGAGGAACTCCTGGAAGTTGTTCATTATCTTGTTCGATTTGAAGATGTCACTGCACAAAGAAACATTGGTTTTATTCACAAAGTAAAAAGAAAAATCATCAAAAACTATATAATACTTTTGTATGTAACGCCAGATAAGACACTTAAATTTAGGTTATTATTAATATACTTATTGATTGCCTTGTATTACTTAGGTGTCCCTTAGTCTGGATTTCTCATATTTATTCTATTTTTAGTGTCCAATGAAACTATACTGAGGGTGGCTTTTTAAAAGATGATATGAAAGAAATTAAACGAAATATATTTCGTTCGAATTTGAGTCAAAAAAAGAAATGTTTTCAATAAATCACTATTTCTTATATATGTATACTAATATTATAAAGCGGAAAAGTTTGTTTGTTTGTCTAAACGCTAATCTCAGGAACTACTGGTCCGATTTGGAAAATTCTTTTTTTGTTAAATAGTCCATTTATAGAGGAAGGCTTTAAGCTATATAACATTACGCTGTAACCAATAGTTTTTTTTTTAATTCCGCACGGTCGGTGTCGCGAGCGACAGCTAATAAAAGATAAGAATAAAATTTCTTTACGTTCAGACCATAGTACCTGCCTTGGTTTGTCTATTTTTTTTTAATCTGTGATACGTTATTTAGAAGTTGGAAAAGCTGTAAAATAAAAAAGGAAGGTATAAGAGAGGTAATACTGACTAGAGTCGCGGTATCTGTATGAGCCAGCGCACGTTGTTAGAGTGAACGTGGTACTGTATGGCCCAGCGCGCCAGCTTCGCCCACTCGCCCGCGCTCTTGCCGTAGATGCTCAGCCGCAGCTCCGCGTTCTGGTACTTGCTCTCCTCCAAGTCTGATGCCACTTCCTATTCACACATTATTAGTTAGAATCATTTGGCGAGAATGGCGCGCTTTCTTTTGAAAGCTTCTGACACTTGACTTTTGTCTTACTTGAACTATATGTATTTGAAAGTTCAATTATTAAAGAAGGTTATAGGCTATTTATCATCACGCTATAAACCTTAAGAGGGGTGCAGGAAGGAAAATAACTTTTTTTTTATCGCATTGCTCAGACTTACTTTGATGATCCTTGCGAAGTATTTCCCGTTCATATAGTTGTCAGTCTTGAGGAAGACCTCGCGCAGTCTGCTCTCACCGATCGGGTTGTATTTAGCATTGAACTTGTCGAAGCGGTGGAACGTGTTGCGATCCTGGTCGATAAAACTAGTCGTAAAGCTGGGTTTTCATTGTATTTGCTTAATCTTAGTATGGGTATATGGGTTCAATGAATTAAAACTGTGAAATTACATTATGTTTCTGGTAATTTTTTTTAATAATTTATAATATTAGCTACTTTTATACCAGTTTCCCTCGACCTTATCAGCTAAGAAAAAATCTATAATACTGAAACAAAAAACTATTTTTTTTTCTGTCTGTAGTCTGTCCGTATGTCTGCGTTTGTTCCTGATAATCTTCGAAACGGCTGTACCTATTTTGACGGGACTTGGACTGGAAGATAGCTGATGTAAGTGGGCATGTTATAGGCTATTTTTTTAATTCTACGCTGACAAAGTCGCGGGAAATCAATAGTGTTAAATATACTGACCGCGTGAACATCAAGCATGTCGACAGTGAGGTCGTATGTGCTGAGGTTCATGCTTTGGAACACCGCCTTCAGTGTCATCGGTGTACCCTTGTGGAGTGTTACCACCTGGTCACAAAAATATAGCAAATTAATAGTTTCAAATATAACACGTTGACTGCGACACTCTCCCGGCGAGTTTCCTATAAGTCTGAGGGGTTCTGAGCCTATCCTGAGTTAGGCGTAACTAGGCCATAGTCAACACTGGCCCAGTGCGAGTTGACTTCACACATATCTTTGAATTTCTTCTCAGATATGTGCAGCATCACGATGTTTTCCTTCACCGTAGGAAACTCGAATAAATGTAGGTACATCGAAATTACCAGTGGCATTCAATGTGTTAATTGGTGATAAAATTGATGTATTACCTCATCAGCATGATTCTTGAGCGTCTTCTTAATGAAACGCAACAGATGTTTCTGGTTCATGCAGGACGCGGCGTGGATGTGCGTGTCCACTTTTCTGCAAATTTATAAAAAAGAATCGTTTTGAATAACTTAATTATTCGAAATCCGAAGCAAAAATTTACGCATTTTTTATATTTTCCTAGTCAATTACAATACATCAAGATTACTACCGCGCAATTTCTTGTGTCAAATATATGTATATAGCGCCTAGCTGTCGCCCGCGACTTCGTCCGCGCGGAAAAAATATAGTTTTAACTAATTAGCTATTTACTTATATAAATAATCAATATATTTAAACTAAGACATAAGCTAATAATTTATACTGTATCAAATAAACTTTATACTAAAAATCAAACTTAATAAGTATCCTATGTGTTCTTCCAGACTATGTTCTTCATCTGTGCAAAATTTCATCAAGATCCGTTAAACCGTTTTGGAGATACCTTCAAACAAACATCCATCCATGAAAATTTTCGCATTTATAATATGAGTAAGATGTTTTGTGTTTGTCTCTCGTATAAGGGTGCGTCCACATTTAGCGAATGTACGCGTGCGACTTACAAAGTATTCGCTAAATGTGAACACACCCTTATGTATGTCGTATGTCGTGTGTTACCTGATATTGTAGAAGTCTCTGTGCGGCACAGCTTTCTGCGAGGCAAGTTCGCGTAACTCATTGAGCAACACGTGCAGCTGGAACTTTGACGATAAGTAACTCAGACGACGGTAGCAGAACGACTTGCTGCAAACAAGAACATCATCATCAGCTCACTTTACGTCGCCTTCCAGGGGTTTAGAGGCTACACTATACTGGAGTGACTAGCCATAGTCAACCACGCATATCCAATGTGGATTGACTTCACACATATTTGTGAATTTCTATGAAAAAACACATCTACCAAAGTGGGATTCGAACCCAAGACCTGCAGATTGCAAGTCAAGTCATCCCTAAGCCACCAACGCTCAAATGTTACAACACATGGATAGTATATTATACTAAAATATTAAATTTTATTATACATTTAAAACAAATGACAACACATACTTAAGAAATGAATTAAAAAAAAAATCGACTAGGAGGTGAGAAAGACAGACCCTCTTTAGTGAATCGCTAAAAAATTAATACTGTACAGAAGTTTACTCACAGTGGTCCATCAGCAATCATATTACACATAGTGTTCATATCCTGTATGTACTGGCTGAGTGTCACATACTCGTAGGGCACTCGCTCCTCCCCTGACCCGTCCCCTTCCCCCTGTACCTCCCCCTGGCGCGCTCGGTACAGGTTGAACACGCCGTCATCCGACCTGATGCTGTACCCCTTGGCCGCCGGCATCGGGCACTCCCACGGATCCTTGTCCCTGAACGGCGGGTGCACTATGTGGTCTGTGTAAAGGAAAGTTGTAGTTGGTAAACTGCTTACTAGAAACGAATGAATTAACACAAGGAAATTATCCCGAGGACGTCAACCACACCCTTCAAATCTTGACTTTAGCCTTTTCAAGATGACCACTGAAATTGTTTGGTTGTTGTAGTAATTGTAAAAGGTCCTAAAGAATTGGTAATATTGTGTTTTGTGTGGTGATGGATGGTAGTCTCACCAGCAATATGACTCCTCGGTACTTTAGTACTGGGTGTATGGTTAGCGGGAGCGTCAGCGTCCATACTGCGCACGAAACGCGCGGTGATGGTGGCGTAACTCTGCTGCGACATCTCCATGTACCGTTTGCGGATCTCCAACGCCTGTACCAGATACGAGGAGGCTTGCTGAAGATCCTCCAGCGGTACCTGCGAAAGACGCGCTCGACGTAACTAAGAGAAATCAAAGTGTAATGAACTGTTAATGTATGCGCTTGCTTGAGTGAATGTTCATGACCTTAAGTTTAGGTCGCGTAAAGTGTAAACATTTAATATCACGCAGTTTTCTTGAATTATGACCAACCCTTTTTATAATTCATATGCTTTGCTTGATTTCGTTCCTATTATTTTTATAAGTATTGTGGTGACGGTTTAGTTCATATATGCAAAAGTGTGGTAAATATATTATGGGTTAGGTGATGGGGTTGATCTTTACCCCTGATGTATCCTCCCCGCTGATGGCGACACGCTGGAAGTGTGGTAATACAACGTCGAGTTCGTCCTCGTCGGCCAAACGCAGCCGCGCGGCCTCCTCCAGCGCGCCTGCCTCGCTGCCCGCAAACGAGCGCACCGACTGACCGCATTCCGCTGCCCTAAAGTAACAAGACGTAAACGGAATTGTGAGATATGGACTACTAAAAGACTATTAAAAATTACTTGAAATGCACGAATTCATTCTGGAATTCTTAAATTGAGTAAATATAAATATAATTTTGTAAGGGACATTAATCAAACTACGACGTAGTTAATCAGAACGGTACGCGAGTAAATCAACAAATGTGACTAATTATTTGTTTTGTAACTTCGCCTTAACACTTGAATCGCAAACAATTATTGTTTGCTTTGAGTCATAAGCTTTGTTAACAAGCTTTTTTTTCGACAGGATTAATTCTTCCTTATCAATTGTTTAATTTAAAGAGCTATACATAAAGGACGAATATGTACTCAACTAGTTGACGACGTTGAGGGCAGAATTTGACATTCTGCCAAAGACGTGGCATACTGTCCACAAACCTTTGCCTTTTTAATTAAAAAAAAAAGATAAGTAAAAGAGAAAAGAATCGCGCGGGAAGTTTAACAACGAAATGTAGTCCCGAATAGTGCTCAATTAAATAATATTGTAAATATTGTTTTGTTACAAGGGATTTTAACACTTTGGATGCCGTGCTACTGTTTTCAATTTATACAGACGACACAGAAATATTACTTCTACTTCACTCGAATATTCTAACAGGATCAATAACTGAATTGAACATTATGGCTACCACAGTATGATAAATTTCTACATAATCTAACTAAGCAATTCCTAATCTACCGTGACGTAGGCGTTGCATTCTCGGCCATTGATACCGTGACCACGCGTGGGCGATAGCTCGCAGAATTAGAGGTTGCAATCCGATACACCTCTCACATTGTACCACTATTCCTGGACACTACCATATTTTCGCCATAAACTCGAACAGACAGGAGAGTCGGTGGCATTGGACGTGTTAATATTGACAATGCTACGTGTAATACCAATAGATTGGCGATATTACTGTTTTCAGATGTTTTGGCCACTCTTAACTTCGCGCGATTTACTACAGAGCACAATTTTGGGTTGAGTATAAAAGTCTAATAACAGCGGTTGATTCCCCAGCATTAGATGCTGCACTAATGGCCCACTCGACCTGTCATTTGTTTTATCTGTCTGGCAATCCATGACATTTAAACTCAGAACAGCAAATACGAGGCGTTTTAATTTGTTTTTTTTTTATATAATTATTGGCATACACGAGTCAGCATCAGCTGTACGGCTTCGTGTGTCAATTTGTGGGGATTAAGTCGCGGCTGGCTATTATTTAACACCATGCCGAGTCCGCCTGATGTTATGAACCTATGAGTATACAATGACGAATTACAAAAATAATGTCATCTTTATAACAAAGATCTTAAATAGTTTACTAATATTAATTATATGTATACGATAATCAGCTTTATCTTATGAAACAATAAAATCGATTTAACTACAACAAAACGATGTTTTATAGTGCAATTTGGAATTCGTCTTCAACGTAGGACATTGGCACATATCGAAACGCAAGAGATACAAAGCGCAGAACTCACGACTGTAGACTAAACAATGTCGAAGCTTGTTACAAAAATAAGAAAATGAAATCAAGTAGAAACAGTTGAAATTTAATTACACTTACGACCTGTTTCACTATGTCTTAGTAAACAGCTGGATAACTAACTAATAAATAAATTAATAACACTTTCCGTCAAAATAGTTTGCGCTAAACGGCTTATTTGAAGATTGTGAAACGCAACGACGACTTCATTTGATAAATAAGTTCCAAGTAGATTATTCAGGACTTACTTGGACATTGCGAAATAGGAATTAATATAAATATCTAAACAAAAAGTAAAATGAATAAGTTAAAAATATTCCTCATAAGCCTCAAACATATTGTTAAATAGTAGAAATAAAATACCTATAATTCCTTGTCGAAGTCCATCGCTTACACTCAACTTTACTCCCAAACATAATAAAAAGGAAAGTTAACTAATCACACACATTTTAGCAGATTTTAAATAGAAAAATGTAAAGTATCACTTCCCGCCAAAAATATGACAGACGTATTTTTAATTCAGTCAGAGACAAAAGTCAACGCGTCATACAGCCGTCGCGACGCGAGCTGCGTACCGAAATGCAATCACACTCGGAACGGACCCGAGCATCCCCCGCAGTAAGGGTTACTGTCGCTTCAAGGTTAATCCAATTACTTGACACTAATAATACCGGCGACTTACTTCACTCACATGTAGGGCGCTCGTTTTATTTTCATTCATATCACATAAAATACATTGGTATATCATAACGACGTCACACCCAACGAAAAAAAATGTTTGAAAATGTTTTCTTTATAAACTTTCAATTTAATTAGTATTTTTTTTACTTACTTTACATTAAGCTGTCGTTGTATAAGTAGTTTTTTCTCGATTTGTTCAATAGGGAACTGCGGGACCTCGTAGGGCGCCGACAGCTCATTGGGAAGCTCCCGCGGGGCCTCCGCCCCCACCGCGCTCGTCGGACTCTCGCTGCCTGCAACCGACATACAATTAAATTGTTTATCATAATATAAACATATCTTACGTCTACAGGAATGTACACAGTGCCAAGAGATCGATCAGAATAAGTTTTGTCGAAACACTCATTCGCTAACACGTATCAAACTGGTTTACTGTAGAGTTTAAAAAGAATTGAACTGACCAAACGTATTTGGACAATGACATACGCATATTGTATATGACGATATAATTCCTTCTTCGATTAAATACTTAGAAACTCTAAAAATTCGCATCTCTAAGTAGCTATCATTGATTACTCTTTCCCACGTTTGTTGCAGAGGGACAGTACGTATAATAAAAACAAGTTCTAGCCCCAAGGACTCTCGACGAATGGGGGCTTAAAAAGGGGGTGTGGATCCCCCCCAGATCGATAGAACTCTGATAAAGTCTGTCCTGTCTGCACATTCTATTTTGTAATTGAAATAGAGAAATATTTTGTGCAATTTATATGTATTGTAGCTCAAATGAAAATCTCGATAGACATATATTTATCTCCTGGATACGAGAACGTCAAGTAGCACTGGTTGCTTGTAACTTAATTGCCTTTGTAAACCTAGCACACTGCTACGAAACTGAACCAAATGATAAGAACTTTACAGATTTGGTTTGTTCCAGTGACCCCTTTAGTTGAGAGTTCTATCTTCTGTTTATATTTCGCGTTGGTTCCACTTCGCTTTCGTTCTGAGTCGATCCGAACTTACGATAGTTATTTGTTTGGAATAATATCTATGACGGTGACCTCCAGTGACTTAATAGACAATGGGTACGCCAAGCACGCCTCGCGTAGTACTGACACAAGGTCATGCATCGGGAGCAGCTTATCATATTAACAGTACATTTAGTACACGTTTAATTTAACTTTGACACAAATTTCAATAGATATCGCTGTTATTAATATTATGTTTTTTTTATATCATAAGGTGACAAACGACCGAGCGGCCACCTGAAATCCCTAAAATAGCGAAGTGACCGTTCCCCATAGACATACGCAATAGCTTATGTGTACCTACCTTTAATCGACGGAGGACAGTATGCAGAGAAAGAAATTTTTTTTCACCTTTCCACGCATCCTCTCATCCGGAAAGTCCACTTCCACTTCCCATCCTTTCCTTATAAGTAATCATCAGATGAAACGCGGAATTGCTTCCACTTGACGCCTGTCTTCTGTGTGGTCGTGGTATTTCACCGGGCGAGCCAAGCCAGTTCGTGCGAAGATGTTAAAGCGGGCTCTAACACAGTTATAGACATATTCGGCGATATTGCCTTTCGTAAATGCGAAAAAAATTAATAAACAAATTAAATCAAATTGCAATAAAACATACGTTGTGTCGGTTCAGGTTCCTGTGTTTCTGACTGCACCCGAGACCTTACATGCCACAGATCCTTGTCAAAACTGTACATCATTTTTAATCTGTACCACTTAACTGTTTGAATACATCACTTGACAACAGTACTACAGAATAAACTTATTATTTTAAAACAATTGTCCTCTCTAAGGTTATCTGAATGTTATAAAAACGTCTTATAATTATAAACATTCGTGTGATAAATGTAAACTAACATGATTCAATGGATGTATAAAAATAATCGTTATTAAAACATAACATAATAATTTCACACATCAACCTTTATAATAATTAAAATATCATATCCATCTAATTAATATTAGAAATGTGAATGTTTAGATGAATGGATGGATGGTTAAAAGTATCCAGAATGATTTACGAATCACGATGAAATTTGGTATGGATGTAGAAAATAGTCTTGAAGAAAACAGGCTACTTATTACGTTTTTAGGTTACGTATCTCATAGGGAAAAAACAGAACCCTTATAGAGTCACTTTGTTGTCCGTCCGTCTGTCTGTCAAGACCCTTTTTCTTAAAAACGCGTGAAGGTATCAAGCTGGAATTATTTTTTTTTTAATGCCGCGCGAACGGTGTTTCGGGCGACATTTAGTTTCATAATAAATTAACAAAGAGATTTAATAACTTAACATTTTAGTACTTAAGGTTGCTTAGATTGAAAATGTTATATTCATTTATGTTGTAAGGAGAGTAGTTAATTATTCTTAAAGCATTGAAAAGCGAGTCCTTAATGCCCTCAGGTTACGTGCCTTGAATCAGATTTACATTATATATTAGCAACTAACTGAATATTCTAATCTATAAGAAACGAAGAAATGCTCTGTTATGGCCAGTCTATACTATAAAGAATAAATTCCAGCTTGATACCTTCACGCGTTTTTGAGGAAAAAGGGTCTTGACAGACAGACGGACGGACAACAAAGTGATCCTATAAGGGTTCCGTTTTTTACCTATGAGGTACGGAACCCTAAAAATAGTTTGTATGTTTATCGCGATAATCTCAGTAATTATCCAAAGTATTTCAAAAAATTCTTTTTGCATTTTACAGGTTATGTGTTATTAATATTATTTATGCGAGGTTATAGGTTAGGATTATTTTAAGTATTAACATTTAATTTATTGAATTATATGGATATATCCGTAGGTTACAACTAGTATATGTCAACAGTGGCGCAGACGAACTCGCGTGTGGCGATAAGAGGTCAGACCTCACAGGTCATGCAAACAACGCCACAATGACGTAACTATGATAGGCTAAATTTACTTTCGCCTTAATAAAAAAAAAATAATAGCAAATAGGTACATTAGTTTTTATTGCCTTGCCTTTCATAATATTCTAAAATGTCAAAATTATTGCTTACATTGATGAAAAAAATTATAAATTAAAGTTGTATTTAATTTAGTGAAAAATCAATATAAAAAATCAAAAGTCTCATGTGACAAAAGAATTTTAATTTTTATGAATCACAAGAAATAATCTGTTATACGTAAAACTATTACCATTATAACGCATAAGTTCGTCTAAGCGATCACAGTACCAAATGTAAACAATATTCTAACCTTAGAATAATAATGAATCTGAGAGACACGGGCTACAACGAAATAAACTAGGTACTTATTATCTATGCCACGTACGCCAAACATGCAGTTAAAAATTACTCAATTACTTAATTTTATAACTTGTTTAAAAAACTTAGACACTTCTTTCATAATAACATTCAGATTTCCTTTAGGTAGAAAATGTAAATTAAAAAAACATATATTACTCGTACACTAATTAAAAATACACTTGTCAACTTGTGAACGATGAGAGATAAAAAAAAATATTAATTAAAAAGTTATAATTTGAATATGGAATGCGAATGCCACGACATGATACACGTAGCGATGCGTCACTCAGCGTCGCGTCGCCGTCGAACGCGCACCGAACCGGGCAATCGACTGACACACCCGATAATTTTTGCGTCGTCGGACGCTGTTTTGCCCCACAATGGCCACTCGATTCGGTTAACAATTCTCTGCCTACTATTACATTTATAGACAACAGTTTAATTGAAACATTCCATGCGTTATGGATCTTTTCTGTTAAAAGGTATTAGTGAAAACCCACAATAAATAGTATTAACTTATAGATAGTAGGTAAATAGCAACGAGTATATAAAATAGTAACATACATAGTAATGCGATTGCATGCAGAATGTTATGGATTAAATCAATGCCAAACTTGGCAACGAGTATACAATGGAGTTGGACTATGTTATACATATTTTCTGTCTGGATTGTTAACATATTTCCATCGCCTTTTGGACATATAAATAAAAAGTAAATGGAAAAGTCTCGATATAAAATGTTGTAATTGGTCACCCTACAATTTGCACTTAGTACACTCTTCTTGATATTTTAAAACAAGTATCAGGCCTGCTCAACACCAGTTTTTGATCAAAAAGTGAAAATAATTTTTCTACCACTGTCTACCCCAGACGCATATATTTTTCCATGAAAGAATATTTACTTAATTATACTGCATATTAAATCTACTATTTACTAAAAAACAATGGTCGTTAACTAAGTACATAAGGAAAAATTTCCATTCGTGATGCAATATTAACTCATTCACAGTGGATGTGGAATATTGTTTATAATTTCGCATCATCGCCCACACCTTCGATAGCTCAGTTGGTAGAGCGGTGGACTGTAGAGGTATCGCCACAAGACATCCATAGGTCGCTGGTTCAAATCCGGCTCGAAGGAGTTTTTTGTGGTTTTTTTTTCTCATTATTTAGAAAATATAACGGTATAATTGTGAGTAAACTTCAGGCCGAACACAGTTTTGTTCCATCTAATTCTATTTTTCTTTTACTAAAGTATCTTAACTACGTTTGTAGACATGAATTTTCAATGTCAATCACTAAACTGACTGTTAAAAACAAAATCCCTCTTATATTCTTTCATAAATCAGATATGGTAAACCCAGGGCACGTACATAAAATTCCAAACACATTACACGAGTAGTAAACAACATATGTCTCGTTTATTCATGGTATTGATCAGAATATGAGAGTTGAGACGGTACATCAGGTAGGTAAGTGGGGGCAAACCCGTCTGGCCGCGGACAAGGCCGAGGGGAGCCCGTCTAGTTCAGCGAGGGGAATTCGCAATTTCATTACTCCTGGCAATATTAAATTTTGTTTACCTATATATAATAATAAACTCAGAGTGCCTATAAAAAAATATATATTTTTCGTACACATTATTTATTTGCGAAGCGAACAACAAGAAACCAATTCTTAAAATTGTTGCCTATATGTCGTCGTCGGACTGGCAGGAGAAGGCGCAAGACAACTTTGGCGATGTCTTGTGTCGGAGGCCAAGACCCTCTTTGGGTCGCTGCGGCAGCGGAGTAAGTATGTGGTCCGGTCCGCAAGGCCGCGTTTGTTCCAAGTAATCTCCGGAGCAGCTGAACCAATTTTGACGGGACTTAGACGTGGAGCTAGCTGATGTACACGGGAATATTATAGGCTACTTTAATTCCGCGCTGATGAATTCGCGAAGGCGATCGCTAGTTGCAGTTTGTAATGCGGATTTCCACTTTCGAAAGACATACAAAATCCATTTCTCTCTTATTATCAAACTCGAATTGGGATAAAATATTTTTATGGATGTTCCACCAATGGAACGAGTTAAATGATAAACAAATATTTTAATCACTAGGTTCGGATTGGCACAATCATTTCTAGTCAAAACACGTGTACTCAAACGTGTTTATCTTTGTAATATTAAATGACTAACTAATGGTTTATGAGACCAAAATCTGCATAAAACATATCGCCATCCCTGTCATTCGTGACAAAACGGAGATAACAATATATTGTTTTTTATATCATAAGGTGGCAAACGAGCGAGCGGCCACCTGAAATCGCTAAACAATATGTTTTAAACGATGATTTTGTCCCACGTTAAAAAAATCAAACTCACCTTCATCATCAAAGAATGAATCTGTAACGATTCTCGGCGATCTTGAACCATCTTGAACACCTCGTATGGACATTTTGATTTACTAACTACATTTAAATTTCACTTCATCACAAATGATATGTAAAATTTATCACCTGTGAATACGCACAGACTAAACATTAAGAGAAGACATTCTTAGTTATTTTATAGCAAGAACGAGTTTGACGTTACAGTGGTTACAGAAATGCGAGTCCCCTCTAGTAACGTGTTCAAATAAAATTGCATTGATTTATAATATTATCATTGTAAATGTATTTTGTCTGATAAAGTCAGATAACTATCGATAGTGATAGGAATATCAACGTTGGTGACTTAACAAAGGAGTTTACATAGCAAATTGTCGTTTACAACACTTTGCATGCAGCAAATTGATTTAAAATTAATTAATTGCGCACTAAAGTAAATGCGGGTTAAACTAACGACTCAAAAATGTTAATTCAACTAATTACCGTTTAAACGCATGTTTTACCGATATATTGGATTTGGTAACTAATTTTTAAAACATCCCTTACTCATTTCGTAGTTAAAGTCGTAATGCTTCTACAATTTATGAAAACAACAGAGCATCGGAAACAACGTGGGTTAACGTGGGCGAATGCGTTTATGTACAACGCTAGGTAAATAAAAATAGATTCTTGATAAGATAACGGTGTATATTAATATACTGGTCCAACAGATATAGTTAGGAAAAATATAATAACGTACATTCAACTACGCAAACATGGAGATTAAATATACCCGAGCACTATCAGCGAAGGTTATGCTGAAAGCCGTTTTATAATCTAGATCTTCATTCACCACAACATGCAAACAAAAATCTTTTGTCATGATTCTTATTTTACAAGGATCTATTTTAAAATTAAGGTGAATAACATACAAAAAACTCTTCAAAGTTCAATAACATTAAATGTTCGAGAGAGATGCTTCCCCGCACAAACAAATGCGCAAATCGTTATAAATAGACAAACATTTTTTCATATAATAATTAACTCGCTAAGCCATTACTTTGTGTGCTATTTATAGTACTTCAGCGGTGCCAATTTGAGAGTACGGTAACGGAGCCCTAAGGCGCCTGTAGTGCTCCGATTAATGCCAAATCACCTGTGTCAAATGAATCCGCGTTTAAAATAGCGCGTCGTGCATCTAAATAAGTTTAAAATAACTAGCAGTTTAAACGTAATGTGAATTAGACATTGAGATATGCCAGATCATGTATTGATTCCGACACTTTGTGTTTTCATTGAAAGACATGTTTTTTTTTTGGTGACTGATTTGTCACTGTTTGCCTTGAAGAGGCATTTACAGCTTCACCGGGCTTGAGGTGGCCGAGCGCAGATAGCGCTTAGCCTGAACCTCGGGATAGACATGTTATCTTTGCACATGTATTTAAACAGTGGAAATCCACAGCAGTGTAACAAAATTTGCATCAGAAAGAATTAAAATGACTTGCAGTTATTTACGCAGAAGTGTATTTATAAAATATGCCTGTGGACACCCACACGATACGAATTTGGCAAAACTGCGCAATAATTTCGATATCTTATATATAAAATTCTCGTCTCACAATTTTCGTTCCCATACTCCTCCGTAACGGCTTAACCGATTCTCATGAAATTTAGTGAGCATATTGAGTAGGTCTGAGAATCGGCCAACATCTATTTTTAATCCCGCGCGGACGGAGCCGCGGGCGACAGCTAGTATTGATATAAATTAGTGCTTACTGCACTTGTTTATATGTGGCATGTCTTGAGTTTATTACAAGTGCCTCTGCACACGAGTGCCGGTGATTATTTTGACAATCTGCGCCCTATAAAAACGAATACGAATAGTAAAACGGTATGCTTTATTTCAAAATGTACTTTAAAATTAAAATAAATAATATGTATACTTGTAGTACTAAAATACAAGGAATAATAATAGGTAGAAGAAGTTTGTATTTGCTCTTGTTATCTTGTTGAATATCGAATAAAAATTATTGGTATTAAATGATCACAATTTGATTTCAACCACGTTATAGCACGTGATTTTGTTATCACAATACAACAATAAATTGCCTCAACTCGGCCACAAAATGGCCGACCTTGACGACTGAAAAGCTACTTGCGTTTTCTCGAGCGGAGCGTTCGCGGGACGCCAGAGTAAATATAGTTGTTGCGCTGCTCGCAAATGAAAATTCTTCATCACATGTGTCAACGTAATTTGAACTTAATCCCACTGTTGTTAAGTCTATTTTATTTTAACAAAACTTTACATTTCCACGCATATGATAATTGGGAAATTTATTCAAAAATAAATATTTCTCTTCAATCTTTGTAACACTGCTGCATATTACAACTGCATACAAACATACGAAAAAAAAAAGAGAATTTTTAACTCGTTTTTTCCGAGATATTGTATTACGTAAAATTACGAACAAACAAATCAACCGATTTACCGTTTTTGATACTTACAAACATTGTTTAAACTTACCCTAAATAAAAAAATATATATCGGATAAGAAACACAAAATTAAATTTCTAAACGCATGAGGGGACTCGCATTTACACCTCGCTCAGTCGTTCCCGCCAAAACAGCTGTCAAAAAGGATTCGCGCTTGTAAATTTTTTTCACACTGTAGCAGAACTATTGTATAATTTACTGTCAACTTTGAAGACCTATTGGTGTAATGTTTGGACACAGACTGAACAGTTTAGAAGCGCGCTGGCGCCGGCACAACACTACACGGAATGCTTTTGTGTTTCGTACAATCACAGTCACGTCAGTGATTCATCCGTTACGGACATCGGTGTATATAAAATTAGAATAACATGGATTTGTCTTTTAAAATGAAGAAAAAGCATCTTATTTTTATGTAAGTGCCCAGTGTTAATTAGGATTCAAACGTATGAAACTCGCTGCATAATTTAAGGACTACGCGCATGGTTAATCTGCTTTTTTCTTCATCTCAGAACTCAGCTAACTTGTCAAACATAAGATACGACAAAATTTTACAAATATGGCTTTTAGATTAACCTTGTATTAATTCATTATTCAGGTTAAAAATCTTACTTCTTACTCTTACCTAAAATTATAGATGCGATAGTTTAGACGGATGGATGGACGTTTGTTGAAGAATCGAATAAAACATGATATACTTTTCATCATCTTTGTTATTCTACGCAGACGAAGTCGCTGGCAAAAAAGCTAGTGTTACATAAGAGCAAAGATAAAACATGAATTTAGACTATTCAAACTTTCGTGAGACATTATACTAAACTGATATATAAACACGGCTAAAAACTCACGTATATTCGTCCGGTGGCGGCACCGACTAGTTTCGACCCCATCGGGGGCCCTTCATCAGGATGAGTGGGCTCACTCGAGTGAGCGACGGGCCGCGTCCGCGAAATAATACCAGTACCACTCATCCTGATGAAGGGCCTCCGATGGTCTCGAAACTAGTCGGTGCCGCCACCGGACGAATATACGTGAGTGTTTAACCGTGTTTATATATCAGTTTATGAATTTAAACATTGACAATTAATTCATTTGTCGCTTAGGACAAGAATTAATACAAGATGGCATAGTCAACCATTTATCATAATTAACCTGTCATTTTATATAGGAATTGGAGCGAGTACAGTTATAGACATACGGACAGATATTAATATAATGAGAAATAATGATCCCGCCTGTCGCCCACTTTTCCTGAGGTATCATGAGGCTACTTAATAGATTCGGTACGACTTATTGTTTCAAAACACACTACTAAACGCTATTAGTAGCTTAGCTTCTACCTAATTATAGTCCGTATTAATAAAGTAATATTCAAACATTTTAGAGGCTCTTGTTTGCAAGACCATGTCTTCGGAGATATAGGTATGCCAGTTTTTTTTTTTATTTGGAACAACTAACGACTACATAATGTATATACATCAATATAATACATAACAAAGACTTAGTAATAATGTACCCAACAACGTTGTTCACAATTCCAGTTGACGTGATTGAAGAGATTCTTAGTTGCTGTTTATAATGATTTGTTTTTAAATCATCACATTTTCTTATATTCGTTTTTGACTTATCGTGTCATTTGTCCTCATGACAACTAAAAACAGTGTCACCGTAGCTATTGGCGCAGATTAGCGCGCATTATACACGGCTTGTGATAACGACCTAGCCAGATATAAATATTAGTGTAAATATTTAGCACTTTTAGTATAGCACCAAAGATATTTAGGCACTTTATATAAAGCAAACACTATTTAAATTGAATATTTTAAATAATAAATTACTTAGCTGTCTTCGATTAAAAATACGTATCGAATGGTAAAACGGTTTAATCATTCAGACTACAGGATGTCACAATAGAACAAACATAATTACATTATACAACCCTATATACTGTTAGGAAGAAAATCCGACACTGTGCCGGTGTACTGGCACAACACTAGCCTTAAAAAATGTAAACGTTTATGTCCCCTCACTAATCATTCTGACACTTGACTTTGTAACAAAAGCACGCTATTCGCGACAAATGATTCTAACTAATCTTATATATAAAATTCTCGAGTCACAATTTTCTTTCCCATACTACTCCGAAACGGCTTGACCGATTCTCATGATATTTTGTGATCGTGTTGAGTAGGTCTGTGAATCGGCCAACATCTATTTTTCATCCCCCTAAATATATGGGTAGTCTACCCCTAAATTTTTATTTTTTAGACAAACACGCGGACGGAGTCGCGGGTGACAGCTAGTATTGTCTTAATACATAAAAATATTCACCTTTTGTTATACGTATAAAAATAAAAATATGAGGCCAATATTCATAATTAAATCCTTAAAATAGTATATTTTTTTCTTTTTATTTTCTTTTGTAAGCTTCAAGCGCAGTGAACAATGCTAGGTCAAGGCAAACGCCTATTGTGACATGGAAAAATATATAATACTACTATGATAGAATATACACAACCAACATTCGCTGACTATTCTAAAGTCCGCGAAACTAAATTGTGCAGTAAAAATTTACGTGTATAAGCAAAACTGAGAACTGAAGGGTTAGACAAAGTGCATTTGATCACCTCGGTGTTCCCGCTTCTCGTTTGCCCCCTTCTCTTACAAAAACGCGCTTCGTGACAAAGGCAATAACTTTCGATAAGTCACGTGATTGTCGCGCTTCAGTTCCATACAATCTTGAAGATCGCTGTGGAATCGCTTCGAAGCGAATGCACTTTGTCCAACCCCGCTGTACAGTTTATCCGAGTTAAAAAATGTTACCCACATCTACGTCTTAATTGTAGAGTTCGACTGTACATTTATAACTGAACACTGACATTAGGATGCTTGTGGTTCATCTATTCACACGTGTCCATAAAATATGCGGTTATCTGAGTGACGACACAAATATCTACTTCAAATTTCTTGATACCGGGTATCTGACAGCGTAATCGTTATCTAAGTTATATCGAATGATGGCGCAGCCTTGTTACTGGCCGCCTCATTGACTAACTTCGTTCTATCTATTGCGATCAACAACGGAAGAAATAACTTCGAGTTAAAATTAGGGTTGTCACTTTGGATATATTTGATTTTGATTAAGAGATTAATAGTGTTGGCCAGAGGAACTTATAACATGCAGATCGAAGAAATACTCAAGAATTGTGGTATTAAAAGCAGCCGAAACTAATTGCTTGTATGCATAGATGTATGAATATGGAAGAGGCAAAAAAGAGGTAAACCAAGATGGCAATAAATGGAAGTCAGTTGTTCGTGGTGGTGGTTGTATATTTGGGCAGTTGGTTAAGATATCATTTACTTTATATCTGGCTTTTTTCATCATCGGCCAAGGAGTTAAGAAACAAGACTTTGTGACTGGTGGCTTTTAGTCTCAGTCTTCGAGTTTACGTTTAATGAAAAATTGGCAGCCCTAAGATTCATTCTTTCATAAAAAGTATCAAGTTCCTGTTTCCAACGAGTACAATGGTAACGTAACATAAACAGATAATGAATGCGAGGAAGCTTCTAATTGCAGTAAATTGAGGCGTTTTAGATTTCGTCATTGGAGCTCAAACGATATTTATGAGTACATTTTGATTATAAGAAATTGAATACGTATCATGTTTACGTACATCAACATGTTTTTAATACAATTTTTGTAACACGAAATTGATACGAATCACCTACGTGTTATTCTATAACAAACTAATAGTATAAAGGTGTAACATGATAAAAACAAAAGGTTTTTTATGTATTGAAAGATGTTTAATTTACATATAGGTTCTTTAGCATCGTGGTGCCAATATGCGTAGATATGTCTTATAGGTATCTACTATAATATACATATTTTCATTCAGAAAGATGTACCTAAGTAAGTATTATAGAAATTCGAAATCGTCCAGTATCTCAGATACCTGGTGTTGTTAATTTTCTACTATATTCCTGTCTATTACCACATACGTAGGATTTTAGTTATCTAGTTACGAGGAGTTTTACGCTATATATTTTCCCAAAACGTCGATATGGTACATATTGCAATAAGTAAGAATTTTAACAAATAACATCGGTATGGTTATTAACAAATATGGAAATAATTAAATGTTGAAGCCACAAATACGCTAAGTAAACAGGAAAAAAAACAAAAGAGTTGATTATGGTTTTTACCCATTGAATTTCTTTCATCCAATTTATCGGAGGTGATTTTGCGAAGTTGTAGTCATCGAAATACTGTCACATGCCTTTATTATTCAGAATAAAGTAAACGTAAAAATAGATAATTAGGGTTATAGATATTTCGTTATAAAACAAAATTTTAATTAATCCTGCGTCAAATGTTTATGAGGATCGCTGAAAACTCGTATTAAAGTAAACAAACAGGAACTAACCTATGCGCTTGCTGAGATGTGGAGTACTACGTCCAGGTTCTTCTTCTTCAATGTCAACATCGAATGAAAAAGGAAAATTTTTCGTGGAACCAACGAAACCGGCCGCCATAACATTAAATATTTTATAACCTAAATCCGTAAACTGCTTTACTCGCCAGTCTACATGGCGTATCGAGCGACACTGCGCGAAACGAAACGAATGTTTGTCGAATGGATCGGGCCCACCGAGCCGTCGAGTTGCCTACGTATGACTCACACAACGTCTGGAAGGATTACTTACGGCGGAAATTTTTGAACTAACAAAACTGAATCCATTGCTAGATACTAATAAACTGTACTTTATGACTAATTGATAATAATTAAAGGCTGAAATTGACTTTTTACTTTAAACGAGTCAGTTAAAAAGTTTATTTAAGTAATCTTATTGATATTTTACTCTAGCGATGTATATGAACATAAATATTCTCACCCCTTAACACCACTGCAGTGACACTTGTTTTAATAGTTTCATCCCTTTCATTCTCTTTCACAAAATAGAGATAGCAATATGTATCACTGTCAATATAAGTGGCATTACAGGTGAAACTCACGTTTTGCAGCAACTTTACTTCATGTTCTTGAATTTAATTTACAATTAGCTCCTGTACTATATGCACTTACACGTTATACTTCTTACTACAAAAAATAATAAGAGAAAACTTGTTCCGGTGTTAAAAAAACAATTAAAAATGCCGAAAGCCAATTCTAGTCCTTTTCCTTTGTTTACCCCGCTAAAAAAACGGACGATGCTGGCTGATTAGATTTAACAGGAAATGTCCTTCTCTGTATATACTCTCGTATGCTTAGTAACAAAAGCAAGGCCTCTGCAACTTTTTAATTTACTGCAGATATTCGTAAGCATGAGCACCGGTCACTTTACTATTTTGCGATAAAAGGTAGCCGATTGCTCTTTTGCGTTTTAAGATCGATTTTCGATCGATCGATAAGATTTAATTCAAATCTTTGAGGCCTTCGCATCAATCACATGAAAGTTAAGTTTAGTTTTAGAGTCTTCGCACCAGCTACCATAGAGTTAATGCCTTAAGATCCGCAATCATTTAAGTTATTGAGTTAATTGTAATGAAATTTACTATTAGTAATATCCATTCCATCCATTTTTATTAATAATCAGCGTACCAAAACTAATAATTATGTATAATATGTATGTACGTAATTATGAGTCTTAGTTGTCGAAAACCTACGGTTTCGTATGCAAGTAAAGTTATTGATATATGTATAAATCTCATTGGCTTCAACAAATGAACAGTAAGAAAAATCGCACAAAAAGCGCCAAAAGTCATCCATATCACGCTATTGTCACGTAACCTGCATCGGAAATTTTCTCTCGAACGCACTTACCGCCATCTTGCGGACAAATCGGCCAATCAGGCAGCCGTATATCTCCATCGATATTGTATTGCCATAATATTTTTATTATTTATTTCAATTTAAGTTGATTATTTAAGACTTATGAAATTAATATTAAATATTTGCACATACATAATCGTGTAATTTTGATCTAAATGCAAACTTCTTTTCATTACATTAAACTTAAAAGTTTTTCTATCTTTTTTATTATTACTGGCAATTAGGTTTTTGCATTATTTCCTGTGAATCACCGAAATGTTTGACAAAAATAATAAACTTCTTTATGTCCTGTATTTTATACACTCTTTGATCAGTGCCTGATCTGATTTGTTCAAGCCAAGGAGTTAAATCCGCATTCTGATTAGTGAAGTAAACTATAAACAAATAATGATTTACGTAGCAGAAACGAAAAAAGGAGATAGGAAAAGTATTTATCTGTTTAGTGTCCGGTAAGCTTAATACGGAGTATCGGTTTATCTTTCTTTACTCTAAAATCTTAACACCTTCATATATAGAAGGTTCAATGTAAATATTCCTTAATTTTCTTGCATTCCTATCTGAAATTTTACACATATCAGATCCACTTTGGTGTCTTATCTTCATCTTTAAAAAAAATGTTTTTAAGAGCACAGTAAGTAACCCGCTGTTATTTACGACAGGGTTTGTATATTTATATTTTATCAAATATGTTGTGCTATATTTACAGCAAGCTTAAGCAATGAGGCTTGTTAAGTGAAAACTGTTACAGACTTTAATGAAAATAATATTTCTATTTATATTCACAGCAGTGAGGAAGAGTTGAAACAACTACAAATTTTCTCAAATGGTTCAAATGAAGACATTGTAGTTTCTGGTGAAGATGCTGCAACAAATTCGGGAATTTCCACAAACGATAGTGAAGAATGTACAAATATACAAAAATCAAAAGACACTAATGAATTACATGACAAAGATATGTTACAATCAGAATTTATAAACACTAAAGATAATAAGACGAATAAGCAAAATGAAACAGATAATGATGTTTTGAAGGATGATTTGGAATCAAAAGTGACAGAAAATGGTGAAAACTTTGTCATTGATTGTGACAATGTCAACACAATTCATGAAAATACCAAAGCAGAAACATGGGATGATTATGATTGTTTTAAAATATCACAAGAAAACTTCTTTCCATCGAAAGTTATCAATTTAAATACACAAAAAAATATTATTACTAGATTTCTGAACTTTTATGTGGGAGGAAAGGTACCCAAAGGTTTGCGTGTTTCTGATTTACTTTTTGCAGTTATATCTATTATTCCACTTACATCGGAAACTGAAGATTTTATCTGGCATGAAAATGAGTATAGAGATGATGGTTCTTTGTTTTTCTTGTCACCTGAAGAAAAGCTTAACAGTGAATTTAAAGCGATAGCAAAAAAATCTAACAAAACTCCTAACGTTACAGAACCAAATACAAATAAATTCAGTGATTATGAGAGTAAAAATAATGTTGCTGCACCCCCATGTCATAATGAAGAAACACCTAATAGTGAGGAGAAAAATAACATCGGCACCAGTAATAACAAAACCGATGACAATCAAAAGACAACTTCATCTGATTTAAATAATGATGTCTTGTTATCTCATATTACTGATCTGGTAGATAATATGTCATTAAAATGGCGTGGATCAACATCATTTGCATCACCCTGTGAAGTTGTATCAAAGCAATACGGTCCTGCCGAAAACTCAGTTTTCATATCATCGTGCAATAAATTATTGATTGCATGGGAAGAATCGAAGGAATCTAGATCTAGACTAATATTAAAATGGTTTTTCGGTATTATTGCTTTAACTTTAATGAGAGGAATTGTTAAAAGAAAAAAGAATATACTTAATACATTTCAGAGTAAAACGTTTCTAAATAAAATTACGTTTATAAACTCTTATATAAATTATATACCACCACAAGAAAGTTGTGTGGAGAGATGTTGCAATGAAATGATGGTCAGAGAAAAGCATCATAAAGTGATGTTTGCTAAAATATTATTTAATTCAATCCGTATAGATATCTTACAACGGGAACATGCAATCACAAACTACTATGGATTGTATAATATTTTTAGAATGTGTGTGGTTGACCATACCTCATACTATGATATGGGCATTTTAAATCTGTTAAAGTCCATTTACGGATATGTAGGGCCCGGTACACAGTTTTCAATCATTTTATCGGATTTAAAAGCTGAAGAAATCAACGACTGCATGGTACAGGTTAGGAATTTTATGATGAAATACATGAAAAAGGAAAATTGTTGGACATATCATTGGGCGCGTTATTTTGATTCAACGCAATTTGAGTACTTGTCTTGCAGCAACAGTTACGCAACTGCAGTATTGCTGGCAGTGTTTGTAGAGAAAAAGACGCACAGGTCGGATGTGTGGCGCTCCGGCTGGGTGAGGACGCAGCAGGTCGATCTCGACAGATACAAACAGCTTGGAGAACAATTGTACAAACAATATGAATGTTTATGTCAAATAAAATGTGTCTTAAAACTTTGTTTCATGAAACAATAGGTAATGTAGACATTTTACATGTCAAATTTATCAATATTCATATTTCCGAGTTTCTATTACTATTTTGTGTATCATTTTCATCCATAAATGCTAACATATTTAAGTATATGTATGTTTTTATACTAAGCTACTCCTAGGTTGAGATGAACTGAACTTGTGATATGTTTTCTTTTCAACATATTGATAAATCATTTGCATTAGGTAATAATATATTTAATTTCTATTTTAAATATGTTGTATCACATTTTGGAAGTTGGAAGGGCAAGGAGTTTGTAACGAAAAAGAAATAGGATATGAATACTATTAGTATAGTATCGGTATTTAATTGTTTTAAGCTTGCTAATTGATATTATTTAACAGTAAATGAATATTTAGTTACTGTGGACTTTTATTTAAATATTTTACACTAAGATTGATTTACATTGCTTATTCACTTCTGTGCCGCCTGCTCATCAATGGGGTCCAGTTTTGGTTCTTCAAACTTGAATGAGGGGAATGCTGTCATATCCACTCCAGAACCACCACCATATTGTCGCTCAAGCTTCTCCAATTCAGATTTTAATTCCTTCTGAATGGCTGGACTCGGGTCAACAAGCTTACCACCCCTGTCAAAACAATGTTATAAGATGTTAAAACAAATGATGCAATTAACTAACTAAAAGCAGGTCCTGTGCTATAATTAGATTTAAGTTTATTATTTTTTTGGAATTAACTATTTATCAATTTTTGTTTTTAAATTGGTTTAATTCAAAAGTATTTACAATAGCGCCTGTTAATTCATTTTATTTTTCATGTACTTACAATAAATTTAAGAACAAAATTGTACTTTAGTATTTAAATAAATATTAATGAAAATACTTACGCGCTCTTCTGTTTATATTCCCTGATCTTGTCAAGAAACAATTGTTGAATTGGGTCGGTAGCCTTTTGCGCTGCAGCTAGATTTCTTGTGATAACGATTGAGGATCGAGCTGCCCTTAGGCCACCGAGAAGAGAAGAAGAAAGCATCTGAAACAGTTAAACATAACCTTAAAGTGTTACATAACTTGAAATATTGTTTTTTTGGTTAATCGGAATTCTGTGTACTTGTCGTCAGAAATATATTATTTGATATATAATATTATTTTATAATAATAATATAATACCTTTGAGGATACGCTATCACAAGACTGAGAAACAATGAATTCCAATAAAAATTAGTTTTGACTGTCAGTTTATATTTAATCAATCGATGGCAGCAGTGGCACGTCAAAGACAATGGCTGTTAGTAAGAAAGTTATAGTTTTTGTAATTTAGGAAAAAGATAAATAAATTTAATAATATCTTGGTTTGAAACGTTCAAGATTTGTCACGAAAATTGATTAGCTTCCTTAAGATGGTTTAATTTACATCTTTCAGGAAAATTGTCTCTATGTCTAGGATCTGTTCTGTATCTTTTCGCGAATTTGGCAAGGTTGACAAATGTCAATGCCAGTGTCAATTTGACAGCGGCGATTTGGAGACGAGGCGATTTGAGGCGTCTTGTTTGTTATGATTAAATATTATAAATATATTGATTAGTGTAAAGCGATAAAAACAGGCCTTAATTCAATTTCAGTTCAAGATACTTTGAAATGTTGATAAAATTACTTGGTTTCTAATAAAAAAATCGGAATGGAAAGAGGTAAAATGTCATCGGCAGGCCGTGGGGCCAAAAGTAAGGCCCCGCAGCATCCCCAAGATATATTTGCGCTCGGCAGCAAGTCCACGGTAGTAGTCTCTAGAGATTCCGAAAAGAGAAATATACACAAGCCCTCCACAAGCGGTAAGTTCTTGTACCATTAAAACAATTTCTTGGTTCATTAATTGTTCCAACTGATAAAAATAAAATTTAATGCCAGTCAATATTGTATTGTGAAATCATATTATTAGATTAACTAAATAATATTAATTAATCTTAAATTAAAATATGCCTCAAAAATATGTTGCATTATTCCAATTAGAATTGAAATAGAATATGCCTGATAAGCAACAAGAACTGAACATATATATTATAACTTAGGTGTGGAAAGAAAACGGGAATCTTCTGGGTTTGGGAGTCAGCCCCCAAGCAAGAGGTCTCGTATAGGCTCACCAGCTGAGACAGTTGGAGGTGCCTCATTAGATGTGGAGCCTGTTGATTTAGTGCCCAATGTTCTTCAAGCATTGGACACTCATAATTCTGATAAATTAGTAAGTATATTCATTTACTAAAGATAAAGTAAACTCATATAAAAACGGCTAAACACTCACATATATTTGTCTGGTGGTGGATATATCATAAAGACAAAACTGTGTTTTTATTTTAATCACAATCATTACTTTTAGTTAATGTATATTTTCTTATAACTACAGCTGTGTAATAAAAAAATACAATATAGTAATATTTTTCCAGTATTTATACTATATACAAGTACAGTAGTTATGTGTTGATTACCTAGATGTTCCCGCTGTTTACCCCTCTTATAAAAAACAAATACATAATATATTTCAGTTGGGATTGTTAACTGGATCAATTCGTTTGCTCAAATCACAAAGATCAAAAGCTGATATAATCCTCTGCATGAGTCTGCTGTACCTTACGAAGATAAGACCCAACATGTTTGCCCACGAGACTGTCACACAGAGTCTATGTACGTTACTGAAGAGAGAACAAGGAGCCGCTTTCAAAAACAAAGGAAATCCTCTTATATTTGTATTAGCCTGTAACATGTTGTATGCAGGACATAAGGACAGTTCTACCTGGCCTGATACTTTTATTAAGGTATGTATTGTTTTTATTTATTTTGTCTACTATAAGTGTTCAAATAATTTACCTACATATATTATAAGTATAGTTGTAATAAGTACTATATTCTTTAACTTTGCGACTACCACTTAAATTGCGTTACTGTCTTACTTATAATGCGAATATTTAGATGGATGTATGGATATTTCTTACAAGGTATCTTCAGAATGGCTCAATGGATTTCAATAAAATTTGGCACGAACATAGAACATAGTCTGGAGGAACACATAGGCTACTATTAAGTTTTTTTTACTCAGCGCATATGGAGTCCCGGGCGATAGCTAGTATAGTAATATTACATACTCCATGTAGGTGTACATTGAGGATGCACTGAACGAGCGCTGGTGGGTGGACTGCTCATGGTGCAAGTGTTTTGTGGAGAACATTGTCACCGCTTTCAACACCAAACAGCCCCCCTCACACCTCATACCCTCCGATAATACATTGGGTAACTGTACTTACTTTTTTATTATTATTATTAAACATTATTTATTTTAGTGTATTCCACCACTCTTGTTTTCTCAAAGAGAATAAAAGAGATTTTTTGTTCTTTTAAAATTAAATTCCTCTCAGGGCAGCAATCGCCTTGATATCTCATTCAAATTGATTAATGTAAGCTGATACTACTATACTTGTTTGAATCTACAATGCTCTATGGAAATCCAGAGAGAACAAATCAGGGACTTCATCATCATCAGCTCGTTATACGTCCCCACCGAGGGGCTCGGAGCCTACCCTAAGTTAGGGGTGACTAGACCGTAGTCAACCACGCTCGCCCAGTGCGGGTTGACCTCACACATATCTTTGAATTCCTTCTCAGATATGTGCAGGTTACATCACGGTGTATACCTTCACCGTAAGAACGCCGTACATATGTAAATCGAAAAACACATTGGTACATGGCGGGATTCGAACCCATGACCTGCAGATTACAAGTCAAGTGCCTTAACCCCAGAGCCACCGACCCTCGCCGAAAACAGGGACCTATCTTACTTAAATTATAAAGAGGATTGTATAGATGGATGTTTGTTAAAAGGTCTCTTCAGAACAGCTTAACGGATCTCGCTGGAATATGGCATACATATAGAATATAGTCTGGAAGAATACATTGATTACTAATTAAGGTTTTTTTTATGAATCGCGGTCGACGGCTTGTTTTTATACATTGATGAAATATAAAAAAAAAATATGACTTTAGTACAACTAGCGACATGCGGATTATTTAGTAACTATTCACTTGTCAACATAAATGTTGAGGGAATTATGGTAGGGTTAATAGTTGCAATGCGAGTTCGTTTTTTATAATTTTAATGTGATAGGTACAATGTCACCATCAGGGTCGGGCTCACCACTGCTGGGGAATGCTGACGATGACAATGACACCGACCTCGAGTACAACGTGTCACCACGGTATGTCACTTTTATTAGAACAACACTTCCTTCGTATTGTATGCTTTTAAACATTAATCGTTGGTTTCTGAAATCATCCCTGTATAAAACATATCTCTTTTAATTTCTCTAACAAGACAGATGTTTTAAATGATGATTTGGTCTCAGAAACCAACGATAATTAAGATAAATGTTGAAACGGTAAACCTCGGCTGTTTTTTATTTGAATGAATGTTTATGCTTAAGTTCTGTATAAAAAGCAATTTTTCTATGCCGCAAATGAAAGTTATAACTTTTAATATCTTAATGACATGATTATTAAAAAAACATATAGTAAAGTAATATAGTAAGTATATGTTTTGTTTAGATATACTAGCAGTTACGAAACAGTAGAAGCCATGGTGCTGGAGGCGATCAAGGAGCAGATACAGCGGCGCACCGCTCCAGACACCATCGGCAAAGGCTTTCTCAAACTGCTGTCCGCTACATGTGGATTCCCCGAGGTAAAAGCTCTGTTAATTCTTAGCGCCTTTAGATTTAATTTGCGATTATTGTTTTTTTACATTGTAACAATTTATAATTTCTCAATGGAATTAATTCAAGGTCATTTATTTGGTTGTGGTGGTTGCCATTTTAGTTACGATTCATATAAATTTACGGGTTTGAAAGTTCACTAAGCCAACCTCCATTAAATGGAGAGACACCTTAAGAGAGAGAGAAAGGAAATATAATATATTTAGAAATAAAACTAATGATGATTTTTGAAATTCTTTCGTATTTTTTTATGTAATAAATTAAAAAAAAAACTTTTTAGATACGCATGATAGCTGCATCTCGGCTGGAGGCGTGGTTGCACTCGGGCAAGCTGTGGCGAGCGGCGCAGGAGCTGCTCGCGTACGTGTGCGCGAACGCCGCCGCCGCGGGGCCCAGTGCGGCGCGCGACCACGAGGTGCTGGCTCAGCTCGCCCGAATGAGACTCAAGACTAAACCGCTACAGGCTGCTTATCAGGCCTGTCTTAGGTAAACGTCACGCTAACTACTCAGATTAATCTGCCTTATATCAGATTTAATAGACGTTAGAAGTATCGGTCGCCCTCAGTCACTGTTCATGTCTTCTGTCTCGCTCATGTAACGAAATTTGTCTATATGTGTTTTGTCGATTTTCTTCTTAGGATTTTACAATTCATAATAGACGATTACACGACGTTTTAAGGGTTATAAAGGACATAGAAAAATCTACTACCAAAAATGACATCTGTGTTAATTAATTGGAGTAAATTTGTTTTTTTTTTCGATGTATGTGAACAGGGAGATGGTGTCAGACAGTCCGGCGTTGTTGCGCAGCGTGGTGACCCACACAATCTACAATGAGCTATCAAACGCGCGCTCACCCAACAACATGGCCGTGCTCGCCGCGTTAGTGCACGCCCAGCCACAGCTCGTTCCTGCAGCCATTGCGGAGACTTACCAGGTCACACATACATACAACAACGGTCTTGTCTATAAGAAAACTATTCGTATAAATAAGTCAAATGAGATAGAAGTAAAGTACATTATACCGGTCATCCTAGCCTAAGCGACTGAACTTCTTCAAGTCAAGTGTCGTAGGTATCCCGATACAATCATTGTTAGTCAGTTTATTTTATTTTCTTGCTTATATACAGTGTTACTAGCTGTCGCCCGTGACACCGTCTATGCGGATTAAAAAAACTCAATAAGTAGCCTATGTGTTCTTCCAGACTACGTTCTTTAGTGTACCAAATTTTATCAAAATCCGTTGTGCCGTTCCGGAGATACCTTCAAACAAACATCCATCCATCTAAACTTTCACATTAATAAGATTTCAATGTATGTTGTGCAGGAACTATTGTTCAGGTCGGAGGACTACTTGCGTCCGATGCGCGCCATGTTGCGTGAATGTGTACGCGCCGCGCGCTCAGAGACGCAGGCGCTGCTGCCGCTCGCCGCCGCGCTCGCAGCGCCCCCACAGCACGAGCCGCCGCAAGAGGTATACTACACGATAAACAAACATTATATATTTTTATATCATTATATACTTAATAATCCTTTATTATTTACTAAAATATCTCATTAAAATATGATAAATCTTTTTGTACAGGCTATTTAGCTTGTAAGAGTAAAAGTTTAGAGCAAGTAAAACACAGATTAACGATCAGATAGGTTTATTATATTTACCTAATAAAGTTAGGTTAGTTGAGTAAATAACAAATTATTCCTTGAGTTGTGAATCGTGTCATAATTTTGAAACGTACTTACTAATTGTAGAGAAAAAGAATATTCAAATGTTATGTTACGTTAGTTTCAAGCGCAAGTGTGAAATCATATATTTATATTTTTGTAGATCCGAGAGCGTGCGTTCCAGTCGTTAGCGGATCTATTCGCATGCTGTTGCGTAGTGACGGCAGCGCACAGCAAGCACGCACCCGAGTACCGCGCCCAGCTGTGCGCGCTGCAGCAGCACGCGCTCGCCTGGCTGCTCGACACCGCGGTGCCTGTCTACCGGCCCGCCAGGCATGACTATCAGCACGCACTCAACAAGGTACGTACGCACGCACGCACGCACGTACGCACCAGAATCTTATGACAGTTTTTTGACATTGACAGTTTGGTTGAAAAGTTTGTAGTGTTACCAGTAAGCTAAAATTTCCTAACTGCTTCCGAAGGTCGTCCAACTCCAAGCGATTGATATGCAACTTATGACCTGAGTTCTCTTAGTTCCATTTAATAAGTTGTGTGAAGCGTGATATTATTATGGTATTTCGTAATTATAAAAATGGCAACACATAAATAGGCTTGCAGCTGCTTTCTAATTGGTCAAAATATGACTGACAAGTTTCATATATTTTCCGACTGCCAAGATCTATGTCGTAGAGCCAATGGGAGATGTTAGTTTTTTCTTTTTGTCATGTGTAGATAATGTTCGTGGAGGCGGCGGAGGCGTACAGCAAGGCGGACAACTGGCCGCCGGAGTCTGAGCGCGCGCTCTGCTACCGGCTCTGCTGCGAGGCGCCGCTGCCGCAGAACACGCTCCTCAGGCTTATATTTATTGGACTTTCCAAGGTACAATCCATTCAATTCGCTTCATAAATTAAATATCTTACAGAGAACTATTAATATAAGAGCTAATTAGCTATTTAAAAATGAGGAAAAAGGACTATATCTTTGTCGCTTATCAAAATAAATCTTATATATAAATTTCTCGTGTTTTTATGAAATTTCATATCCATATACAGTAGGGCTGAAAATCCACTATTATGTATTCTTTAATCCCGCATAGATGGATTCGCGGACGATTATTAGTAGGTCTATAAATATTTGGAAATCAGAGAGATGGTTGTGTAAGATACTTATCAACTACATTCGTCCGCCAGGATATTCCAGTATCTCCAGCAGAGGTGTTCGAGCTGGTGGAGCAACTGGTGCGGCGCGCGTGTGCGTTGCCAGCAGACGATCTGCCGCTGCAGGTCGACAAGCTGGAGATCGTCGACTATATCTTCCAGCTGTGCCAGTTCCATCCGCCTGACAACATCACACTACCAGCAGGGTACTAATATTACATACAGACACTTTAATTTTATTAATATTTATAAATTGTCCGTTTATTTCGTAAAGCAATTTCAATTAATTTCTTGATCCTTCGAGTCGGATATGAAAATACAGAAATAAGTTTAGTAGTACTAATTCATGTAACAGTTACAGTCCACCTGCTCTTGTGATAACATCGCTGTACTGGCGCGGCTGGATGCTGCTCACAATGCTGGCTGCGCACAACCCTCAGGGCTTCGCGGAGCGCGCCGCCGCCACGTACCCCACGCTGCGAGCACTCATCGAGATGTGTATCACTGGGTGAGGACTTTTTGATAGTGAAAAAGGTTGATGACGATTACTATAGCTTTTAATATAGGAATACGTCGATAAAACATATTGTCAACCCTTTCATATTCTTTGGCAGCATTTCTAAGGAATATTTCTTACTAAAATGACTGTTTTATCGTGGGTTTTTGATACCAAAATCCCTTTTTAAAACATTTACTATCTCAGATTTGTCAGAAATAATGACAGAGATTTTGATCTCAGAAACTAAGCGTAAGTCGGACTTTTTAGTATGTTATTTTATTTAACACTTTCAATGCCACGTAATGTGAATGGGCGTCAGTGAAGGTGTTAACACTGTATTTCAGAAAGCCAAGTATAGAGTGGAGTACGAGTGGCGTTGGAGAGGCGGAGCGGCTGGAGGCGGAGCGCGCGACCATTTTGCAGCTGGAGACGCATCTCGCCACCGCCAGCAACTCTAAGTTGCCCGTCACAGAGCACACCTCCAGGTTGCTCAGTCAGGTACAAATTTTACCACGAACCACGTTAATTGCCTGACTTGTAAAGGTTTTATGCATTTAATTGACACCTTTAGCTTTATTTACTCTTTCACGGAGCTTACATCTAGTGGCGCTTGTTTTTTTTTTTTTAATAACGTGTTCATGTTTGATTCTTGATATTGATATAAAGTCTAGGAATCGTAAAAGTAACCTATAAACTATAGTTATCAGTACTGGACGCGCTGGGCCCAGCGCGACGTCCACCGAGCGGTGTGGCTGAGGCTCTGGCGGCGCTTAGCACGCAGCTGCGGCTGGGCCGGCTGCTGTGCCGGCAGCCCGCGTTGCTGCTGCAGCTAGTGGAGCGACATGGCACACGCCGTGCCATGCCCTGGCTGCACCAGCTGCTTAAACACGACCAGCTAGAACTTAGGTAAATGTTACATGGTAACGACCAGTTTTTGTAGTAGAAACCTTAATTATTCGTAATCTCATCAAGTCTGCTTTGTCGAGAATTAGTTCTTTATTATTAACACGTCCAGAGCTAATGAGTCACGTGGCGATTTTCCATAAATAAAAATCATAGGAGCACATGTGTTGTGTAGCGTGTTGCCGGTGCAATGCCTGTGCGAGTTCCTGTCTGCGGGCGGGGCGGGCACTGCAGGGGGCGGGGCGAGTGAGACGAGCAAAGCGGGCGAGCTGTGCGCACACTTGCGCCGCACGCTGGCCAGCGAGGAGGGCGCGCGAGCAGTGCTGCACTACTACATGCAGCGTCTCGCTCACTCCCACAAGCACACGCGTGCTGCCGCTAATAGGGCAAGTTACACACACAAACACATTGTAACAAAACAGTTGTGATTCAACAACACTAGCTATACATTAGACAGCCTTTTCCCCACTCCTGCCTTTCCTCCACTTTTCTGAAAGTCAAATAGGTCTGGTGGAACGTAGAGATATGGAAAGAGAAATATCCTTCTTCTGTGAACCCTCTCCGCGCACTTTTAAAGTTGGGCGAATGTGAGTTATCTTTAAATTATTGTATTAAAATTTGCAGGGTCTCAAACTAGTGCTGTCGCAATCCGAAGACACCGTGGAGTTGGATTACAATGCGGATGTTAGTCCCGAGTGAGTCTATTTTTTTAAATCGTAAAATACTCCATAAATGTATGTGTTAAATTTGATATTTGTATGCATAGCGAGTGGCTGGGTCTGCTGTGGCAGCTGCGACACTGGGGCGCGGTGCGGGGGGAGGCGGTGGCGCGCGTGCGGGCCGCCTGCCTGGTGGAGTGCGCGCCGCGACACCTGGCGGCGTACCTCGCCTTCCTTGCGGACCACGTCGATGCCACCCCTGAACTGGATCATACGGATATTGTACTTGTAAGTGCCACAAACAAAACGTCAATGATCTCGATTTACTAGAAGTGCAGATTGGAAGAAAAAGTTTGCCTAATATGTTTTTTTCTTTATTTTAGAGCTATAACGTAACTTATATTTATGATTATAACTTTTTAAATATATTTTCCTCCAAGTAAAAATATGAAATCTTTTCTAGCATACAACGTCTATGTATCTTTGTTCAGGATTTGAGTCAAGTGTTGATGGAGCGGACCACGGTGACCCACTGCGTGCTGCCGCCGGTGGAGAGCCGCGAGGCTGGTGGTGCTCGCGACGACCGCCTGCGCGACCAGCACCGCGCGCTGCACTCACTCACGCGCATACTGCACGCGCATCTCAGACAAGTAATATACACATTCCCTACTATCTATTTGTATACTGACTAATTGTA
>NW_013531688.1:680930-766646 GCF_000836235.2 Papilio xuthus
CTCAAGCTGCTCTGCTACGGACCCTCAATCTGTAAATATCTTCATGCTTCCAATATCAAGTGTTTAAAAATTAAAACTAGAGATAAAAAAGATATGTGATTATGTGTGAGAGGCGCTGCTATCGCAGTTGGCACTGTCAGAATGTATATAAAACTTACTTGTACATGAAAAATTACATAAGAAAAAAATTACATGTTAACTACAGTACAAAGAGGATCTTCTGAAATTATTTGACGTTGACAGGGAGGCGCAAGTGAGCTGTTATAATTCAGTTTGACTTATGCCCACCGGTTCAGACAGCCTTGTGGACCTATTTCATCATCAACTCACTATACGTCCCCACCGAGGGGCTCAGAGCCTACCCTAAGTTAAGGGTGATTAGGGGATCTATTTATAGTTGAGAAATCTACATAAAAGTACTGTTGATGTAACCATTTGATGACCCTGAGTACGAATTTGTTTGACAGATGATACGAACCAGGAGATGTACTCGTGGCTGCAGTCGATGTGGGTGGGCGGAGAGGGCGGGGCGTGGGGCGCGGCTGGGGCGGGCGCGGACGAGACCCTGCTACCTGATTGGCTGAGGCTGCACCTAGTACGTTCAGCACGCCCGCCGCTGCTGGAGGCGGGACTTCGCGCGCTGCCTGCGCACAAGCTTGCACTCTTCATACAGACCTTCGGCATGCCTGTCGCTTCCATGAGGTTGGTAGTATTTATGTTATATATATGTTATATATAAATCTCGTTTATGTTTATTTTTGCGTTATTATAGGTTTTTGAAATACTAACCGTCGGTTTCTGAGACGAAAATTCTCGTTTAAATCATGTTATGTCTATTTTGTCAAAGATAATGACAGGGTACAGATATTTTTGGTTAAGAAACCCACGGTAAGTGTAAAACGTAAAATTAAATTTAAACTTCCTAGAATTAATGCCGAATTTCTACAAATAAAAGATTCCATCCTTAGACAGTTTGAACACGTTTCTGTAATGTAGCGCGTTGCTGGGTGCACTGGACGCATGCCCGGCGGGCGCGGTGGTGCGGCTGGGTGTGGAGCGCGGCTACATGGCGCAGCTGCTGACAGTGCAGCGCGCACGCGGGGCTACTGGTGGCGCTGCATTCGCTGCTGCCCTCGGTCTACAGCAGCCGCATCTGCCCCCAGGTACAAATTCATACGACCCAAATCAAGTGGTGCATTTCAAACTATGTTTTATTAACCTGCGATATCTTTAATTAATGCAAATTTTTAATTTAAAACAAAAATAATATTTAAGACAAATGGCAGCAGCAATCGTTTCATTTCCCTCCCCACCCTTCTCTTAAAAAAAGAATGGAAAGGGGAATGTGTATTTATCCGGAGGAGGGATGCATAGAAAGGGAAAATATTCAATTCCTGTGCAACTCAGGCTCTGTCGATATCAATGGGCAGCGGGTGCTTCGCTATTTTGGCGAATCAGGTAGGCCTTTGTCAGTTTGCCACCTTTGAAATAAATAAAAAAAATTATAAAAAAATCATCTATTGTTAATTCGCCTTATTACTAGAGAATTTTTTATCAGCTTTGCAACTGTAACCGTAGGTATTATTTGCAGACGACACGCAGTTCGCGGAGGAGGTGCTGCCCGAGGAGACAGAGTCAGTGTGGGACATGGCGGGCGGGGTTGGGGGCGGAGTCTCCGCCAAGCCGCGGCTGGAGCCCGAGCACGTGGCGGGCCTGCTGGCCGCCGTCTTCGATGCCCAGGATTGTCACTTCGACGTGGACACCGCATGCACGCAACTTAATGCCGTAAGATAGTTCCACATTATAATAAAAATAAAATAGTTAATAATAAAAAAGTTAATCTTACTTATTACTAATATTATAAAAGTGAATGGATGGATGGATGGATGTTTATTAGAATGTATCTACAGAACAGCTGTATGGATCTCGCCAAAATTTGGCGTAGATGTTAGAACACCTAGCCTACTAATTGTCTTTCCAATCCGCGCGGACGGAGTCGCGGGCGACAGCTAGTATGTTAATAACTAACTATTTAGACGATTTTCAGTGCCTAATATTTAGCTAGATATGTTTGTTAGTTTATAGCAGAGGAAGGAGGTCGTGGTGAGGAGGGACCTTATACGCGTGCCGCGTGCGGGTTCCTTAGGGGCGTGGCTGTGCACGTACTGCCGCGCCGCCCCGCACACTCCGCAGCACTGTTACGTACACTACACGCCGCTAAACCACGTGCATTGCCTGAGGTAACTAATTTGTGAAAATAATTTTAATATATAACAAGCTTATATGGTACTGTCATTCGTCTGATAATTGTATATAGGCAAACCTGCAACCTATCAGCGATTATCATTGTCCAGCCCCAACGGATCCTCTCCATAAGCGAGAAACTTGGCGTAGAGAGACACCACTAAAATCGATAGTCATTGTCCAATTCTTACGCACGACTTTCATAAGCGACAAACTTGGGATAATAAGAAACCCCTATAAGCTAGAAAAATTTCTTGGTTCCTTTAAACTTTGCTTATTCAGATTTCACTGTATTTAAAATTTATTAAACTGAAATTATAAAAAAAGGAAAGGTGAAACAACGCAAGAATCTTGTGATAATGGATAAGTGTACGCAAAAAGCAAATGGTCAGCCTCAATATCCTTTTCTTTGTTTTTTTTTAATTGTTTAATAGTTTTTATATTGTTTTTGCATGTTTAGATAGCGCGATCGTTGCTGTCAGCGGGCAAGTGTGTGTCTGGTGTGGTGGGCGAGCTGTTGCAGGCAGCTGCAGGGGCGGCGCCCGACCACCGCGTCCCTCATCTCCCGCACAACGCAACTAAGGAACATCTAGTCGCAGGTACTAATATTAATCCATTTATGAATATTTGCAGTGAAAAAAAAATAATTTTTTTTCACTGAGTAGTCATTGTTTGGCTTGAAGAGATATTTCCAGCTCTTCAGGACTTTAGGTGGCCAGGCTCAGATGGCGCCTAGACCTCGTTTAGGAGTAACTAGGCACGAGGACTCCCCGACTTTTATTTCGTTATTATTACCAGACTGGACATCAAATATGGTCTGGGATCCATTTTAAATAATAGCGATACCTAAAGTTTGAAAAACATGAAATACTAGCCAAAGTAATTATTTGCATAATTGTTCTTTTTATATAATTAATTTTACCGTCTGCACTTGTAGCACTTGAAGCGACCACACCAAGGACTCTGGAGGCAGTTGGCAACCACATCATAGAGACCCAGGACACGCAGATGGTGGTGGAAGTCATCTCCATACTGCTGGAGAAGAGCCAAGAGGGGCATTACGAGACAAAGGTATGTAGCAAGCGGTACAAGCAATATCTACTTTCTTACTAATATTATAAATGCGAATGTTTAGACGGTTGTTTGTTCTAAGGTATCTCCAGAACGGTTTAACTCAGTGAAATTTGGCAAAGCTATAAAAATATTCTATTTCTTTTTTTTTGTTAAATCCACGCGGCCACAGTCGCAGGCAAAAGTTAGTCCATCGTTAAAGAAAAAAAAAGTATGACAGGATTTGACTGTCGTGAAATTATTTTTGTCTCTATTTTTTTTAAAGAAAAGATCGGGATGACACTACTCTTGTTTACCGTTGTGCAGGTGAAGTGCGAGACAGAGGAGGAGGAGGATGCGGGCGCGCACGTGTTCTCGCGGCGCGGCCTGGGCTGCGGTCTGCTGCTCGACTGGCTGTCGGAGCTGCAGCGCGAGACCCTCGGCAGACAGGTATTCTGGTCTACAAGTTTATACCATCCCGAAATTTTACCAATTTCACAATACCCGCCAAAAGACAGTGTAACATTGAAGTGACAACTTTAGATATGTCACGTATTTTAAGCCGACATCAAAAAGAAAGAGGTTGCCAATTCATATTTTTTTAATCGAAAAGTAGTGCTGCAAGCAAGGTGGGTTTTTCTCATACTTTTTGACAAGTTTTGTCAATTTTACAAGCGATAGAATGTTATATTGGTAGCCCCCAGCTCTATGTACCTGTGATTGCAGATGAAACTGATGTTCGTAGCGGGAGGCGCCCCCTGGCGGCCATTGTTAGTCACACTGCTGGCACACCGCGCCTCCTGGAAGACTCTACACTCTTGTCTCACCACTTTGTTGGAACCACAAGGGTACATTCTCACACTAATAATACGAGACTTAGTTACTCTTATTCGCATACGACTCCGTCCGCGCAAAATTAAAAAAAAATTGAAACCCACATGTTCTTCCAGACTATGTTATATATGACAAATTTAAGCGAGATATATGCAGCCGTTTTAGAGATATGTTCAAACAAACATCCATCTATACATCCAAACATTCCCATTTATAATATTAGTAAGATTTGTCCATTATTGTATTTTAGTGGTTGGTCTGCAAGTGCAGTGCTGGACTTCGCTGCGACGTTGTCAGGCAGTCCGAGGGTGTGGCAGGGCCGCGACCGCGCCACTCCCAAACATTACGAGCCTGAGGATACGTTGCAGCTCACACACAAACAGGTATAAATATAAATTAACTAACTAATTAACTACTCTGATGATGTTAAATGGCGTGGGATATTATAATTCTGAGCGTCAGTAGTTTGGTGGTTAGGACCTTGACTTGTAATCTGCAGGGCCTGGGTTCAAATCCCGCCATGTGTTTTTCGATATTCGATTTATATATGTACATTTATCCGACGTTCTTACGGTGAAGGAAAACATCTTGATGCAACCTGCATATATCTGAGAAGTTCAAAAATATTTGAAGTCAACCCGCACTTGGCCAGCGTAGTTGACTATTGCCTAATCACTCCTAACTTAGGGTAGGCTCCGAGCCCCTCAGTGGGGACGTATAGTGAGCTGATGATATTATAATTCTAGCTGGAGGTACTTATCGGGTACGTGGGTGCGGAGGGTGCGGCTGCGGGCAGCGTGGAGGAGGCGCGGCGGAGGGCGGAGGCCCGCCTGCCCCTCGTGCTGCGCTGCTGCGGTACACCGCACGCCCTCCTCGCAGCAGCACTAGCCGCCGCGAGAGACCATCCCTTACTACTTCTACTGTTATACATGAAGGTATGGTCTGGTTACTCAGTACTAAGAAGTAACTCAATGACGTCATCACTGTGACGTTCAAACGCGATTTTTTTTTTGACATCTATCTATCCATATTAGAAATGTCTACAAATTGTAAAATGTTCTATCTAGGTGCCAAAGATAGTGCAGCTGATGCGGGAAAGTGAGGAGCGTGGTGGTGGTGGGGCGCTGCAGTCCCTTGAGGGTCTGGTGGGAGGGGCAGGGGGCGAGGCGGTGCGTGCTGCGCGCGCATCCACATGCGCTACAGACCGCGTGTCGCACGCGCTGCTCACCGCACTGGCCGCCTCACACCCACACTCAAAGGACCTCACACAGAGGTATGAAATTTTAATGGTACCAGCCAAAAGCGAAGTAACAAATAGTAGATAAACTAAAGTTATACGAATATGCATTTTAATTGATTGTCAACTTATAAAAATAATTACCAAAATCATCAAAATAAATATAGTTTTATACTACATCTTTCCTTCAAATAAATTAAATTTAAATATATATGTTTGTAGAGCTTGGCGTATAGAATCATTGGCGCGTGCGCTGTGGTCTCGCGTGCGGGGTGCGGGCACGCGCGCGTTGCCGCTGTGTGGGGCGCTGCTGCGGGGCGTGCGAGCTGAACACTCACGCAACCCCCCGCACGCTCACCTCCTCGCCGCGCTTGAAGTGCTTCCTGACTCGGATCTCTTCTCTGACCCAGCCAGGTAAAACTGACAATAATGCAGAATTTCCTCCTAGTCTACTAGACTTCATACAATTATTTACTATTAACCTTTTTATGTAGCGACGAATTGTACGAGATTCTGGAGTGTTTCCTGCACATAATGCGTCAGGGTGAAGCTGGTGCACTGTCGCTGCGGGTGGCCGCGCTGATGCGCCGCTTCGCCGCCGCTCGCCCGCAGCGCGCCGCCGCGCTCATGCAAGCGCACAAAGACACCGTTGCGTGAGTATATATAACATAGTACCATATACTAAAGAGAAAAAAGTATCCGGCTCGTAAGGACCAACTATTGTATTTAACTGTGTTTGCTTAGTTTTCTTACATAATTTTGTCATTTTATTATGCTTAAGGGGTTAAACAATATTGATATTAAATAGTCTAAAACCGCGATAAGCTGTAATGATGAATGTGTGACAGGATGATGCCAGCTCTAGTTGGTGCGTGCACGGGCGAGGTAGCTGCGCCTGCGTCTGCCGCGCCGCCCCCACAAGCCCTGCTGGCGCTGCAGCGACGCATCGAGCCACCGGATGAGCTGGCAGTGCACGTACAGGTACTTACAAACTGAGTACGTGAAATTGTGTGCATCGTGTACATCAAAATGGTTTCCTAATGTATATTTGTGTGTGCAGGAGATAGAGTCGTGGGGTGTGCGACGGGGCGGGGCGTGGGGTGGGCGGGGCACGGCGGAGACGCTGCTGCGGGCCACGGCGCCGCTGGCCGCTTCGCCGCATGCCCCGCTGCGGACCGCCGCGCTTTCGCTGCTCGCCAAGCTTCTGCCCGCCGCACCAGACTCTACACCTGGTCAGTACAACATTTTCATTATATAATTTATAATGACCTAGTCGGTACGGGATAGACGATATTAGATCTATTATAATTCTTTTCTTTCAGATTAAGAACCTAAAAACCTATATTTATCACTTTTTAACTAAAGAAATGAAGTATTTATTTTGGTTATTCGCAAATTTATACTCAGGCAACAACGGAAATTAAAAAAATAACTATGTTATATTTTTTTTAGGTCTCCAAGCAATCATGGAATGTCTAGACTCGAATCAGCCGGAGGTGGCGCAGTCTGCATTGGACAAGATGTCGGAGCTGATAGTGGGGGTGCAGGAGCACGCGGGTCGCATCTTGGCGCGCGTCTTCGAGCTCGGCATGCGCTCCCGTCTACCCGCCGAGCTGTGCATCGCGCGGTGCGTTGCCGCTATCAATCTACAGAGGGGTTGCTGAAAAAACCGATTGCCCGTGTAGACGCGGGCAATTTAATGCAAATGAACAATGTGAAAGTGTTGGTATCCTGCTCGAAGGACCACGATATTGTATGTAGAGATAGTGACATTTGTCAGTGAATTTTTTTAGTGTTGGTAGTTTATCAATAAACAGGATTTAGTGAACAAAAAGCAAAAAGTGTCGTATGTTTTATGTAAAAATAAATGTGACAATTGTGGATTGTCTAAGTGAAGAAAATAATTAATTTCATAAAATATTTGTGAAGTGTGGCGGAGATACCTCAATATTGTTATTGTAAATATATCAAACTAAAAACTTTTATTTTTAAATAAAGTGTAAGGTATATACTTTAGACTCAAGCTTTTGCGATGGCTAAGCCATTACAGTAACTTTTAAAATAAAATTTTCCTCCTTTACACAAGTTCCTGGATGTATTTCCAGTCAGCTGTAATAAAAAAAAAACAATGAATATTTGCAGATTTTTTTTTATTGTAAAACACTGGTATAAAATCTCAAGCTCGATATATGACAAATCACTTATCATAAAATATTTTCATTCTTGTTAAGTACTATAAAATACTAATAGTACATAGAAGTTAAAATGTAAGTAAAATTGACTAAATTGTAAAAATTTAAACGATTTTATTAAAATTAGTATTTTTTATAATGTTGTCTATATTAAAATAATTTAACAAATATAAGTTGCATATGATTTATTATTAACAAAAACAGAATCAGACATTCGAGTTCATATTTGTCAAAATACTAAAAAAAACAGTAAATGCATAAGACAAAAATTTTAGCAAATAAAATCTAGATTTTAATACGGAATCCTAAATGTAGTATTAAACTTACAGTTAATAATCTTTATAGAAATATTATCAAAAGAACAAATGTTTATATTTTATCAATGGCTAAAAACTATAATAAATAATACAGTAAGCATCCTCACACCAAGAAGTATAAAATATTGTCTATTGCACCATTCAGTACACATCTGTTACCCGTCACCAATCATTGCAGCCCAAGTCCGTGAACAATTTGTCCTTTATCTTTGGTTTTGGATCTTCCTTGATCTTCGTATCAACAGCTCCAACTTGACCCAGGATGAACTCCAATTCTATATCAAAAAGAAACTTTTAAATTATCTTACTAAAAAGGTAAAAAGGTCAAAACAATTTCTAGAAATGGAAGTGAACATTTGGTATTCCTTGTCTTTGCATTCAGCTATATTGTTTAAGGACTAGACAAGATTTTAAGGCTATAAAAATCGATTCAGACTTGTAGCAAAGTATTTTTTTGTTTAATTTCAAGGGTACCCAACTGTAAACTGAAGACAACTATTCCTAAAACATTAAAGTTTAGGGTTAGGCTGTTGAAAAAGGAGTATAGCAAAGTTATAATTACTACATACCATCACAAGTCAATGCGGTGCCTCTCAATTCAAGTGGTCCCACAAACTGCTTCTTCATATCCCCTTCAAAGTACACAAACACACTGGGTAGATTTCTCTCTGGGTAGTTGGGGATGCATGTCTGAGCCATTGCCTTCAAGAACTTGGTGTATGGGAATTTTGCGGCCAGTTCCCGCATATGCTGATTTAGAAGGGCACATTCTTGTATCCTGTAAATTATTTAGTTAGATAAGAATATGGTCTAAAGCATATTGATGTAGACACTTAAAAATAAAACAATCATATTTTATTAATAATAAACAACTTATAGGCTCTTGTGAGTATAATTCTTTTCAAATATCTTTGCGGCCCAAAGTCATGGGTGCATTGCACACTGCCCTTCTTCTAACTCAGACAAAATTAAAATCTACTTAGATATCTGAAAATTACTATACATAAACTGTGATCTAAAGATATACATCAATACATACCCTTGTTTATAAAGATGTATAACAACCCAGATGCCTTCACCAGCTTTGTTTACCTCTTGAACATAATCTTGGCCAGAGACCTCTCTGATATCACCAAATCTTGGCTTTTCTGCCAACCTCTTCATTTCCGCAATTCTCCGTCTGCGGTACTCCTGTAGTACAGCTTCATCCTCCTCATCTTCTAGCTCATCTAAACCATCTAAGTCTAACTCTGATAGTTGTTTCTCTTCTACAAAGAAATAATAAACACATTTAAATTTTTTTGTATTGACATTCAAGAAAGTTGATGCAATGATATGAAATTAATTTATAAACTAACATAACATTTGGGTGAATGTGTTAAGTACAGTTAAATAAGAAATTTTGCACTCTTTGCATTTGAGGTATGTTATGTAGGTCATATTGATCATTTTTACTAAATTTATTCTATTATGGTGCTAAAGTAAGTATGATTTCCATTGATTTATAAGCAATTTGATAATATAAACATAAATAAAAACCATTACTCTGTAAGAATATGAAGCATTTGCTCTAAAAGACACCAGTTGCACATAACCTAAAAGGTTTTGAAAGTGATTTGTTTAATGTGGCAATATACATACTTTCAGCTTGTTTATTTTGTATGGTCTCTTCGATCATGTTTACAATTTGTTCCTCGGAGATTTCTTTCTCCTTTGGAGGAATAATTCCCTTCGCTCGTAGGACATCGTTCCATTCTGTATCCTCATTAGGATTCTAAAAATAAATTAGTAGGTTAGACCGAATATCATACAGTTTCATCGGGACTTTCATAATATATAATTTACCTGCATTCTGTAAGTATTTTCTTATTGATTTATTTATCGAAGGAGTAACAAATATAATTATAGTCTTCTTTTATGGAAATTTGACACCTTTCGAATCTAAATTACGGACAAATGACAGTGACATTGACATTGTCTACAGAATATACATCTGCTTTAAAGATGTGTCAAAACTGTTTTTAATAAAACAATTTTCATTTTGGGTAAAAAATATAAGCAAATTAATGTTAAATTTTTCCATTCACAAATATTGGTTTCCCAAAAGGAATTTCAATCGATCCAACACCCAAAAACACATTAATAAACATGGACGTACTGATTAACTATTTGGTTTTAATTAAATATTGTTCAGAACATATTTTTCTGTTACTAAGCAAATAACTTTTGAGACTATATTTCTTTATTAAATGACTATTTACGAAATTAATTAACATTTTTTAAAGTCAACGTTTATTTGAATTTGACAATGACACGTCTTTTTAATTTTTCATTCTCTGTTGTCAACCTGCGTTGAGTTGGAAAAATTGCATGTCGCTATGTTCAGTCAAGTCAGAACTCGAAATAAATAAATTGGTCATGGCTGAAAACGAGGGACGTAAACATCGGGAATCGAATTTCCTTGACGGAGAAGGTAATTAAATGTTGAAATATTATTGCTAAGGGCGCGTGCGTCGAAAGTGCGTAGTGCGAACGACATCAGCATTGTCGTCCGTAAGTTACCCTCGTGTAGCTCTCGTGACATTGAAAATGGGTTCTTTTTATAATTGCTGCCTGGATCGTGGTGCTGGGGCTCGACTCGAGAGACAGAGTGTGCTAGCCGCCTGTCGCACTAAGTGATACTGTCAGCTCAATCGTCCGGGAAAATGACTGGTGGATCGGACAGCAATCTATCTTCAGGTACTGATTTTGTTTTGTTGTAATAATTGAGAAATATAACTCGGAAATGTTAAGCGCGATGTATCGGACAAACGCCAGTAATTTATATGACTTAACCTCTGCCACATATATTCATAAATTGTGATACGTTCGTCTAATTATTTTACAGAAGTGCTTGTTCATTGTGTCGTTTAAATAAAAGGTTTTTGCATCTTCGACAAGTTTAGTGATCGCTAAACGATTCTCATTGTGTTAGTTTATTGTTTGATTAGCTAATGTTTTTGACAGGTAACCTAAATATAAATAATGCAATATTTACGTAAAATTTTTTGTCAATATCAAAGCATATAAAATAAGATTTTATAAATACTTAACAACATGTCAAACAGAATATGTTATGTTTCCATTGTATGTTTTTTATATACAAGTGGATGATGTAAAGTTTGTTTTTTGTGGTGTCACAATTTATTTATCATTACAATTTATTTAATTTAGTGGATGATCCACAAGGCAGATCTTATTGGAATTATCTTGAAGTCTTCAATGAAAATAACAAAAACAATATACAACCTTAGTATCTTATCGTAATATATTTTGTATATCACATTTGTGCGATTTGAATTTTAACTAATTGTATTCAACTTAACCTTTTTTTTTGCCAAAAACCCATAAAGTTTTTGTAAGATGCTTTTTATTTACAAACATTTTTAAAAGCTAACTTAATTCTGAACAAACATGTCATAGTATGAAAGATGAGTCATTGTATATATTTTATAAATGATTGCTAATTCATAATAAGATATTCTTTTATTTTGTATATGTTACAAATGTATGCAAATAAATCTTTAACTTATAGCCAAATGTTCATAGAAAGTCCCTAAAAATTATGTAAAAGTAAACAATTGCTTAACAAAAGTGTTTATCCCACTCATACAAGAAATATAATTACATTTCCATATTATTTATTTATTTAAGCTTTGTACACAGTTTAAAGTACATAGTGTAACATTACATAGAAATACAATGATGTACAGGTGAGCTTAACTCTAAAAGAGTTCTCTTATTATCATATTAGTGTTGATTACAAAGAGGATTCTGCCATTAACGAGGAAATCCATTGTTTTACCATATATAATGTGATTCCGCCAGTTCTTTGATTGATGATAGCATTAAAGGTTTGCAACATTGAAATATAGCACATATTTTAAGCATCAAGCATTTCTGTTGTCCTGACGAACAGTGTAGTGTGGCATCTTTAGAGGAATTTCATAAAAGATAAGAAGAAAGAGAAGAAGAAGATAATAAAAAAATAATATGGCTAACTGTCCAGTATGTTTGTTGTCAGATGACATAATCCTGTGGTCATTAGCTCTTATATAAACAATAGAATTGTTAAAACTAAATTAATTATTGCAAAATTAACCTTTTGATAAATTCTTTATACTTTTATACATGACTAGTTGTTGCCCGCGACTCCGTCCGCGCGTAATTATAAAAAGGTCCTTTTAGCCTTTCAGGAGTTACATGATAAATATCCATCCATCAAAAACTTTTGCTTTTATAATATTAGTAAGATTCTTTACATTTACATACATCTACATTTGTAATGAGTGACGTATGAGTGAGTTGCATTGTGTATAAATCACGTTTTATCGTTGACCGTTTTCCCGCGCGTATTCAAATATTAACCGCCATATTTGTTGTAGCGGCACGGTCTGATAACCTAAATACCGTGTTAAATAGCCTCTATGGAAATTTTCTATTTGCTCTATGTCACGAATATCTTCACCATTCAATTTATGTAAATACTAGCTGCGTCCCGCCACTCCGTCCGCGCGAATTAAAAAAAAACTATTAGTTGCCTATGTGTTCTTTCAGACTATGTTCTATTTGTTAGCCATATTTCATTGAGATCTATTCAGCCGTTCTGGATATGAGGTATATTTTACTAACATCCATCCAACTATCCATCTAAACATTCGCATTTATAATATTAGTAAAATTAGTAAGATAGATTCAGTCTTAACAATTTTCCCTCTAATTTTCACAGACTATATGTTTTATTACAAGTATTTCGACAATGGAAACTCTCTGTAATAAATAACAGGTAAATTTACGTGTATGAATTAAAAAAATATCGAAGCTTATAAACGAGTATTCGGTCAAGGCAGGCAAGGCCTTCATAGTGTTGATCTACTTTCATTTGTCACATATCGATACAGAGATAACGATTTTCATTAGCACCGAGCTATAAGGTCGTTTTGATTTAAAAACAATTGAAATTCGCAATCGAATATCTGAATATTCTAATGGATTTCTGTTTGCTTTACTAAAATTAACTACAATAGTCTCCTTCACCCTATTACGAATTCCTAAGTTTTGACTATGGCCAAATCACCCTTAACTTAGGGTAGGGTCCGAGCCCCTTGGTGGGGACGTATAGTGAGCTGATGATGAAGTTAGCTTAGCTGATAGTTAATTACTCTGTCTAACGTGATTAAGCAGTAAAATCAATTTGGATACATTTAAAGGTAAACTTTCTTATGTGACGTAATTAATTTAAATCCATGTCAAACGTTTGCGGGTGCGAACTTTCGCCTATTATATTAATTTTATCTATAAATCTTTGGTATAAAATTTCCTATTCCTTAATTCCAACTTTGAATATGCAAGAAAAAAATAAAATCGTAATTATTCGCCATGTAGACAAAATTCGCAAAAACAATTGCGTCGGTGGCACAGCACTGAACCGCATTAGACCGAAATGTACGCGCCCAGGTTCGATCGTTGTACATTTATACGATATTATACGGTGAAGGAAAACATTGTGATGCAACCTGTATACATCGACGAAGACATTCCAAGATATGTGTGAAGTTAACCCGCACTGCGTAATTGACTATGGTCTGGTCACCCTATTTGGGTAGACTGCGAGCAGCGGGGTGTTTCAGTCTATGGCTACATGTCAAATTAATTTTAGTTTCATTAGTATATCTGCACGGGTTATGACAGTAAATATAATAAAGATAATGTCAAAAATAAAACTTATCTTGTTATAATTGAAACTACAGAAGCTTGTTCATGGATAAATAATATCAGCTGATTTATAGGACGTTAATACGTTGCATTTAATTTATCTATAGCTGATAAAAATATTATCTTACTCGTATTATAAATGCGAGTTTAGATGGATGGATGTTTGTTAGAATGTATCCAAAACTGCTGCATGAATCTCGCTGAAATTTGGCATAAATTTACGTCCCGGAGGCTTAATTTAGTCCTCTTTCCTTTCCCACCCTTTTTCTTAAGGAAAGGATGGGAAGTGGTAGTGGACTTTCCGGATGAGAGGATGCATGGGAAGGTAAGATATTTTCTTTCTGTGCATCCTCTCTTCCGTCGATTGAAGGTAGGCAACACATATGCAATTGCGTATGTCTATGGGCAACGGTACTTCGCTATTTCGCGAAACAGGTGGCTCGCTAATTTGCCACCTTATAATATATAATATAAAAAAAAATGTAGAACATCATCATGTCTTGAAGGATAGACACATAGTTTACTATAATAATTTATTTGATTTCGCGCGGAGGGAGTCGTAATCGACACGTCTAGTATGATGAAATGTTTAAGAATTAAAAAAATAAAACACAAGTGCGAAGCAGGTACAAATCTAGTTAGTGTCTTTATATCTGTTAAAAGTCACAACTCACATTGATCGTCGTGAGGTTATAAGCAGGTAACTTAATTAGCTCAAGTATTCGAGACCTTGTTCTTATTTTTTTTAATAAAAAAACTTGTTAAGGTGCATCCAGTCAGTAATTTTACATATCGTATGTTAGTCGGGGATAGTAGGTACCGTTATTTTATCGAAATTTTATAACATTGCTATTATTACGATATTGATATTCTCTCTGACCACTCAAGAACATTTACCGTGGGTTTCTGAGTACTAAATCCCCGTTTAAAACATATTGTTATCTCTGTTCTGTCAAAGATAATGATAAGGATAACGATAAATTTTATACAGAGATTATAGTCTCAGAAACCAACGGTAAAAAGCAGAATAACAGTAAAGATAACTTTACCGATTTTAAAAAATGTCTTAGTTAACATTTATGTAAGAGTTTACGCGTATATGAAGCACTAGCTGTCGCCCGCGACTCCGTCTACGCGTATTAAAAAAAACTTAATATCGTATGAATTCTTCCAGATTATGTTCAACACCTTTGTCATTTCAGTGAGATCCACGCAGCCGTTCTATACATCCAAACATTGACATTAGCACGTACTCCTCGTGACTTTTCTTAAAAGTCGGGCTTTAGTGCCTTATCTTGTAACCATTCGATACATCTCTTATCTCCAACTGACGATAAAGATAAATGCCTCTAAAAACGTATGAAAGAAATCTATTGCTACGTGTCACAATTTCCTCTCAAGATAAGTAAGTTATCAAATTATTTTCTTAGATTAAAAAGAAAGAAATGTTTTATTTACCACAAATATGTAAAATTGTTGTTAAAACTTTATTGACCAATTAAAAAAAATGCATACAAAAAACATAGCATGCAATTATTTGGCATGCAGTAAAATATATGTCTTTAACTATGCTAACCATAAAAACTTAATGTTTTCAATTACTTTTAAATTTTTTTTCAACCTTTTTATCTAACGCCGATATTAGATTAATAGAAATCATAATTATTGAATACATAGGCCTTTGAAATGTCTTATTAGAACCTTTTTGGTGAAACAAATTTAAGGGTGAAACGTAATTTAATTTTTTTTATTTTTCGATCATCATTCCGAGATTATCGCTACACGATTTGTTAATATAAGGTTTCGGACACACAGCTTTGGTGTCAACGAACGATATGGCTTCGAATTTTAAATCCTCAAATCATTTATGACTAGTCCGCGACTCCGTCCGCGCGTTATTTAAAAAAAAACTAAGTAACTGTGTTCTTCCAGACTATGTTTTACATCTGTATCAAATTTCAGTGAGATCATGCATATTATTATTATTCAAAACTAGCTGTCGCACGCGACTCCGTCCGCGGTCAACTAAAAAAAAGAATTAAGTAGTTTATTTCTTTCTCAAGACTATGTTCTACATCTATGCCAAATTTTAGTAAGATCCATGCAGCCGTTTTGGAGATACCTTCAAACAAATATCCATCCATCAAAACATTCGCATTTATATTAATAATATAATTTATATTACTACACACGATAAAATCAAAAACTATTTCTTACAGTTTTCACAACAGTTGGTGGATTAATTAATTTTATGAATGAAAGTAATGGGTTTATAAAATGTTAATATCCTATGCTACCTACCAAAGCTTGGGCACTTGAAATAAAAAAAAATCTTTCTGCGAACCGTTGTGATCAAATCTCTTTACGGAGCTTTCGCCCTTGTAGCTTTAACCTGATACTGTTGCAGACAGTAAATAATTAAATAACTATACGGCTTCGAATTTGCGGTTACAAAGCTTTTTGTTCATGTTTACGATATCTTTTTAACGCTATATATACGTAATACTATCCATTTTTATTTGTTTGAGTGAATGCGAATATAATTCTCATGTGATAATTTGTGTGATTTGATAGTTTAAAGTCCAAATATACATATCAATAATGGACTTTGAATTTAACAGTGGTAGAGTCCGCTTAAACATAATCGCACGAATCGGCCCGGTTCGCCCGGTGAAATACCACGACCACACAGAAGACCGGCGTCAAGTGGAAGCAATTCCGCGTTTCGTCTGATGAGTATGCGTCGCGTAGGCCGTAGGCCTAATTTAGTCCAATTTCCCTTCCCACCCTTTTTCTTATAAGGATTGGATGGGAAGTGGAAGTGGACTTTCCGGATGAGAGGATGGTATCTCGGGAAGGGCTGCATGGATCTCACTGAAATTTGTCATAGATGTAGAATATAGTCTGGAAGAATACACAGGTTACTGGTTTTGTTTTTAATTCCGCGCTCATGGAGTCGCGAGCGATAGCTACTTTTCCTAATAAATGCTCTTATTATGAGTCTACATAGTGAAGGTATAATTTTAAATCGGTAGTTCACAAATTGAGCATGTTCATCAAATATGTTGCCCACCTGCCGCCAAACTTTTGGCACACGCAGACGTAATATGTAGGTGCAATGCCAGATACGAACAGAATTCACTTTCCGTCACACATTACTCATTACAACTTCACTGAAAATATTTAGGTTATATATTTGTGTAACATTTTCATCTTATTAATATTATAAATGCGAATGTTTAGATGGATGTTTGTTTGTAGGTATCTCCGAAATGGCTGAACGGATCACGTTGAAATTTGGCATAGATGTAGAACATAGTCTGGAATAACTCATAAGCTTATTAAGTTAGGCAACAGCTATATTATATAAACTATGATATGTTTAACTGTCGACATATGTTTTTTATAAACTAGCGGCCAGTCGTGGCTTCACACGACTGGATATTTTTAAACATTTTATAACAATACTAGCGGACCCGACAGACGTTGTCCTGTCGTGACGTTCAAAAATTGAATTGACGTTTAAAATTCGAATATTATTTAAAATTTGACACTGCGATGGTAGCGCCGTCTGTCGGATCCAATGTAAAACATTCCAAAATCAACAACTACTAATAAATTTAAAATTAATTAAAAAAACATTGTCCAGCGGACAAAATTGTGAATCTAAACCATTCCCAGATCCCCTTGAACAGACACAAAAAAATGTCATCAAAATCGGTCCAGTCGTTTGAGAGAAGTTCAGTGACATACACACGCACAGAAGAATTATATATATAAAGATAACAGTTTCCCACAACGTCGTCTGAATTAAAAAAAGAAGCTAGTCTGTCTTCCTGATTTTTTTAATCTGTCCAGTAATGTCGGAGCCTATTTAATGCAAACAAACAAACAATTCTTTCCTCTATAGCAATATAATATTGCTAATTATACTTAGATATATATATATATTAGTATTATAATGTTAAAAGATTTTATGTGATCGCTCCAGTTGTTTTTATTTTATCTTTGATTTTATTAATAACTACATATTTGTACGATATCCATTTATTTACAGTATGGAATTGTATTACATTCTGCGTTGAAAAAAAAAGATAACGATAGCTTTCAAGCAGGAAATGTCGCGGGATATCGTACGTCATATTTTAATATACATCTAGAGAGTATACATTAGTTTCGATCTTTAAAACCATTGCAATTTATGTATTCAAGTAAAAACGTGACGTCACTTCTTTGACCTTGAATCATTTGTTTTAATCAAATCTTCGTGGGTCACACACAGAAACACGCTGCCGTTCCATTCTTTTACATTGAAAAAATAGAGATAGCAATATGTTTATAAGTGTTTTGACAACAATAGGTAGGACAAGGATTTCATTCAGTTGTATCTTTAGATGAAGTTATATTGAGGAAGATGACGTTTAATTTGTTAATGCTTCGTGTAAATTGAACATAATAAGAATGACCTTGTTATTAGAAGACATAATGGGCTACGACAAAAACTGCTTAGTACACTTCTGGCCATGTAAACCGGGTGTCTTGACTTGGTACACTTACAGAGGTATGTTAGGATAAAATATGTTGTTATTATGCCGTCCCGTTAAATTTGAAGCACGTGGTCACTTGAGTTAGGAATTTTAATGATCTGTGCGAGATAACAGATATAGTGAAAGTGTTTTTGTACATTCTTCACCGAATGTTACTTGACTCTGTTTTTAAATGTAACTATAAAGTTTAGCTTATACATAAAATTTCCACGATTTATATAATAGCGGTCGCCTGCGACTCCGTCTAGGATACATAAATGGCCTATGTGTTCTTCCAGACTACGCTCTATATGCCAAATTTCATCGAGATCTGTTTAGCCATTCTGGAAATACCTTCAACCAAACATCTATCCATCCATCCATTACTGCACCCATACAGTCGCATTTATAATATTAGTATGATAACTAGCGATATCCCGCGACTCTGTCCGCATGGAATAAAAAAAAAAATATTAGTAGCCTATGTTTTCTTCCATACTATGTTCTATATGAATGTCAAATTTCATCGAAATACATACGGCCGTTCTGGAGATACCTTCAAGTAAACATCCATCCATTTAAACATTCGCATTTATAATATTAGGAAGAAAGTTTAGTACTTTACGTTAGTGTTTACGGTTGTCGGTTTTAATAGTTGTATATTATCAATGAAATGGAAATTGTTTTATGTACATAATATAATCGTTAGAAGCAATAAATAATATTTGTTACTCAATTGTTGAGTGTTTCAAACTAAATCTGTACGCTTCTCAAGGTCAATGTAAAGGTCTGAGTTTTTTGTACTAAAATTCACACGGAACTTTTTTTTACTTGTATGTATAATTTGTCTAATTCTATCTAATTATTAATATATCTATAATATCGATTTTGTTTTATATAAAACGAACTAAATAAGGTTAATTGTGATTTCTAATATTAACAAGTTTAACACGTTTGAAATATTACTCGTAGTTAAATTTTATATTGTCATTTTAATGTCTCGTAAACACGAGTTTACACTTAAAATTAAATGTACGCATAGAGATAAAGTTAAAATAGTATATTACTTTGTGGCATTTACGTGAAAGTTTTTGACATATAGTTTTATAGCTTTTAAAGTAAATCTTAAGCTAAATTCTATGCTTCTATGACTTTGGTAAGTCAGTTTAATTTTGAATTACTACATTCTAATAGATTTGAGCGATTATAAAAGAGTGGTAGAGCCCGCTTTAACATCTTCGCACGAATCGGCCAGGTTCGCCCGGTGAAATACCACGACCACACAGAAGACAGGCGTGAAGTGAAAGCAATTCCGCGATTCGTCTGATGAGTGTGCGTACCGGAGGCCTAATTTAGTCCTCTTTCCCTTCCCACCCTTTTTCTTATAAGGAAAGAAAAGTGGAAGTGGACTTTCCGGATGAGAGGATGCATGGAAAGGGAATATATTTTCTTTCTGTGCATCCTCTCCTTCGTCGATTTAAAGTAGGCAACGTATATGCAATTGCGTATGTCTATGGGCAACGGCCACTTCGCTATTTCAGCGATTTCAAGTGGCCGCTCGCTCGTTTGCCACCTTATGATATAAAAAAAAGAGTGTCATAATTGTAATCCGAGTTATTGTTTTGTGACTTTCATTAGTCTTTTTCGAATTCATTACCGTCAAATAGAGTTCCTATCTCTCTTACCACTGAGGTGTAAGTAGGCTGGCAATGTTCCAGGCGGGTTATTGACATGAGCGGGCTGGGCGTGCGCCAGTGCCGTGTACGTCCGATATCTCGGCATTTCATTCTGCACACCGACACATTGATATCTGCATATGTTATGCCACAGAACAGCATCACAGAGCAGTAGGACAATGGAGTAACTACTCTGTTATTATTTAAATGTATACTTTCTATCAATATAGTACTGTCACACTGTTAATTATATAGTAGCTATAATATTGAAACAGGTAGATGTTATGTAATCTGATCCTTTTTCTGTAGTCATTATTTTACACTCGTGTGAAAATTGCGCACATACATTTTTGTCTTTTTCGATTAGTCCGGCTAATAAAGTCATTATAAAGATTTTTCGCCTTTAATAAGTTTATTTAAAAAAAATTGTACGTCATTTTATTTGTTTAATAAAACCTTAAACACAGTAATGTTTATAAAAATATGAAGACGTATGCCTCATGGCTATTCATAGAAATGGCGATTCGAATACGTAATCGGTCAGTATCAACACACGATGGCCACGATGTGACTGTCTTGTGACGCTTTCCATGTTACCTAACTGTTCTGTTCCCTTCACTCACATGGACTTTGATTAGTAGGTTCTTTTGTGACATTAAATAAACTAGTGGTCGCTCATTGGTTGAAATTCTACGATAATTAATTTAAAAAAAGCTTTATGGATTTCTTTTTATAACTCTGTCATATTTCTCGTTTATCAGTTTCTTAAAAACGGTATATAATTTTCCGTTTCACGTATTAATATTATAATGCTATTAATTGACAAAATAGTGTGATAATTTGTGCAAAAACATATTATCTTCGTCATTTTTCAAAAGAATGAAAGAGATGGACATATGTTTGTGTGTTTGGCATTATACGGTAACATTCATTCATTCTTTTATTAATCACATTAGTTTTTTTTTTAATTGTAATGGTATTTTCCATTAAACAGTATTTATGTATTATTTGTGGCTTGTCTTGTTAACTAACAAAAACATGTATAACATTTTTAAGGATAAAAAGTAAATTTTTCTGCCGAGGCCATGGAGGTCAAAAGAATCGTATGTTTACCTTTTCACTTCTCGCTGTCATATTTGAACTTTCTATTTTTTGGTGGACATATACGACTAATACAGTGGGCCTAGCATGAATATTTACGACATGCTTTCGTATCGTTATCGTCAATTATTTGAAAATTAGTATGGAGATTTATGTTTTACGACGCTTGTCACAAATATTCGTGATTGGGTCGACTGTTATAGGTTCGAAAACATTTATGATTGTTCATTTGTCGATATTTACAATTTAATCGTGAACAAATGAATCGCTTATAAAAATACACTTGTTTGCAATATGTGACGTCGACTACCTAAATTGGTTATTAACACGTTGAGCGCCACGTCAGCCATCGGTGGTTGACACTAGACTATCCGTTCAGGCCGCGTCAACCATCGGTGGCTGACAGCGTGTAACATGAGAACTATAAATTTGTATTGCGATCGGAAACACCGGCCCTTTAATACCAGTTCGTATAAGCGGCTTTCGTGGCCTGAACGGGACTGTCTTAGAAATAAGCGTGGCGTTCAACGTGTTAAAATACATATGTAACGTATTGTTCTTTTAGTACTGACGTGTCCACCACAAACACTGTAATGGTGATTTAAAAAAAAACATTTATTATCATTGTAACGATGATGTTGCATTTGTTGTCTATGCCGAGATTACACGTGCGTCAGTATAACAATTTCAACGAGCAATGTTTATTTTTGTTAGTGAATTTCGGCCAACCAAATGTTCAATGTATTTAACTACTTCGATAGATATGATACTAGTGATGTAACGGTATATTGGGTTATATTATCGATATAGCAACATTCATATTGTTGTCGATACTTACGAGTTTGTTATTTTAAAAAATATACCAATACTAATATTTAAGCTTGCACTGAATAATATAGGAATTAATATAGTATATATCTTTCTTTAATTTTTTTTACTCTTAACTAAAATAATAATGCATCTAAAATGCATACTAAAACTACAACTGTTACTAAGTTATTATTTAGTTTACGATTGCCATTTTAGTTTAAGTTTTCACACTAACTTTTAAGACTTACAACAGCAAGTGATACATTTATTATCGCGACTAGTTTTCCGTTTCGTACCCAAATAATATCGATGTTTTACTAAGACATCACTAGAGTTGACGTAAACGCATCTGCCATTTCGCCGATCTAACAAACGAGGCGTGTGTCTGATTGTGTTATGCACGCGCCTGTACTTGTTCAATTGTGTTACGATATGAGCGTAATATGTCGCTATGAACAATGAACAAACATTATTGTAAAACAGTCTAATAGATAAAAATACTAATGTGGTACTAATTGATTTCAATAAAGATGTTCTGTAGGATTTGTTGTGGTCAAAAATATATTTACGTCTGTCATAGCATTAAATCATAAATATTTGTCCAGTGACTACAGGGTGAGCCTTAAATCTTAAACTTTTATATGCAGTGACTACAGGGTGATTAATAATGGATTTGGGTGACAAGATTCTATATAACTTTTATTCAGTTAGATTAGAAGGATGTTAACTTATATTACTGCGACCTTCGTTGCCACTTCCCGATGTAACTTTGAATCCTTTGTTTAGAGTCGAGGTTAAGGTATGAGGAGGTGAGTCATAGCTCGTATCTATGGTATGTAGCTAACCTTTGTCTATTGATCTATTTTGCGTAGAACAAATTATTTATTGTCTATACGGATGAATTGGTTTTAAAAACGATTACAGAATATTTGTCACGTTATGTATATCAAGCATTGCATATTATGTACTTTATGTACTACATGAAACAAGTCTTTGTTAGTGTTGGTAATAACAGTTTACGATCGAATTATGCAACGAGTAATTCCGAGACAATGAAATAATATGAGACCCCAGAAACAAATCTAGCAACTTTTTATTTAAACTAGTTTAACCTATACTTATTAACACAGATGATTAATGTTTCTGTCTGGACCACAGCATCCAATTACGTCATTATCGTCAGTTTGTACAAGGTTACATACCTGGTTTAAATCAACGCGTCTCATGATAACAGGTTCTGAAATACGAAGACCTTTGTGCCAGTGTTACGTTTAGTATGTTTAATTCCGGCATTACTTATAATGCCCAGGTATAAAAAAAAACTTCGCAAGATATTAAGTGTATTTTCATATAATACTGTAGATAAATGCTTTTTTATGTAAGCGAGAAAATTTGTTTTAACTTGTAATTCGGCAGTGGAACCTGTTGCTTTGAAACATATTGGTTATTATGCTAACTTCCCAAACATGATGTAAAAATACCAAATAACACTTCGATTAACCGTAGGTTTCTGAACAAAATCCCCTTTTAAAACATATCACTCTCTTTGTTTTGATGACTATATGTTTTATACAGATACTAGCGGACCCGACAGACGTTGTCTGACAATTTGACACTGCGATGGTAGCACCGTCTGCCGGATCCAATGTAAAACATTCCAAAATCAACAACTACTAATAAATTAAAAATTAATTAAGAAAACATTGTCCAGCGGACAAAATTGTGAATCTAAACCATTCCCAGATCCCCTTGCACACATAAAAAATTTCATCAAAATCGGTCCAGTCGTTTGAGAGAAGTTCAGTAACATACACACTCACAGAAGAATTATATATATAAAGATTTTGATCTCAGAAACCAACGGTCTGTCTAATCTAACAGTTAAACGGATCTAGTCTTAAAATACATTTTAAAACCCATGTAATTTGTTATTTACATTTGGCCCGTTGTTCCGACGCGACCTGTCTTGAATATAAATTGGAAACAATTGTACAGTAAAATTACATTGTTTTTATTCCCGCTAAGATTGTTTAACATGAACTTTTTTAACATTCTTCCATACTTTGTACGGTCAGCAAGACATGGAATCTTTTTTTTTAATCGATTTACGTAATCATTGCATATTATACAAATATTCGACATATTATAAATTTTACAAATATATTAAAACTAACTATCGCCCATAACTACATCCGCGCTGAATTAAAAATAACATTTAATTAGTAACCTATGTTTTTTTGCAGACCATGTTCTATATATATGCCAAATTCGAAAGCTGTTCTAGAGATATCTTATAACAAACACCCACCAATGTAAACATTCGCATTTATAATATTAGTAAGATGAAATTAGATTATACGTCATCATTTTTCTATCATTGAAATATAAAATAAAACCATACTAAAATATCCTAAATGCCTCTTATACTATGTTAATTTTTTTTTATATATTTCTAAAAATGAATTACTTAACTCTATATTAATTATTAAGTGACTAATTAAATTAAAATTAATCTACCTAAATAATACTATAAACTATATACTAAAACTAAACCAAACTAAATAATATAAAAAATCGACGCCAAATCGCTGCGGTCGGTCGATCTATATTAATTAAAAATAATCCCTATTGTTCGTAACTATGATGTCATTATTCCAAAATCCCCGTTTAAAACATATTGCTATCTCTGTTTTATTAAATATAATGAAAGGGATGACGATATGTTTTACACAGAGATAATGAACTAGGCAACCAACGGTATATGTTCACATATGTATGCGAACAAGGTTTAAGTGATAGGATGTTATTGCAAACATAATGGACGTTTATACAACATTCCCATTGCCTTAATATCCGATACCACACTATCGACAGTCGACACTCTTTAAATACCAGTGTTAGTTACAACTAGCTGTCGCCCGCAACATCGTCCGAGCACAATTAAAAAAAGTTAATTAGTAGCCTACGTGTTCTTTCAGATTATGTTCTATATATATGTCAAATTACATCGAAATCCGTTGAGCCGTGCTACAGATATCTCGTAATAAACATCCATCTATACAATCGCAATTATATTATTACTAAAATTAATATTTCACTCTTTCTCTTTATAAAAATTATGTTTTTATGTATGTGTTATATTTGATATGTATAAGAGAGTAATCGTAAAACGTAATCTTTTTTGCGCCTTATGATAATATTATTTATATTGTAAAGTAAAAACAATAATGATTTTCATTGTGGCTTGACTATCTCAATGTACATAACATAAAATTGTAACGATATTCAAGGTTTTATGTTGTAAATATAAAGTTTTATTGAAATTAAACGGAAAACTAGACATTTTAATGGTCGTTGTTATGTACTCCGGTCATTGTATCGCAATATCTTATATATAAAATTCTCGTGTCACAATTTTCGTTCACATACTCCTCCGAAACGGCTTGACCGATTCTCGTGAAATTTTGTGAGCATATTGAGTAGGTCTGAGAATCGGCCAACATCTATTTTTAATCCCGCGCGGACGGAGTCGCGAGCGACAGCTAGTAGCCTATATGAATAGCTATCGCCTGCGACATCGAATTGCGAATTAAAAAAAACTTAATTAGTAGCCTATGCGTTCTTCTAGACTATGTTCTACATTTATGCCAAATTTCATCCAGATCCGTTCATACGTTCCATTCCATCCATCCATCTAAACATTCACATTTATAAAATTAATAAGATTATAATTTGTTCGAAGGAAAAAACCCATGTATCGTTTAGTTTGTTGACGTGTTTCGATTCCTTTGACCCGAGTTGTGTGACGTCAGCGGACTTGACTCGCAGACCTTGCGTTCTGACAAGTTCCAAAGGTACTTAATAACACGGGTTTTATTTTCCTTTACCAATACTTCGACGATTAATCTTTTCAATAGAAGTTGTAAGCACTTTTTTTAACCTTTGTTTGCAGTTTTTTACTTTTTACATTATATGTGTTTTGTTTTATTTTCGTTGTTTAGTTAATTGTTATCGTTGCGTCGTTTATTCTCTTTACAAGTTTTCTATTTTTAATCAAGACATTTTCGATCGCAAGTTCTATGAAAACAATCATTGAAAATCGAAAATCTTCATAACCGATTTTAAACAACCCATATCTAGTGAATTGTCAAACTAATCTTAAATAGACACACTATAAATCTTGCAAATTAATATTTTAATCATCTTTATCCTCATAGTTTTTTATTCAATACTAGCTGTTGTCCGAAACTCCGTCCGCGCGGAATTAAAAAAAATCTTAATTAGGCCCATGTGTTCTCCAAGACTATGTTCTACATCTGTGCTAAATTTCATCGAGATCCATGCAACCATTCCGGAGATACCTTCTAAGAAACATCCATCCATCCAGACATTTGCATTTATAATATTGGTAAGATAATACCAGTTATTCTACTATTACTGAATAATTTGCACAATGCAGTTTTGTGTACTGTAGTTTTATGGTCAATTGAACCGTACATTACATGTAAAGGCGATCGTGGGTGGGTATCTTGGTCATCGCCTACGTACAAGGTAGTGTCATTGACCTCTATATCTTGGAGACGTTAATTTGCTGTATAACCTTCCTTGTGCTGTTAATTAACTATCTGAAAAGGGGAAAGCATATTTTTAATACATCTATATGACTTGATTTAAATTCAAATGAATATAATGTACTAGCTGTTGTACGCGACTCCGTCCGCGCGGGACTAAAAGAACTTAATTAGTAGCCCATGTGTTCTTGCATAGTCTGCAAGAACACATGGGCTACTAGTGTTCTAGATTTATGCCATATTTCATCCAGATCCGTTTAGCCGTTCTATAGATACTTACAAACATACATCCGCATTCGCATTTATAATATTAGTAAGGTAATAGTTGTCTGTTGTATTCCTTTTAATATTGTATTTTATTTTATTCTGTTTGTATTATAAGGTTGACCTAAATGAGGTTCATTATAAGTAAGTACTCCTTTGTCCCGCCCATGTTAAACATAAGTATTCCGAAGTATGGCTTGTTTATGTACTTCTATAATTGTTTGAACATTACTACCATGAAATTTTATTGCCGAAACACTTAATACATATTGTCGTCTCTATTTTTCTCAGAAAACGATAGGGACGACAATATATCTTACGACAGTGTAAGTTATTGTCAAAATAACTTAAAATTTTGATTTTGATGTTGTTTACGTGGTGTTCTTTTTTCTTTTATAGATTAGAATTATACCAATTTGAACCAATTGACTTCTCTACGATTAATATCTATTGCTCCACTTGCGACTAGATAATTGAACAACAATACAGTAACTTCAACTCATGCGAGACGGATACGAGACGAGAATTAATTCGCTTCTCAGTAAAACCATGCAAATATCTTTGTTAATTTATATTTAGACTATACTCTCATATGAAAATTGTACTAAATGCAATTGATACCCATATATGCAATCGACACAACTATTAGGAGAAAGAAAGTCAGCGCGTCGATATTAGAAGGCCCTATATTCAATCACGTGATTGTAACTTTGAAGAGTTTTAACACGTTCACAGTTATGTATTTTGAATATTATTTATATGTCTAAGTTTTTGTCCATGCAGTGAGCGAGCAGCCAGTACCGGCGCCCAAGTTGGGACCACACGGCGTCCAGATCGTGGACACTGGCCCCGACCACACGTTCGTGCTCAACGAGGAGGCGCTTGCCGAATTACTGCTGCAAGATGACATACGAGACCGCGCGGTCGTCGTGCTGTCTGTCGCTGGTGCTTTCCGCAAAGGAAAGTCCTTCATACTCAACTGCTTCTTACGATATATGCATCACAAGGTTAGTAATGTTAAATTTATGACGGGTTAAGCTGCAAGCGTATATCTGCAGGTGGGTCTACTGAAACTGGAGGACCTATAGAAGCATCCCCTTAAGTTCAAACGATACTGAAAACAGTGTTTCGCGAAGCATTTCGTTCGCCTGGGATACTCGAGTGACAGATCGGGACGGCGATGCGGGAGATGAGAACTTGACTTTAATAGGTTTCCATGCAGTTAATTTGGCCATCTTAAAATCCGTGATATGCACTTATAAAGGATTTGTAGCAAACAGACAGTCCTTCGAGTCGGATGTTTGAAAATCACACTGTGTAGTATCATCACCTATCATTTGTTTACTGGTTACAGTACGGCCCCGGTGGAGGCGGGGACTGGCTGGGCGCGGACGACGAGCCGCTTGAGGGCTTCAGCTGGCGCGGCGGCTCTGAGCGGGACACCACGGGCATACTCATGTGGTCAGAAGTCTTTAAGACAACGCTGCCCACCGGAGAGAAGGTAACAACATTGGTTCTTAGACAACAAAGTTTACTGGCTACTTGCGAGATCCTATATATTAAAAAATCTTATTTTTCAGTGTTGTTATTGTAATCGTATCTTGTGCAGGTTGCGGTGATCCTGCTGGACACGCAGGGTGCGTTCGACAGTGAATCGACAGTGCGGGACTGCGCCACTGTGTTCGCGCTCTCCACCATGCTCTCCTCCGTACAGATATACAACCTCTCGCAGAACATACAGGAGGATGACCTGCAGCATCTGCAAGTAAGACAACTGCTGTCTCATATTTAAATCATGTACTGTCCATTGTTTAGTAGAAATATCTTTTTACTTGATGATAAAGATGACCATCATCTCTGAAAAACTATAGTAATATTGTTATGTTTTTTTAATAACAAAAGGTTCTTTATCTATGATATTTAAATATAGAAATTCGATGTTACCTGATTTACATACAAAGTTCCATACAATAATGTTGCATGATGTCAGCTGTTCACAGAGTACGGGCGGCTGGCGCTGGAAGACAGCGGGCGGACGCCATTCCAGCGGCTGCAGTTCCTCGTCAGAGACTGGAGCTTCCCTTACGAGGCGCCCTACGGTGCGGAGGGTGGACAGGCTATATTGCAGCGAAGGCTTAGGGTAATGTCTTAATTCATAAAAACAGATTATAGATAAAAAAACAATTAGCTTGATTTATATTAACTATTTTTCTTTTTTTCTCCATAAATATTCCTCAAGGATCTGTAATGTTTTGAATATATTTGATTGTTTACTTTCAATATGCTCCGATAGCTGAATTCATTTGGGAACTTTTCTTGAGAAGTTACAAGCCCCAGCTGTTATGGGCTATATTTATTATTAGTTTTTTTTTATTCAGTGCGAACGAAGACGCATGCAACTGGTAGTTAATAAAATAATTTTCGAATAAACTTTTTATGGCTTAATTATAGGGGTTTTTTTGTTTTTGCATCTGATGTATGAACTTTCTGTTACTATTTGACAAGTTGTTTTTAATTAATTTTGTCTTTAGGTATCAGATAAGCAGCATCCGGAGCTGCAGTCGCTGAGGAAGCACATCACCTCCTGCTTCTCCGAGATCGCCTGCTTCCTGATGCCGCATCCCGGACTCAAGGTCGCCACGGACCCCAACTTTAATGGCAGGCTGGCAGGTAAATAGTACACAACGTGAATGGTTGATGAAAATACAACTTTAAGACAAAATTTACTGATGATTTGAAAACTTCCTTCTTTTTTAAGTTAGTTAATTAAAAGTTTTTGTAAATTTTAAGAATTCGGCCTTTTGAAAATATCATAATCCGTTTTTTTATATCGGCAGTTTAAATTACTTCATTTTCATGTATAGGAAAGAAGTGAATGGGAATAAATAATCTAATATTTATACTACACTACCTGCCCGCGACTCCGTCCATATGTGGTTTAATATATATATATTAGTTGCCTAAGTGTTCTACACGTATGCCAAATTTAAGCGAAATTCATACAACCGTTCTGGAAATATTATATTACAAACATCCATCTATCCATCCATCCATCAGATTACAAGTCAACTTACCTACTATTTAATTTTCATACAATTATTTTTAAAACATCCTTTACTTATTGTTCAATTAGTTACAGGGTGTTTTAAAATGAATATCACTGAATGCAAACATTAATGAAAATATTTTGTTATACAGACATAGAGTCGGAGTTCAAGCGCGCGCTGCAGCAGCTGGTGCCGATGCTGCTGGCGCCTGACAACCTGGTCCCGAAGCTGATCAACGGGCAGCGCGTCAAGGCCAAGGACCTGCCGCAGTACTTCCGCTCCTACATGAACATATACAAGGGCAACGAACTCCCAGAACCTAAGAGCATGCTTGTGGTAAATAGACGGAAAAATACATATCAACCTCCTTGTTTTTTTTATTTGGTTGAATAGAAAGATTATGGAAAAAAAAGATTCTAATATCAATAGGATTGACAATTTCACTTATTGATTAGTATGTTTCATATTTAAAGAAATCAACAATTAAGTTTGACAAAAGATTTATTCAAAATATATACAAATAAATCTATTTGTTTGTACTTTCAGGCGACGGCAGAAGCAAACAATTTAACAGCGGTAGCGGAAGCTAAGGAAGTGTATACGACACTAATGGAGGAGGTGTGCGGTGGGGCGAAGCCCTATCTGCAGACTCAGCTGTTGGAGGCGGAGCACGGACGCGCGCGTGACAAGGCGCTCCACGCCTTCCATGCTAAGCGCAAGATGGGCGGCGACGAGTTTAGCCACGCCTACTGCGAACAACTTGTACAGGTACATGACAAACAAACGTCTTTTTCCTTATGAAAGCACAGCACAGCAACACTTTTTATATGCCTCTATCAGCAGATAAGCAAAAGTTATTGACCGGTCCCGATCTTCATTAGTCAGAATCTCGGGATAGTGAGAAACACTTGGATTTTTGCTTATCCCGGTTCGACTGTATGTCGTCGCGACCAGACTTCACACGGAAAACGATGTATAAATTAATTGAAATTATAAATATACATCAGTGGGCTATATTATTAATAACCATTATGTTGTAGGACCTTGAGGAGCAGTTCGTTCAGTTCCGCGGCCACAACGAGAGCAAGAACATATTCAAGGCGGCGCGCACGCCCTCCGTCTTCTTCGCGATCGCGATGTTCTTCTACGTGCTGAGCGGCGTGTTCGGTCTGCTCGGTGTCTACGCACTCGCCAACCTCTGCAACCTCGCCATGGGCGTGGCGCTGCTCACGCTCGTCATGTGGGCGTACATCAGGTACATATAACTAATATTATAAATGTGAATGTTTAGATGGATGGATGGATGTTTATATGAAGGTATCTCCAGAACGGCCAAACGGATCTCGATGAAATTTGAAAGAAGATCTGAAAAAATCTGGAAGAAAACCTAGGCTACTAATATTTTATTCCCGCGCGGACGGAGTCGCGAGTGACCGCTAGTTCAGTATAAATATAGAACAATAGTCTGGGGCTACACATAGGCTATTTATACAGTTACTGAATATTCAAGTCTTAATTTTTACATTTTAGATACAGTGGGGAGATGCGGGAGTTTGGTGTCACTATTGATGAAACAGCAAACTGGCTATGGGAAAATGTAAGTTAAAATATATAAAAAAAAAATTACTTTACATAGACAACTAAGCCGTTGAGCATATTAGGTATTAGAAGTCTACACTTAGGGAAGTCCTTAGTGACAGTAATTCCTTTTTACAGTTAATGAAGCCAGCTTACCAAACGTGCTTAGAGAAGGGTATGGAGCACGCGGCGGCTGCGGCCGCGGAGCGCACGCTCGGCCCTGCCCCCGCGCCCGCCACGCCCAGCGTCAACGGCAAACATAAGCACTTGTGATGCCGGCCACCACGCCCCGCTCAGCGCCCTGGCCCATCAACTGCCAGTGCCAGCCCACTGCCAGACTCTGGCAAAAGAGCTGACAATGTCAGTCCATTGTCAGTCTCTGGCAAACGAGCTGATTATGTCAGTCAATTGTCAGACTCTGGCAAACGAGCTACCAATGCCAGTGTATTCCGCCACTGGAGATGGCATAACACAGGACTTACTAACATATTTTTAGATTAAAGGGAGACAGCACTTGTGAACCAAATCATGTTATATATAATTAGTCTATGGCCTCAAGAGCTCTATGGTTTTGTTTGGATTGCAAGAAAATTGTATGAAAGTGTTTGCTCATTATGTTTGAAAAATATGAAATTACTGCAATTTTCCTCGGTGGACTTATTTTTGCAAAACATCAAATAATAGTTGAAATAGAGTTAATACTAAGATATTATCCATTGACAGACTAAATTAAAGATCGAAATTTTTTACTTTAAAATTCGAAATAATAAAGAAGATTTGTTAGAAAAAAAAATCAAACCAAGAGATGAAAATTAATTAAAATTAGGATAATTTTAGTATTGAGATAGTAAAAGCAATAACATAATGTTGTGAAATTAATCATAATGCGGACAGATTTTGATTGACTTAAAACAGTTGGAGTTAGCATAAAACTTTTTAAACCTATAGAAAACATATCACCAGTAAATTATACCAGAGAGACTAGACAGTAACATTTGAATGTTTAATTTCAAGATATCTAAAGTGTCGCCCAATATTAAAAGAGATTGCTATCTCCAGTTAATTTGACAAAGATGTGTTCCGGACAGTGATAAATGCTTAAACGCTCTCTTATATGCATACCTCAGATGTTCATATCATTTTGATGGAAGAGCTTATTTAGATGGAAATTCTGTGTTAAAAAAAAATTGTGTAAATTAAAAGTGACAAAAATGTGAACGGATTGTGGACAGTGAAATGTGTAAAGAACCGTATGTATCTAGTTAATTACAGAGTAAATATATAATAGATTGTTTTGTTTTAAATTCTATTTTGAGGGGGTATCGGCTGACATTCTATGGTGGGGGGTTCACGTATTGAAATGTACAGCATTGTAGACAAGTTTTTACAAATAGTTGTTACGTATTGTTCGATTAATCTGACCTGAGCTATTTTTGCTCTTGATATGTTGATAAAATCTGTTTTTGGATTATATAATTTTCTGGTTTTTTTTTTTCTTAAATTTTATAATGAAACTTGTTGATTCTAATTGTATGTTTTCTGCAAAACGTTACAAAAAACAATAATTTATTATCTCTGTTAGATTGAGGGATATTTGTCATATGTTATACATGTTTCAGTAGTGGAAACTTACAAAAAGATTAAAAACGCTGTCCCTCGTATTAGCCTTTTTAGATTAATGGAACAATAGAAACATTTTACATTGATAAAATCTCTGTAGGGTGGTTTTGTAAATTGTAATTAATGTTAAATTATAGGTTAACCAAGAATATAGAAAACCTAATTTTAGGGCGCTTTAATCGTCCTGAATTGCGCAGTGAAGTTCTAAATTTGTATTCAATGTGGAGTTTTTTATATTCCTGGTCAGTCTATATATATATATTAAAACATTTATGTTAAGTTGAAATCATTATGTTAATGTTCAGGCTGTTGCACAAATGATACATTTTATAAAAAATAATTTCAAAATCGATGGTCCGTTTTGGATACACTTGTTGTGTTGCACGTTTTTTAGTACTTAACAATTATACGGAATGAATACTCGATAATTGTGTTTTCAGATGTTCTTTGTAAATATAATATTTTTCTAATATCAAAACCATATCCGAAACTTTTGTAGAAATCTTTGAAAAATTAATGTGCCAATTTATTTGTATGTGATGATAATATTTTATGTGTTTTCTTTTTGTTTTTTTTTTAATCGTCATCATGGGATTGAAAATTGTATTTGTTGTGGATTATTTTTTTTTTCACTGTTTATTGCTGTCACAATGTTTTCTTTTAAAAAATTTAAACACAAGTTAAAATAATTAAAATCAGATATTTTTATCATTAATTATGTCTAGGTTTTTTCTTTTAAGTTAAATAAAAAATTTCCTTATTTTTAACCAATTCCTAAAACATTTAATGTAAATAGTTAATAAAAATGTTCATACTGTAACAAGCAATAAAAATATCATGTTTAGTATTGCCTTGGCACGTCAGAACCAAGCATTCTCTAGTATCCGACGTGCCAACTCAAGATAAATTGCGTAAATCTTATTGTAATATAAAGCCGTCACAATAAATAGTGGTTGTGATGTTTCTTTTTTTATTTTTATTAAATAGATTTAAACAATCATAGATAAATTCTTACTTGTAACGAGCTCACTCGCTTTTTTTTCATTTATTTTATTTTCATTGTAATTTTTTTGACGTTAATTGATCTTTGACAAATAAAAAGGCGCGAAAACCGAAATCATGTTATTTGTATTTTATTAATAAATCCTCTTGCACTTTCATCATTTATTATTGTTTCATGTTGAACTTATTATTAAATTAATTATTTTTATCCGTTTTCTATAAAATAGTGTGTACTAATGAAGATTTCGTAAGAATTTTACACTTGTGAATAGGTATGTAAAATTTTATCACTTACATTAAATGGCTGTTCTTTTTATAGTTTGTTTCTATGAAATATTTTAATATTAGAGTTGATAATTTTTGTCTGTTATAATGTAACCGTTATATTTCAAAGGGCAATAATGTTATTTGTGTAGAATTACGTCATAGACAAGACATGATATAAATGCATGAATTACGTAAGTCCAAAAGTGTTTTCCAATTTACCAAATATTTAAAAAAATGTAATAAAGTTCACACATTTTTGTGACAAATATGAAGCAATATACTAAAATCATATTAATTTTCGTTACTAATATATGGCTTAACTTGTTTTCGCCTTACTTTGCCTTTAGTGCCATATGTAAGTGGACTAAGATCGGAAACAATTGTAAACAACAAAACATACAAAAACTATAAACTAAATCCTTGAAAATCTTTGCCTTTTTTATTCTTCAGATAACCTTGAAAATAAATTAATTTTCGCTCCAGATGTCGAAGTTCGTTTATCCTTACCTATTCATTTTAATATTTTTAATTGTTCTGTTTATTACGCCCGTGATGACAATAATTGTATTAAAAGGAAATTGTAATATTGGAACAGTTGTAATAAGCGACGCCGCCATGTTGTCGCGAATTGACAAGATGGCGGCGTCTGTGCGGGACGTTTTGTCGCGTCTGTGAATTGGTTTCGGTTTAGTTGTTAATGGATTGATAATGTAATATATAATAAAATTCTTATTTTATTCTTCGTTCTTTTATTATCCAAGTCCTTAATCCCACACGTTAGAAATTTAATAGGTTAATAATAATAATAACAATAATAGTATAATAATAACGCGACTTTTTCATCAAGGAGCCCAAGGTATTCAAATGTAAATGAAACAAAATAAGTACATAAATATATTTTGAATAGTTATAATTTTACACTGTACATCATTTTTGGCACTCCCTTCCTGATAAGGGGTCGTCCATTAATCACAAATACTTTTTAGTAATTTTTGAACCCCCGGCTCTGTGATGTTATGTGGTGAGCTTTTAAACTTTCCCTCCCTCTCTAAAACACGTATTTTTTTTACTAAAAAGTAATATTGAAATTCTCTAAACATTATTGAATATTTTACGTCATCAGTTAGGACACGTTATTATATTTTTTAGCCTTCACTTCCTTTTTGTGATGTTTCATGATATCGGAACCCCTAACCACCTTCCGAGCTTCACGTGAATCCATTTTTCATCCCTAATCTCTTTTGTGGTTATCTGTGGTAACTCCGGCTGGTAGTCTTCCCGACGGTGATAAATTTTGTAACATCTGAAAAATAATACGACCATAGCTTTTAATACATTACTTTAAATTAACAGTGATTTTAAAAGTCCTATATGCTTATTTTTATTAATTTACAGTAGAACCCGCTTAAGACGATTTTTCAGGGACCACTACCTAAAACGCGTCTTAGCGAGAAAGTGTATGCGGGATAGGGAAAATAAAATTGCTATATATTTTCTTTTTAATTTTAGTATATGTAGATATTAAATTATACATTTTTAAGTACATTAAATACGTATTATAATTACGTTTGACAAAAAGATTTTGTACCATTAGCAATTAAAAGATTTTCAACATAATTCAAAGTTTGCATTGCGTCTTCGCTTTCATCTAAAGAAGCTACGTAGCGTCTCAAATCATAAACAGCTGATAATGCCTCGCCGTTTGACAAAACTGGTGTTAACTCATCTTCATCATCATCATCACTTGAGGTATCATTTTGTGAATTATTCACATTCTCAATAAGATCTTCTATTGATTGTATCTCGTACGATGTCATTTTGTCATCAATGGATGAATATTCAGGAAAAATCTGCAGTATCACGGGCAATATACACTGCCACAACAGATAATGGCTTATTAACCGGGATGTAGTATTAAGATTCCCACAGAGAAACGTCAGATGTCGTTTTGTGGGACGAAACGATTATATATATTTTTTTTGTAATAATAAAAAAGCGATAAGAAATGTATGAAAATACTAGTTGTCGCCCGTGTTCCCAACCGCGCGTAATTAAAAAGAAATTTGATTAGGAGCATATGTGTTTTTCCAGACCATTTCCTACATCTATCACAAATTTCAGCGAGATCCATTCAGTCGTTCTGGAGATAACTTCAAACAAACATACATCCATACATCCAAACATTCGCATTTGTAATATTAGTAAGATATCAGAAGTTATAGGAAGTGGCGTATTATGCGAGAAATCGTATTAAACGGGTTCTATTATGCATAGTAGACTTACAGCTAGAAAGTAACAATATTTGATACAAGATTATACTAACATAAGTCCTCAAAGTCATTGCAAACTCGTCCAATATTTCGCTAGCTTCCCGCATATGACCTGTGAATCTGGAAAAATTATTAATTTAGATAAAGATAGGAACATATGATGTCCCTGCACTATTTACTTCAGTTATATTGTGAAAATCGTAAGACAAAACGAGATATTTTCGTCCTGTGACAGGACCCCGGATCCAGTGCTGTAACCTAACGCCTAACCGTTCTGAAACTAGTCTGTACCAACATTGGACTAACTTTACTTAACCGTTTTAAACCTTCTTCAAAATGAACGAGGTTCTCCATTCATCTATTTCTTTTTTATATTTGAAAGTTATTGCGTGTCATTTGGCCCTATATTTTGTAACATTAAAAACTACCCAGTAGTTTTTGAGTTATTCTTAATAATTTTCAAGTAATACCTGCTATACATCCAAACGACGAGTGCGCCTAGCGACAGTAATGCGACCGTCTTGCCGAGCACCTCCAGTATAGAGAAGGCGAGCGTGTCCCCGAGCATGCTCAGCACGCACCCCACTACGAGCAGCGCGGCGAGCACCGCGCTCGTGCCGAACATGTTCAATAAGCTCTTGCTCTCGTTCTGCGCACGCAGACGTTCGAATTGTTCTTCTAATTCCTGGAAGTGAGATTTTTTTAGTTTTAATAAATATGAATAATTCTATATATATATATAAACAATCTGTCGTCCGCGACTCCGTCTGCACGGATTTAAAAAATAGATGTTAGCCGATTCTCAGACCTACTGAATATTCATATTAAATTTCATAAAAATAGGTCAAGCCGTTTCGCTCAATTGTTATAAAACTTTGTAATTTTTTTTGAGATCGCCTAAGAAACTTTACCATGAAGAAATCTAAAAAATAATAAGTTTTAATTATTATTATTAGCTTAAACTGTAACATTCAATTCCATTTATTTAAACCTTTGTCATTATTTGACAGTAATCTTATATTAAGTAATGACCTGAAGCAACTGTTCCCGGTACGTCTCCGACTTGGCGTCTCCGCCCATCTTCTTCTTGTGTTGGAAGCAGTGCAGGGCCTTGTCCCGCGCGCGGCGATGCTCCTCCGCCAGCCTGTCGGGGGGGAGGTAGGGTCGCGCCCCCCCCGCCACCTCCTCCATCAGGCACTCGTACACCTCCCGCGCCTCCGACACTGCAGATAGGTTGTTGGCTTGCGCGGTCGCCTAAGAACCATTTCAAAAAAAATATGTTTTTTTTATTTAAACACTTCGTAAATCGATATTTTTTTTAAATTAATTCTTTTTTACTAAATTATTTTATTAATCGGATTTTAATATATGTTCTATGTGTCAAACTAAATTTATAGACGCCCATAACTAAAAAATAAGTTTTATTTGTTATTTTGAGTAGGTGGCCATCTTGAATTTATTTATAATACACTGTATTATACTAAAAAGCCATATTATTTGGATATCTTTAAGTTACCTCCAGAATAGTTTGCGGCACAGGTAATTCTGTTCCATTGAAGACCTCCATGTAAGCCTGGATGTAGTACAGCAGCTCCTTGGCCTTGAGCGTCTGCCCCGACAACACTTTGGGCTGCAAGTTCTGTGGCGCCAGGAGATACGGCACTAATTCTTTTAAACATTTCTTGAACTCTTCGTCTATATCTGTTTATGCAATAAAAAATACTTGCAACCAAATAACAAGGTTCTTTCAAACTAAAAATTAATTTTCTTAAATCAAACTAAAGAACAACGCCATCTATCTTTAGAATATAAAAGTTTAGTTAATCTTTTTATTATTCATATTAATTGCTACAATCCGAGTTGGTTTCAGTTTACAAGCAGTGATTCCTTACAGATTTTTCATACAAAAACTACATAAAAAAACTCCCTTAGTGACCTTTAATTCCGAGTGCGGCCGTAAAAGTAAAGATTTTTTTATTACTTCAGTTAATATATTATACTAGCTGTCGCCCGCGACTCCGTCCGCGCAGGATTAAAAATAGATGTTGGCCGATTCTCAGACCTATTCAATATGCTCACAAAATTTCATGAGAATCGGTCAAGCCGTTTCGGAAGAGTATGGGAAAGAAAATTGTGACACGAGAATTTTATATATAAGATTACTTTGAACTGATTTAATAGAGTTGAACTATTTGTTATTTATTTTTTACAGTATTACTAACTGGTAATATCCATATCATTTTTACCTGTTAATTTTCCATTAAACTCCTTGCTGGTGGCAACCTTCATGCCGGGATGCGGCAGCAGGAAGCAGGAGAGCTGGCTGAAGAACGACCTGATCTCTCTCCGTAGCGTCTTCAACTCCTCGTGTTGATTCTCATGAACCTACATTGAACCATTTATCACTATACTAGCTGTCGCTCGCGACTCCGTCTGTACAGATTAAAAAAGTAGACTATGTGCTCCAGACATGTTCTACATGTAAACCAAATGTTTTCCAGATCCGTTAATTCGTTCTGGATATACCTTTTAACAAAGAAACATCCATCCATACATGTACACGTTCGCATTTAGAATATTAGTAAGGTAACACTCTCTTTTGGATTGTAGTTAATACTTACTTCGAGTCTCTTCTCCAACAGCTTCATTCCTCCTTCCAGTCCGTACGGGTACTCGTAGGGAACGCTCCAGTCGCGCACAAGGAACTGCAGATGCTGAAATGGCTTGCCTTCCGTCTTCTCCAGCGCCACGCGTCCGTAGTCTGTGAACAGCTTTAATGTAAGGCATTAAAATAACGTTGTAAAAATTTCCTTGAAACTTGGCAACACTATAACAATGATATTTTAATATGAAATTGTTCAAAACCATTGTAAAATTTGAAATCGATTATAAATTAGGAATTAAGACATGTAAATAATGTAATTATTCATAATTATTACTTAATTTTAATGCAATCATAGGTCTTCCTCATGCGTTGTTCCATTTCTCGCAACTTCTTGTTAACGTGAGATTATAAATCCATCTTAATATTATTCGACACAAAAATATACAAGAATCGTTAACTAAGTATTGAATGTTTACCTGTAAATGCTGTAATTCATCTTCCTCTATGTTTTGTGACAAATTGTATATGAGTACGGAGGATATCATGGTGGAGAGCGCGAACACAGTTGCATTGTCACGCACTGTCGATTCGCTGTCGAAAGTGCCTTGCGTGTCCATCAAGAATATCGCCACCTGACAACGTTCAGTCGTTTATCTTTATTCTTATTTAAGGGAAACATTGTTTTTTCTAAAGCTGACATAAATGTAAATCCCGGCCTGATGCAATAAATTCATAAATGAAGGCATCTAACGTTGTTATAATTTTATTTAACAAAACTTGTTTTCGTTATATTTTACATAATAATAATTTAACACATATTAAATAGCCTTCTATGCATCTATACTTTTAATTTGGCGAGATAAATATTTAAATTATTAGTTTTCCCGCCAATCCTGTTTTACTTTATTTGTCCGCCTTGCATTATGGTTTGTTCAAGGTGAAGACAAAGACGACAATACGACTAAGTTTTGTGGACAAAATTAAGAACTAAGCTAGTAGACAAAACTAATTATTAAACACTGTTCTCTATAAATAGATAGGATATGACAGCTTTTGCTTCGTTCCTACCTAAAAGCGTTTATTGAAGTTCCTGACAACGATTTCTATTGCTATTATTAGTTCAAATCCTCACCACCGCTACCAACCGCAACCGTCAGCGCCAAAATGAGGAAAATCAAATAGACACAAAATATCAGGTTTATAGACTGTTCATGTATAGAGGTCAATATTAACAAAAAGAAATTAAATAACGATTCGTTTAAATCCGATTTAAATGAAAAAAAATGCACTATACTTTTTCTCCGTTCTCGAGGGTGGCTTTGAAGGGCTGTGACCACAGCAGGAGGCCGGTGGTGTTTCTTTCGGAGCCGCCGCGCCAACTGAAGCCTTGCAGCGGCTCGTCTTCTGGACCCAACCAGTTGTCATCTTTTGAGTTCAACACGTACTGAAAATTAACGAACAATATAAGCAAAATTAAAGGAACCAACAAACTTTTATTGCTGTTTTAAACGTTATTTTTCCAGGATTCATTTGGAAATCGTAACATATTATCAACGAACATAAATTATTTATGTAGATGACATTATTTTTAGCTCAATTACAATTATATTGACTGACTTAATTTTTATTAATCTCCCAAAAAGAGAAGGTTATCAATTTTGAATGCATGTCACTGAATACTGACCGTGTGATGTAAATAACGCAGGAAGAAGTCTAGAAGGAAGGACTTTCCTTTACGGAAAGCGCCAGCGACCGCCACGAGGACCACGGAGCGATTCCTGATGTCAGGACTGTCCAGTAGCTCGGCGAGGCTCCTCTCATCGAGCTCAAACGTATGATCTGGCCTAGGGCTGATTATCTGCAGCCCTTTGCCTTCTAGTAGCTTTTCAGAAGGTTCTGGAATTTAACAAAAGTATTTCCAACAATGGTAGTCCGCTTTAGCTTCTGCAAATAGCCTTTCGACCGACCACTAAATGTCATGTCATGCCACCATATTCCATTAAAAAAAACAAACACTTATTTGTCTGTGGAATCAAAATTATGCTTCTTAGCGGGAATCTTTAATGAAATTAAATAAAATATAATATAAAATAGATACTGGTTTTGTCTATGAACTATTACCGGGGAATTCCTTTTTTTTAAATAACCAGTTTTTATTTTTACATTTTGGTCGCGGCTTTTCCTCAATATATAATATTTTATAGCTTCTCTAACGTGATAGATATTTACGAAATCATAAAACTGTGCTAGATTTTTTCTTTACATCGGAAACATACGTCATTGTTCCCTTACTGTTATTTATTAGATATATGTATTTCTAATCTGTAGCCATCTTTTCAACTATAAAAGATAGTGTTTAATTTTGGTTGGTATGTTAAATCTGTTGGTGATACTTTGTCCTTTCTTAATCCTAGTTTATGTTTTATGTAGCTGTCGCCCGACCGCACCGTCCCCGTGGAATAAAAAAAACCCTTAATTAGCCTATGCGTTCTTCTAAGCTATGTTTTACATCTATGACAAATTTCAGCGAGATCGTTCTGGAGATACCTTCAAACAAACATCCATCCATTCATATAAACATTTTCATTTATAATATTAGTAAGAAGTAAGACATTAAAATCATAGTAAGATATGTAGATAGTTATTTAGTTATCGAAATCACACCGCTATTGTTTTAAATTCGAACTTGCGACCGTCAGAACCAAATATCAAAGTTTAATCACTAAACCAGTGCTGCTATAATAACGTCTTTAACACCCAAAACTGCATTTATTTATTTAAAAATTGTGAGTTATAAACCTGACTCATATTCATGTAATTAAGTTTAAAAATTCAATGTCATAACCACGAGTAAGTATAAATTCAACAATGTTCAAGTCTGTGAGCACTTTGTTGCAAACTAAAAAATAAAACAATGAAATTAACTTTAGTATATATACTTCAAAAAATGATCCACAAGAATTATATTATATACAGGATTAATCCAATATATTTACATTTGTTATTCGTTCAAATCTGACAAGGGCTTGAAGCCCCGACCTTGAGTTACAAAGTCAGACGCATAAACAATGACATAAACCTTACGGTTTCATTTTTGTTTCATATTAAAGTTTAAAAAAAAACTAACTTCCATTTTACGCATATATTAAATGAGATCATGGGAAATAATTTATATGTCAATATTTTTGCTTACGAACAACAGCGTTTGGAAGACAATTTGAGCAATAACAATGACATTAACTTGTAATTTTTATCGGAAAAAGCTTCAAAAATGTGATGAACAAATGTATTGATAAACATTTTATGATTACTCACTAGACATTTATAACACTTCACAATATAAACGAGAATGTAAATAACGAGCTCAAGGTAGACACGTTAACGCGGGCGCGACGGCGTCTAGACTGTTTATATTGTAGAAGCACTAGGTACGCACCAACTAAAAACTTATCGATACGCGCCTACGTATCCTAAAATTAAAAAGGGCATACGCTTTATCGCTTCTACACTAGATGTCGCTACGGTTAGAATTAAATGAGACGGTTTATTTAGGTATAATTGAATTGCTACTAATGTTTCGATCCCTTCAAAAATCAAATTTGAAATGTTAATCTTATATATAAAAACTGATAACTTTATCGTATTGTTAAACGTATTAACAGTTTTTTGTTTTTAATTTAATAGAATCGGAGCTGCTACCGATTTAATATAACATAGTAGTAAAAAAATAATTATTTTTTTACTAAAATATTATTACATTTTACTTAGACTCAGTTATTCTTTTCAACATATTAAAATTGAATCGATAGTTTAAATGGACATCACTACAGCACGGGACAGGGCATTCGGCAAGGCGTGAGGTCAACTGATGATGTCAGCATCGGATCGGCTGGAGTACTACGCGACTCCGGTGATATCACACGAGAGATTTACATTATGAGTCTCCACTGTTTCAATACCTTTATTACGACAGTGTAAACTATTGTCGTCCCTATCAATCTCATTGGAATAAAAAGAGAAAACAAACATGTTCGTATACAAGAGTCTTGTACGAATTTCAAAATATAATGCATATTTAAGCTATAAATAGATCGACAAAGTATTTATTAGAGTAGTCCGTCAACTTGGTAGTTTTTCTGTTCTTAGTTTTATGAACTACGTAATCAAATCGTTTGAGTTTTAGGTATAAGTACTGAATTTGGCGCTTGGGTACGAAATAGGTATAAAACATTTTGATATTAAACATAGCAGATGGCGGGAAATTTCTAAACAGCCGGAAGTTGTTGAGCCGTGAATAATACATTAGATAAATAATTAGCACGCATTGTTATGCATCTAGTTCTTATTGTTCTATATAGTGACAAAGTTCACAATCCGTAAAAAAATTGTTCTGAGCAATAGTTGTCAGCTGATCGCGTATTTGTAATACCAAAATCTCTGTATAAAAAATTAGTCATCATCTGTCATTATTAAAAAAAAAACACAGATATAACAATATGTTTTTAATGAGGATTTTGAGGTCAGAACCATAGTATACTTATTATACTCTTTGGTCAGAACTCCAAAGTAAATGATCCAGAGAGATGCCTTCTTTTTTGTCGTCATAATGACAGAAGCATTTTAGTACAGGCCATCTGGCGGCTGATGATGGAAATATTTTTATTTATGAGCAATAAAATTGATTTTTTTCCTTGACAACACTTGGCGTAACAGCTTATGACGTCACGCTCTGTCTACGTCATCGCACTCAACAGCCCCAGGAATAAACTGCTTCACTTAATACTATTTTCAAAATTAATAAAAATTAAATGGTATAAATAAACTTCAAACAGTTAAATAGATTATATAAATATATTTATTTAAGACACTTTTTTTTTACAATATTTGAAAGCAAACTTTAAACAAAAATAAAAAAAACAAAGTGTTCAAAACCTATGAATTAGCGCCATCTAGTTTTTATAAATTACTTTGACATAAAGTACAATCATTTAATATCTTAAAATTAAAAAAAAAATCTTAAATTGTCAAATGACTGTAATACTTATCTAGACTAAGCACAATTTTGTTGTGATAAAATTCAAATAAACATCTTTTTAATAACATTAGCATATTCTGCATTTATTTTCTCCACTATTCCTTTCAGTTCACCGGCTTTAGTTCGTGCTGCTTTGTCATTGGGATTTAATATTATCACTCTCTGTATATCTTTCCATGCATCTTCGTACATCTTAAGACAATGGTACGCAGTACAACGTCTGTATAATGCTTTCACATTATCATTATCCAGAGATATTGCACGATTACAGAGTTCTAATGCTGCTTCGTATTCACAAAACTGTAGTTGACAGTGTGCCAAGTTATTGTATAGTTTCACCTGAAAAAAAGCATTATAAACATATATCTTCTAAATTAACTTCAAAGTATTTAGTAAATAATATTAAGAAATAAAAATAAGAAAAATATTTGAATATGTTCTTAATAATTAACCTGAAATATATATAAATACACTTGGATTGTATTAGGAGCAGAATGAGCATACCTTTAAGTCCTTTATTTCGTGCAATGATTCATCATTAATTTCTTCCGGATTCACAGGTTCTATGGCTACTAAAAACTTAAATGCTTTGCTAAACCTTCTAAATGCATCTACAACTCTTTTCTCTTGTATCAAAGCAACTCCCCGCTCTTTATGATGTGCTGCAGCTTCAAGTAATCTTGCCCAACTCCAATCACTCACTAATTGTTCCTCAGTAACTTCTTTCAACTCAATCTCGCATGATATCTCTTTAACTATCTCACACTTCTGATTTTTATAAACAATTCTTGCAAAACATGTCTCACCACAACACATCTGTTGGAGAATCAACTCGAAATCTTTATCGATAAAAGAATCTGCCTCCCCAATAATAACTACGCCATCAAAGTTTTTACTTAGTATACGACTTTCTACATCTATGTTAACATCTTCATTAGTGTGTCTTACATTTGAAAGTTCAATTTTACATCGAGACTCCTCGTATGGCACGATAGAATAATCACCCGGTGTAATAATTTTCTTCGTTATTTCTCTATCAGGCCTGGTACTTACTATTGATTCTTGAAGCATTTTGCTAGATATGCAAAATGTGTCTGTTTTTTTTAGGACAGTGTATTCATTGACAGTTTTAAATACTTATTAAATTAAGTGTGTTAGAACTTTAGTAACAAGTCGGCAAAACAAAGGTTACTTTTTAACTTCTTATTTTCTGTTTTGTTTGTTTCGACAGTGACATTGACACATAATTGCAGACAACGAAAAGTTGCCAAATTGCAGTAAAATACATGATTAGCTTTAAAAAAATTAAGTGTAGGAACTTGGTAGGATCTAAACAAATTGTAGGTAATCTTGTTTTTGTAAAAAATGTGACGCTTTCCTTAAAAAATTACTAATTCTTGCAGTTGGTTTTTCTTTTAATTTTGGTGATAGGTATACCATCTATCTGTGGTAAAACAAGACAAGTGTCAATGTCAAATTCTGCGAATGTATTTTGAATTTTTGTTAATTTTATTTTGTTATTGTTATATTTTTATGTTTAACAAAAATGACGTTCTATTTGTAATTAAGTATTTTTGCGAAAGTTCAGCTCGACTTATTCTATAACTCCGATAATAGGTTAAAAAAAATCTATTTATCAATTCTTCAATTGTGGTTATATTTTGTTTTCAAATTAACAGGTACGAAATATTTCTCCACAGTTGTATACAATATTTTATTAAATATGTAATAACTGTGTGCCTTTTTTATCAGATAACATGGCTCAAATATTGAAGAATGTTTGGAGGAATGTATTGAGTGGAAGCTCATTTACTAAAACGCCATTTAAAGCAACAAGTTTCACAACAAGCTGTAAGATTTTCAATTAGCTTTAACACATATAAGGCCGTATAATTCTATTATGAGTCAAGAATAAAAGATGTTATATTTTAGTGTCTGAAGTTGGCTGGGTGAGAAATACGGATACAATAATGACAAGCATTAAGACTGCACCAACACCAGAGAACATCCTTGCCACAGTACAGCAACACCTCCCTATAATGACACACAAGCATCTTCTTCAAGCTCTGCGCAGTCTCTTTGAACTGCAGAAGTCTGGCAAGTTAGAACTTTATACATTATGTAAAATCCTACCATGTTTGTATATAATCTGGTTTTGTGTTGCTGCTATTATTTAGGCGATTTTAGGGTGTCTTATCTTTTTTTATAATTTCAAATGTTGCCATACTCTATCTCCATTGCTCTCTGTAACTTTTGTACACCCAATATTTTTTCTATTCCAGATTTGAACAAACTGATGAACTCATAAAAGATCCAACATTTAGTGTACTCTGTCAGAATGTTAAAAAACATGCAAGAGCCCTTGACGTTAATGAAGCTATCGAGGCTGTTAAAGTACTATCATTTCTGAGGGTTCCCGTTGACTCCCTGATTCTACAAACAATGCTGCAGTTAATACGGACAAATATAAACCTTATAAATATAAGACAGATTATGTTCTTAGACTTTCTTTTAGATCAATTTGACAGCAAGAATCATTTAGTAGACGTACTGAAGCTGGCATTGCCACTTACGTTTCAAATTCATTTACCATTAGAATTAGACAATGATGACCTGCCTCTTCTAAGGGATATGCTGATCTACAGTTGCAATCATGATTTACCAGACCGTTGTATCAACAACGTGGTTACGGGTCTTCTGTTACACGACCAGAGAATAGACGCCCAAACCGCCAAATCTATAGTCTGGTCTTTGTGCCAAGTTAACTGCACAGAGAAGGTCTTTCCGACTAGAGTCCAACTATTACATATTTGCTATGACATAATAGCACAACAGATAGACCAGTTACATTATAATGAGGTGCTTAGAACTGTCGCCAAGATAAAGGGTCGAGTACTGGAGAAGCATCCGGAGTACTACCAGGAACAGCTGTTAGACGCTATTGCTGATTACGTCATCAGGAATAATATTGAATTTGAGCCAGCCTTACTGATCGCAAGGGTGCTGTCGAGAGTTGTAAGTATATTTTTTATTTAAAATGATAAATAAGCCTGCAAGCAACTTGACATTTGATACCCACATCAAGTTATTATATACTTAAATTTAATGTGGATTTTTTATATTATAATCATGATAAAATAATTGTTTTTAGGCCCACACACACTTAGGTCTCATGGAGTATCTCTGTAACCTAGCATTAAATGAAGAAAACAACCTGTCCACCGTACGCACCAATATTCTCTTCAGTTTCATCAACTGCTTGTCCAATAACAACTACACTCCTGATCTGGACCAATGGGATGTGATTCGCCAAAATATATCAGAGAACCCAATCCTGAGTGCCACTAACGCAGCGTTGCCTTGGACTAAAGTTTGTCTTGAGCTTGCCTCACTCGGTCACTACGATGATAAACTCCTTGAAAAAGTCTTCTCCGAAAAATTCCTGATTGAATATCTCGCACGTGAAAAGAATACTCTAGATTTGCTTCAACTTCTTACCTTACATGAAGCAGTAAATGCTTTTTATAGTGATGAATATAAATTGCCTCAGGATATTATACAAAAGGCAAAAGACGCATACCCAATTCATGCAGCAACAGATAATGTTATGAATTATTTGGCTCGAGGTTTGGGTGGCAAAGAGTACTTGGCGAAGAATGTAGTTTTGCCAAATGGATTCATTGCTGGTGAGTTTTGACAATACACCTGGGCTTATACTTATTTTCATGTGTTATTAAAAACTATTCTTATTTTTTAGATATATTACTAGCTTTGAAAAATGGCACCCCCGTAGTGATACCTAAATATACACAAGAAAATGAAAAAGTACTAATAGAAAATCTTAATTTACCTATAGATGTGCTCCCGTAAGTTATATACCTGCAACTTCTAATAATTGCACTTTTTTCCTAAAGCGAATCTCACTTAAATCAAAATTTTTATTTTTCAGTACTTGCCTTCTTATGTTCAACCAGGGCTGTTATTCAATGAATAGTAATCGTCTGCGCGGTACTTTCCGGTTAGTGTTGGATACGCTGGAGAAACAAGGCTATGTTGCGGTGTCCATCAATGTATCAGAGTGGATGAAGACTCCAAGCCATGAACGCATCCCCTACCTTATGCGAGAAATTGACTACAAGTGTGGCGAAATGGGAATGAAGTTGTCGGCCACTTGAGAAGTGCGGAATTTACAACAGTGACCATATTGTTGTGATAGACAATGTAGACAAAATTCTAGTGAAAAACTTTTCAGTTAGCACTTGTTAAATTTTTATTAAAGTATTATGAAGGACTAGTTTTAATATGTATTTTTTTTTATTCTTTTCATTCATGATAAACATGATACACCAAAAGTTAATTAAGTTAGTTTAAGTTTCATCATAAAGTTTAAAAAAATTAAATAATTCTAATGTTGTAAAATCAACAGAATATGAAAGTCTATTTTAAACTGATCAGAAACTTGACAGAATGTCAAAATGTTATCTATGTCGTTGTTAATAAAAAGACAAGGCTGTATGGCTTAGTTCCTTTGTCTGCTCTCTCGAGCGAATAATAAAAACAACAACGTTATCTATGTCACTGTCAATTCAAACTTCAAAACAAAGTTGAAGAGGGATTTTTGATTGTATCCTGAGATTTTACTTAATGTTGTAGATTATTGTATTATTGCTAAACATATTACTTATATAAACTTTTTACTGTGGTTATATTTTATCACATAATTTATTAGTAGTAGATGGTGCCAAATACTTCGGAAAGTAATGACATATCCACCGTGAAGTTATGAAGATCTATTGGCGATGTTGTTTATTGTTAATAACAACTGTATCAACATGTGAAACTAAATACGGATACGTAACTTGGCAGGAGAACAAATTAACGTTCAAAGAATGCGAGTCTGCATCACAAATACCTATTTCATATGGAGCTCGTGCGACTTTTAAAAACGAAATAAACTCAACTGGGTAAGTAAACAATATAAATTGTCGTTAACTCCCACTTTTTTGTCTCCACTAATGTTCTAAAGGTTTGATGTGTACAGTTTCTTGGTTTATATTTATTATTTACATTTCAGATGGGCGTTCTTAGAGTTACACACATCAAAAGATGTAACAGATGAACAACAGGCATATGCCGCAGGCTTTATTGAAGGCTACCTCACCAGAGATCTCATTTGGATGCATTGGCAGAACATGCTTAAAGGGTCAGGTAGTTTTTGAGTTTTAACTAGCTAAATACTTACCTAATGCGTCTTACATCAGTTAAAATTTAATTTATTGTTTATGAAAATAAAAGTAATAAACAAGAGTTTAAATTTTTCAACACACTCAGTGCCTTGCTCACAATCCTGGTTATATAACTTTTATACCAAAAAAATTGTAATAGCATAGTGTATTAATAGTTGACACTAGAATCAAAATAGAGTAAATCTATTAAATATTTTACTAACCAAGTTCAAAAAGGACAAGATTTAATTTGCCTAAATGATTTTTGCCTATAAAATATTTATCTTTTACTTATGACTGGATAAATATAGTTTATATAATATAGGTATTGCTACAACAAAACTGATTTGTGCGGACTTATTGAAGAATTTATTGAAAAAAATGAGAATTACATCGCATCTATGGTTGATTTGAATGAAATAGATGCATACTGGTATCAAGTATGTACTTATTCTTGTATCTTATCTTAAATAGATATAACTGGAAATTAATATTGTTATCTTTACATTGATGTCACTGTAATGTTACTATTATTTTAACTGAGAATGTTTATCTGGAGAGATGGATGGATGTTTAAAAGAAGGTAACTTCGTAAAAGCTTGACGGGTTCTCAATGAAATTTCGCATAGATGTAGATCATAGTTTGCAAGAGCACATAGGCTATATTAAGTTATTTTTAATTCCGTATGGACAGTCTTAGTCGAAAGTTAGGATATTATTTTTATATAAATGGATAAAATAATATAAAAATTATAATTTATGTATCTTATTATTCTTATGTAACTTACACTAATCTAGACTTATTACCGGCACATTAAAAATGATTAAATTAAATAAATAGAATGTTTAGGACCAATATAAACATAATACATATTGCAGGTAAAATTATATTACATTCAGTTGGAAGGATTAGCGGTTGGGTACAATCAAGCTACGTCAGATCCCTACCAATGGCTAACTGCACGGGATATGGTGTTAGTATTAAAATATATAAAACCTACTAAAAGATAAACAGTTTAGTAAAATATCTGTATAATTCTAGTTGGATCAACATGTTGGGAGATCTTGATGATCTGGCGTTCTCTCTTGCGTTACCAAAGGACCTTCCAGATGGATTGCTATTCGGAGATCACTGCACTGGACTAATAAAGCTTTTACCAGACTTCAGAAATCTATATACGTCACATGCAACTTGGAACAGGTATTTTGGACTAAGAGTTTATATTAGCACAAGTGTTTAATTATTTCAACTCGTTCACTGTAAGACATGTAATGTTATCAACTCATTTATCCCTACCGTGGGGTTCGGAGCCAATTGAAATTAGGATTGTCTATAGTCAAACACTCTGGCCCAGTATTGCTTGGTTGATTTTATACTTCTTTAAATGTCTTTGCAGTTATGTGCTGGTTTGAACACAATGACTTCACAGTAATAATGTCGGATAAATGTACATACGAAATTCGAAAATAAAACACACTGGTACATAAGTTCGAACCCAGCTATGTACCAATGTGTTTAAATTATCTGGTCATGTAGATATTTTCTTATGTACTTTTGATATGAACATTTGGACTGAAGAGTCTCATTCTCTTATATTACTTATTAAGTATATTATGTTTTTTTTTTATTATCAGTTACCAGTCCATGCTACGGCTGCAGAAAATGTATGTACTACATTACAAAGTCAGTCCGCTGGATAAGAAACGCATCCCCGGGTACAAGATGGCCTTCACCTCCTACCCTGCGTTCGTGCAGGTGTGTTAGTATCACTGTTGACTTTAATCCATACAAAATTTACCTAAATACATTTAACACATTCAATGTTACTACGATTTTTATAACTTGGAACATATTGGATTGTTGGTCCAAAATATTTTGACCCATTTTTCATATGTGTTTGTCAAATATAATTATAAAACTCTCTTAAAATAGTTTAAATATAATTATGTGACATTCTTATGTATCTGGTGAAATTAAAAATATTTAATTGTGTAGGTATTATGAAAAAGTTAGTATGTTTGTTTGTTAGTACATGAGTGCATTGCGGCAGTCCACAGACGACTTCTACATTATATCGACGGGCCTGGTCGCCGGGGAGACCACCATCAGCAACAGCAACAAGACTCTCTTTGATCTCATCAACCCACTATGTGTGAGTACATACAACTACATACAATTATATAAAATACTAGCTGACGTCCGCGACTATGTCCGTATGGAATAAAAAAAAATATTGGTAGCTTATGTGTTTTTTAGACTATGCCCTTCTTATATCCCAAATTACAGCATTCTAGAGATACATTTTAAACAAACATCCATCCATCCATACACATACATTCATCCAAACATTCGCATTTATAATATTTATAAGAAGTAGGATTTTTCATAATGAACAAAAGATTTGTAGTTTTGTGTGTTTCTAACTATTAAACTCAAAAACTATTTAACTAATATAAAATAGTCTTTTACAATTTTATTTGTAAAATTTTAGGTAATGGAGTACATTCGTGGCATGATTGCCAATCGTCTGGCTGTCGACGGCTACCAGTGGACAAGGATCTTCCGCCAGCACAACAGCGGCACTTATAACAACCAATGGTGAAGAACAATTACCTTTCAGACCTTAAACTGACGCGAAAGCATATAAAGTCCCAATATAAAAAAAAAATCTTTTACACGGCACGGTGTGGTAGAAGCCTGCCATTTTTATACCTTACTGACAATATATATTTATATGAGTTTCCCGTTGGGCCGATCAATAGGTCCAATGGATTTTTCCCCTTGGGCCATTCTTCCGATAGTTGTAACTTGAATTATTCTGGTGATGTATGCCATTGGATTTGAATTCTGGTCCGAAATGTCAGTTTGACGTTTCTTTTGTTTTTTTTTCTTTTTACTTTTAATTAATTTTCATTATTGTTTTGTGCCAGGTATATTGTAGACTATAATAAGTTTACACCGAGCTCTAAAGTGTGTAAGGGTAAAGCTGAGAAGGGTCTGCTCTGGGTGATAGAACAGCTGCCGGGGTACACGGAGGCTGCTGACTTGTGAGTCACCTTAACTGATAAAATTATTTTTGAAATTTATTGGTAACAAGTTACTAGCGATGTTGGGGTAGGGCGAGACGGGGCGGCCGCCCAGGGCAACAGGCATAAGAGGCGTCAAAGTTGGATATAAAAGGGCGTCTGCGGTGCCTTCTAATTTACCCTAGCGCCGCAACAATCTCGCCCAGTGCGTCGGAAATACTAAAACCGTCCCTCGAGTAGAAAGAAGATGTATTTTATTTTAATTAGATACGAGACTAGATTTATATGTTACGTAGAACGGAACAATTGGTGAACACGACTTATTTCCCGTCTTACAACATACCGTACTTCCCCACTATATTCAATCTGAGCGGCGGCAATGTGAGAGTCGCTACATTCGGTGATTGGTTCGGATACAAGACAAATCCACGAGCTAATATTTTAAAGGAAAAACAGGTGATGATGCGTATCTTATGTTGTTTGTAGCGAGTATGTAGAAAAAAATCATCGAGGAAATATTTATTACATCATATCACTGGCTGAAAATGACATTTATTGTCTATGGATTTATTATGTAACGTTTCACCGTAGGTTTGCGAGACCAAAATCCCCGTTTAAAACGTTATTTCTGTTGTGTTAAAGATGACGATAGGATAGGAGTTTTATGTAAAGATTCTGGTCTCAGAAATCCACGTTCAATGTTTAAACTTTACTTAATTTATTTCTGTTAGCATTTTATATAATTTAGTTATTAATGCAGGCTGGTATAACAAACTTAAAGGACATGTTCAATACGATGCGTTACAACGACTTCAAGCATGATCCGTTGTCACGTTGCGCATGCGTGCCTCCGTACAGCGCGTGCAACGCCATCGCAGCGCGCAACGATCTTAACCCCGCCAACGGTAACTACGTACAAATGTTTGACCAATGTTCAAATAATTTTAGACTAATCTTACTCAATTGTCACGCCAAATGTTTGCCCAACATTTGTCATTGTCAACACTTATTTCTATAAATGGACCGGCTATGTAACGAAGTATTTTGTGCGTATTTGATTTTCACCATTTTGGCGATGATGGTAGCGCTTTGTAGCAGCTGTGTGAATTCAAACTAATAACATAGACAGAAATAACTGTGACATAACATCACCAGGCGCGTTTAAATCGGAACTGAGTTAAAGCAGTCACTTCCAAGCAATCGCCTATCCATTTATATTCTTACGACAAACAATGTTGACCAAGAGTAACCAATGTTTGACTAACGATTTTTCTTTTAATTTTTAAATCTGCCAATATGTATTTCCTATAGGTACGTTTCCGTTCCGAGCGTTGGGCCACCGAAGCCATGGCGCCACTGATGCCAAAGTGACAAGTTGGCATCTTCGCAAGAATTACGAGTTTGTTGCTGTCTCAGGACCAACGTTTAACATCTCGCGAGGAATACCGCCATTTGCGTTCGTTCATTTTAAATACTAATAGATTCTGCCTCCTATGTTCTATTAATAGAAGGAGATTCTTAGTGTAGCATTAATATTGGTAATTTACTCTAAACATACGCAGGTAAATTATAGATGATCCTTCGAGCAGGATTATTTCAAAGATCACTATTAAAATTGTTAAAATAGAGCTAAAAATATGACAAATAAGAACAATTATTAATTTTTTTTGTAAAATATTAGTTTTTTTTTTATAAATTACTAGTATTTCTTTTACCATTCCAACTAAGCTCTAGACTTGTGCTAGGATATGGTTTACGACAATAGTCGAATGGCGGGATTCGAATCCCCGACCTCGTGATCGGAAATCCGTACCCTTAACCATTAGGCTATTGACGCTTTATTAATTCTAGGTGGAGTGAATTTGACATGGGTCCCCACTTGCCGCATATAGGTCATCCTGACGTGTGGGCCTTCCAGCCTATCATACACCATTGGGAGTGGACGTAGCCCAAACACTATCGCTAATTATAAGCCAAAGGGTTTAGAAATTTATAAGACTGACTTATATTACATATTTTACAATAAATCTTAATTTTAATGAAGTTAAATGTGTTCAGTAAAGTACAAATATATTAGTGCATATATGAAAGCTATGACATAATTTGCACGTAAATTCGTAAAATAGTATTCGTATAGACGTACAAATTTTTGTGACATGAGATAGCGCCATCTAGCGGACGGAAATTAAACGCCAAATTTCATAATTTTTTTTTAAATTATGTTCTCTTAATCTGTGCTAAGCGCAAAGTTCTTAAAATATCCATTAATTATGTAACTTATAACTGGGAAAATAATTTTAGTAGTATTTTACTGAAATGTAATAAATTTTAGCATCGGTTTTCTTGATATTTTTTTTTTTTGCTATAAATAAAAAACAAATTATGTTTCATATGTTTTGTTTATATACATTTTTATAAGATCGAAGAATAAATCAATTAAAAAGATACATGTTTTATTTAACACTTAATAACTATATGATAATAAACATTTAAATACGTTTCACATCTAGAATATTTTAAACTACCCACATGCAAGAAGAAACTTAAGATTTTTGTCATCTCCAGCACTTTTTTAAAAATTATTCGTAATATTTTGAAGCAGGATTTTAGGAGACAGCAATATATCTTAAAAGTAACTAAACACATATAAAAATATAGTAATTCCACAAAAGATCATACATATCACCTATATACATATAAAATTAATGCTAACATACCAATCAGCACTGTAACATCCTAATCTCAAATATATAAACTATGTTTTTACTATGACATCAAACATTGACTAAAAGTTGAGAACAATACTGAACCTGAAAAGTCAATTTAAAATTTTAAAACAAATAATATATAAGAGCTAAACCACTTGGATGAGTGGGGTTCTCTGATAAAGGTTCTCCAATGGTCTCGGAAACTATTCAGCGCTAAGGACAAAATGTCTCAACAAGTTTGAATGAATAAGTTCTGTGTTTCAATACATACATTTATCTTTAAAGCTGGAAAATATTCTATCTAATTAACTTTAATGACCATCTGTAGATATTTTCTAACATTTGTTTTTCCGTCCAAATATGATGTTGGGACCTTCAAAAGTAGAGTGAATAGGCACTTACTAACACCAGGTGGGATGGTGGTCAAGCACTGGCTTATCAAACGTAAAAAAAAAACATATTTCTAACAGACAAAGATCTTAATGCTTATTATAATAAAAGTAAAATTTTAAACTCAAGATCTGTTTAATGAGAAAAGTGATCATTTTTAAGGGTTTCCTCGAATGGAAAAAACGGAAGCCTTATAGGATCACTTTGTTGTCCATCTGTCTGTATGTCAAGAATGTTTATTTCAGGAATGAGTGAAGGTATCAAGCTGGAATTTATTTTTTTACACAAAAAGGGCTTATATAAAATGTTCATAAGCCAAATCAATTTGGAGTATCAATAACTGTGTATGTAACTGTAAATTTCATTACAAACTTTGTAAAAAAAATTATCATCCCTTACATAATGTGAAAACACAACATAGTTACCTACATATGTGTTGACGATACTACATAACAATTATGTAACATTCACAAAACCTCTACACAATTACTTATAAGCTTACAAGCATAACCAAGCCTTATCATTGCTTATTCTAGAGAGTTCAACATAAGCAGCTGCTTCAATACTTTGGTCTGAGATGTTTCCCTGATCTCTCCCGCTAAGAACATCTCATCAACAACTGTGTAGACCTGAAAATATGGTATTGGATAAGTGACTACATGGGAAAGATTTTATAATGGTACTGACAACACTATATTCATATTGTGACACCACTGAGTTGAAAGTTGAAGTTAAAATTTAGTAAAGTATACTTTTTCCACATTCTACAGATGCTTTCACAGTAAAAATTCCAAGTTTTAGGACAAAAAGAATGTTTATTTTATGTCTGTGTTAACTTACAACTGTGACTGCCTAAGTCCAAACCCACAAATTGTTCTTTTGAAATTTTTAGAGAAACAAAAAATAGCAGATCTATAGTCAAATCTTACTACTGTTACTAATTGGATACACATTTTTTCTTTCTTACCTTGAAAAAGTTGAATACTAAATCCAATTCGCATACATTATGGAAATATTCATTGAGCACCTCCACAAAGTTATGTATTGCCTCCAGATAACACAGATTGTTGTCATTTACATCCACACAAATGCAGAAATATAAACCAGCATATCTTCTGTACACTATTTTGAAGTTACGAAACTGAAAATATATAGTATGAACTATGTATTAGCCAAGGAATTTATATGTATGTATGGAGTTGTTTAGTCAAATATAAAACAACTTTGAATGGGGATCAAATGAAAGCTTGTAAAAACGTATTGTGTTGAATTTTGTAGATTCATACCTCAACGAAATTAGTATGTTTCGCATCGCGTACAGTAACTACTGCATGTACTTCTTCAATTAATTTCTGTTTTTCATCATCGTCAAAATTCATATACCATTTTGCAAGACGTGTCTTACCAGCACGGTTTTGAATGAGGATGAAACGAATCTGCAATAAGTAAATACACAGTCATATTCTCTTATAAATGTTAAAAGATTACATATTGCTTTCCATAATTTCAAATAAATACCATTATTAAAAGATATTGAAAATCTACAATTCAATTTATAAGAATACGCCTCCTTTTCATTGAGTTTTGAAGTTGACGTTGACTTGAGCTATAGAGAATTGGTTATGGTTGACATTTTTATTCCAAATCAGATTTTAAAAAAATCATTAAAAAAGTTATCAAAATAAAAATATTTATTTACGATTAATGAATACGTTAATAATATTACAACTTTAGTGTAAGACAATATTTTGATGTTTAAGTTTTTTATTCCTAATATAGCAACACAAATATTGAGTTGTTTTTCAATTTTCAGTGACTATTTGACGTTGAAGGCAATAACGCGTTTTCTATAGATTTCATCAATGTAGTGCTTAGGGTTCCAATATGTCTATAATATAAGTAGTTTGGTAGGAAAACAAATCGATTAAATCTTAAATGACTCCCACGAAGACTACAAAAACTGAAGTAGAAATGGTGATACGAAATAGAAAAACTGTTATGAAAGAGGGGATTATGACAATGTCGGGCATCGGTGAACCTTCAGTCTTCCACGCTTTAGTTGTCATCTTTTTGGAGTTCTTCGCATGGGGCTTGCTAACGATGCCAATAATATCAGTGCTAAACGCTACTTTCCCGGACCATACCTTCCTGATGAACGGGCTCATAATGGGAATCAAGGGCATTCTATCGTTCCTGTCAGCACCACTAATCGGAGCCCTGTCCGACGTGTGGGGCCGCAAGTTCTTCCTGCTGGTCACGGTGTTCTTCACGTGCGCGCCGATCCCGCTCATGACCATAAACACTTGGTGGTTTTTTGCGATGATCAGTATTAGCGGAGTGTTTGCTGTGACTTTTTCTATTGTGTTCGCGTACGTGGCTGATGTAACGACAGAGGCGGAGCGCTCTCGAGCCTATGGCCTAGTGTCCGCTACCTTCGCTGCAAGCATGGTCATCTCGCCCGCCCTCGGCGCCTATCTCATGGATTTATACGGCGAAGCGTTGGTCGTAGCCGCCGCCACGGCTGTTGCGGTCTTAGATGTGTTCTTCATAATGGTAGCGGTGCCCGAGAGCCTGCCAGAAAAAGTGAGACCGAGTGGCTGGGGACCTGCTATAAGTTGGGAGCAGGCCGACCCATTTGCCGCTCTAAGGAAGGTTGGTGCTGAACGTACAGTGCTGATGTTGTGTGTGGCAGTGTTCCTCTCATACCTCCCTGAAGCCGGACAGTATTCTTGCATATTTGTGTATTTAAAATTAGTTATGGGCTTTGGTGTAGTACAAGTGGCTATATTCATAGCAATTGTTGGAGTGCTCAGCATTGCGGTACAAGTAGTGCTTGGATTTTTAATGCGGTCACTTGGAGCTAAACATACAATTATGGTGGGACTGTTATTTGAAATGCTCCAGCTCATGTGGTATGGCTTCGGAAGCCGCACATGGATGATGTGGGCAGCAGGAGTGCTTGCAGCTCTTGGATCTCTGACTTACCCAGCGATTAGTGCATATGTGTCGGTGAACAGCCGGGCCGACCGCCAGGGTGTGGTACAAGGAATGGTAACTGGAGTGAGAGGACTATGTAACGGTCTTGGACCAGCAATGTTTGGAGTTATATTCTATTTATTCCATGTGGATCTCAATGAGGAGCATGCTGTGACTGGTATAGATGGAAAACCAGAGGAGAAATATGTAAGATTGGTGCCAGGTCCACCTTTCGTATTGGGAGCCTTGCTGGTGATTTGCGCTCTGCTTGTAGCAGCCTTTCTACCTGAAGATGGCACTGTTGGCAGTGGACGACGGGCTCCGGCTGACCTAAAGTTCGAGGTGGAGAGGGGCCGTCGCGTGGCGGGTCCCCTGTCTCCGTTGATGGCCCCGGAGTCAGCGGCCCTCTAGCTAGCGGCGAAGGCCGGTCGAGCGGCCAGTGTGTGACTCTCAGAGCTGCCTGCGCCCAACCGGCGCTAGAGCGAATGCATTTAGGATGGTACCAAAGCGAACTCAGTGAGCGAAGTGAGTCCCATATTCTATGATTCTTGCACGAAGTACGTTGACTACATTCCCGCGTATCACATGTTTTGTTCCGCTTCAATGGAAACATTCATTGTTAACTTTGTAATATTTTTTTATTAATTTTCGCTGTTGAGGGCATGTACATAATTGTAATAAATAATTGAATCACAGTACAAGTCCTCTCTTTAATATTTGAGCTTAACCTCACACAATATTTATATGAAACCCAGCATTTGCCTTAAAACCTATCATATTTGTCATATTATGATTGACCTCTGAAGGTCACTTGTTTATGTTAACAAAGCCTGAATACTACCATGCTTAAATTTATTCTGAGCTATAGATAAAATAGCATCTATATATCTAATATAAACTTATAAATAATAATCTTAATAGCAATAAATATGAAGCCATTAAAATGTAATTGGTAAATACATAAAACATTCATAATTCAAAAATGATAGAGTTTAGAGAGACGATAAGTGATTGAATAAGTCATTAAGTACTATTAGTTGAGTAGCTGCCTAACTCAGCTACAATCTGAAGTTCTAGAGTTTGAATACAAACAATCTTACACGAATTTTAATTTAAAAATCTTGCCGATAGACACATAAACAGTAAAGACTAAATATTCTCCTTGAATAGATACTGGATTGAATATTAAAACGATTATGTAAATTCAATGATATTTAAAATTGGTAATGACAAATTAGCATTAAAATTAAAAAGAAAAAGAAATTGATCCTATAAGGGATCCATTGTTTTCTTACTTTCCGGGTACGGAACCCTAATAACAAATTGATTTATTTCAATATTGTAAAATACAAATCAAACTTAGGGTTAAAAATCAAAGAAAAAATATAGTTAAATTTGAGAAAGTTGGCATGACATAATCAATAAGAAATTATAGATGGTTGGAATAAAAAAAAAATCGGTAGAAATAGCAACACTAAAGTATACAATAACATTTAATATAGAACGAAAAAAGTGTTATAGTTACATTACGAATTTAGCACATCAATATAGCGGAGAATTTAAACGATATTAATTTGGCCCAGTATCCATTGACCTCATTTCTTGCTATTTTAATGGAGTGAATTGTTTTATATGTTCATAGTGACTTTCCTGTATATTTACTTTTTAGCAATGAAATTCTGTTTAATAAAAACTACATAAAAACATTCTATACCTAAAGTAGCCAACATATAGTTCAAGTAAGACATAAAAGTGATTAATAATAGGAACTTTTTGTAGGGAAATATATCCAGCCAGGGACTTCTGTATTAGAATAAACATTTTTGCAACCTGACAGTATTGTTTTTAACTATAAAAAAAAAATTACTAATCAAAATATTCCAATAATCTGTATTATAAAATTCAAAGTTATAAGTCTCGTACACACGCTTCGTGGAACGTTTATGTATTTAGGCATTAGTCACATAAAAATTAATCTTTATAGAACGTGTTTGACGGTAATTTAATTGCGTGCGATGACGTAACGCCTTGTATTTGTTGGTAACAATACGTACAAGCGACACTTGTATAAATGCTTATAAGCTTTGAAATGATAAGGATAAAGTCGCTAATTTGATAAGTGAACACAAACTACAATATTAGGCTTATATTGTTTAGTCGATTCCCAAAACGTTTTGTGCATAACATATTCGGCTATCATTAGCATTATTTGGGCAATTCGCCCAAAATCTGTGTCAAGTTCAGGACATTCTTTCCTCTATAATTTATACTTTTTACCTATATAATCAATCATTGTCATTTGAGACTACGTTTTATGTGCTTTTTTTCTATTATTATTGACATATATTGCTATCCAATTTTTTTAACCGTAATACTTACATTACTCCCTAAAGACAGGGCTCTGAATAGTACCGGAGGCTCTCTAATTCCGTCTGGGAAATGGGTAGAATAATGATAAAGTTTTATTTCAGTCTTATCGTGAAATAAGATGGCAATTCTAGCAAAGAAGAGTTATACCATTGCAATAAAAGAAATTGATTTTTTAATCCACCGCGCTATTTTCACAGCACAATGACTAATCCGGCCAACAATAGCTGCATTGCTTTGTAGCAAACACGCGGTGCATTGTTTATTGTATTTATATATAAAATTGCAGCTTCCGTATGTTTGTATGACTCGAAAAATATCTATTCACTCGATTTGATTTTTCATAACTAATTTATACAAAATAAGATTCTATTTAGACAAAGTATCCAATTGAATTATTGCAAGACGCCGTAAAACTATCTGAAAAATATTTAACTACACGTAGTTGTTTATATTTTTAACTATTAGGAGATTTAAAAATAAACTAGGTTGTAATCTATTTCTGTTTCAAATTTCATCCAAATGTTTTCAGTAGTTCTGAAGTAACAAACATCCATACAGCGGACTTTCGTATTTATAATATGTATTAAGTAAGATTTCAAATATTATAATAGAGTTGTCGTCTAAAGCGTGTCTATACAACAATGTTATGTTTTGTCGCGGCTCTGACCTCGGCTACACGTATACAATATAATTGATATCGTCAGCTGCCTAGCGGTTAGTCTCCCTTCTTATGTATAGATAACAAAATCTATATCAGCTTGTTGGATTGTGTTGATAGAAACTTATAGATTTATTATCATTTTCCTGCCTTAAAGTATGTGGGGTTGGCCCATCATAATTTAATGTCGTAAATCGATCTGTTCGTTATTAATATTGCATGACGAAAATAAGCACTCAAATAAGTAACCCCGAAGAGTCTATAGATTTACATTTGGCGCCATTTTTGAAGTCCCCTATAACTTATGGACCCGTTTACCCAAGAGTCCAGCAGTCTTGTCATCATTTCCTTGCATTGCCTTTGTCAATTTCACTAGAAATTTTATTGAATTGTTTATTTCAATTGTTCAATTGTATAAAAAGTTCCCAATTTTGTTAAAGAAATTAATGCAATCAAAAAGTCGAATTCGAATTGGGTCTCCGACATATGCCTACGTTTTTATTGATAAAAAAGTAATTAGTAATTCCTTTATCGTGGTAATTATAGCGTCAAAGGAAGCAAATACTTAGTGACGGTGGCTTCTACAGGCTATTTGTGTTATCTATAAAGTGATCATGTGTAATTTGTTCAGTTTACAGACTTGCGTAGATAACAGTTGTCTTGAAACATTGTCACATTGACTTTATTTTATTTAAGTTCCCGGATGACATCGGAAAATTACTGTAAAACAAGTTTCATTACAATAAATTTCTCATTAAAGGATTATAAAAAGTAAAAACTCTGCCACTAATTCTCTGTCAAACTAGAGTCATTTATGGTCACTAGGCTGTACCTTTATGTAGAATAAAAAAAAATAATGTGCGGCTTAATAACCAAGTAACCAGTGTAGCAATTGATCTTTAACAACAAGAATAATCTATCCTATTGTCCCCTTTCGAACAATTTTTATCAAAAACACCAAAATAATCAAAGTTGTCCTATTTTTAGTCTGCGTTTCTAAATATTTACAGTAGAAATGATGTCGAAAGAAAACATATATGTAAGCTTTTTAAAAACTGGGTTATAAAATGTATTTTTTGATCGCAAAATTGAATCGAAAGCTAGAGAATTAAACATTTAAAACTGAACTTATTTTTTCTACACCAAAATACCAATTTAAACATGTCGTTATCTCTATTAAATCAACGAGAATAAAAAGTACCATGACGTTTTGGTGGAGATGTGGACACTAGTGGACACTAACTTTAATTTTTACATCAGCCTTGTCCAATATACATTTAGCCGTGACCTAGAAGATGTTTCGCAATTTCGATCGCTTATTGTATACAAATGTGAACATGATCATCTTAGCAACGATAAAAATATTTTAAAGCAGTAAACAAGAAATAAATGTGTGAACGTTAACCCAAAGACCTAAGAACTTAGGGCGCGTTCCCACTTCGTCGCTACGACAGATAATAATTTTAAGTGTAGTGGCTTATTTATTTAAATGAAGTTGAAATTAATATAAAGGACAACACAATTAACTGTTACCTACGACTTTTTTCTGTTATTTCTGTGAGTGAATTCGTGATGATTTTTTCAATACTTTTACGACAAATCATTGATAAAATATCGTCGCTATCCAATAAGAACAGCTAGGTACGATACTTGCTAAACGATGAAAAAAATTGACATCAAACAGCCGTTCGTTATAATGGGAACAGCTCGAGACGATAAATTAACCTTCACGACAAAGTGGGAACACGCCCTTAGACTTAAGATCTCTAATTAATAGTTACTCATGTAAAAAAAATATTTTTACACTGCTCTAAAACTTGTAATTAGTTAGATAAGTGTCAGTTTTCCCACAATAAAATAATTCTGCTAGTAACGTACTAGCGCATTTAACCTTGTTTATATATTCAAGAATTTTCTAACAGCCAATTACAACTTCAAGATTTAATTTGGTTATGGTTTGTGTGCTACTCACGTGTGCAAAGACGTAACATTATTATTTTGGCTTTTGAGGTTATTTTGTCATTGGTATTGCAAAAAATTATAAAACTATCGAAAAATGAAGTCTCCCGCCCAATATATGCATTAAAAATAAAATTATCCTTATTAATTTTGCCTGTTAACGTATTTTTATAAATTCGGCCGAAAATTAGCCTGTTGTTTTAACACTTTATAGTCATATTGCGTCACGAATAATAATACCTTCTTTATAAATGTTCCATCATTCATCGTTATTTCCTATATAGTATATGTTCTAATCTTACTATATTTAAATGAGATGTATGATTGTCAATTTTTTTGTTAAATAGCCGTAGAGTCTTTAAATTAGTTGAATTCTAATTCGTATAGTTAATTATCGTCGATACAGACAATGAAAAGTTTTTGTTCTATCCGTAACGAAAGTGAAAACACGTAAGAAATCGTATACTCCTGAAACAAAGAAATAAAACCATGTAATATATATCTCAAAAAGGCCCAATGTCCTTCAAAAATAAAGTTTCCATTTTAAACAATACAACTGCTGCTGATATTTAAAAAACTAACCTCAAATCGCGGCCGTAAGATAAAAATAAAATAAATATCCGTACTTGTAACATAATGTTAGCTTAAAATTAAAACTAAAAAAACCATTAATATATTTATTTAGCTTCAAAGTATTTTCTTCAACCTTCAGTTTATCCTCAATGAATATGTGACCCTGACCTTGTTCTGTTTAAAGGACGTAGCATAATTAGACTATAGAATATCCTACAACAATGAAAATGGCTGTCATCGACAAAAGTACAAGTGTGATTTTATATTAAGTTAAATGGAAATGTTATAAAAGGATCAAATCAAGATTTTCTTTGTAATAGAATGCATAAATTATGTAACAGACGACCGTCGCCCACATGTCTCCGCTATAGACAGCGGCCATTATGGAATTAAAGTTTTTCAGTTATTTTGTAATTAATAGCCATGGGTGTACTTATAATTATATTTCGCATGTATAAACTTATACATATATTAACGTAAATGAAATTGTCACGCACATAGATCACGCTATAGTTAAATAAACCGTTTATCTTTAAACGTGAGTCGTAAATATTTTATTGATAAGCGTTATCAGTGCTTGTCTCAGTGACTCAGTCTTGTAACTTGAGGATGTAGTCATAAGCGATAGCGTTTTATTTAGGAATGTCGGCTTCTATGTTACTTTTTAGGGTTCTGTACCCCGAAAGCAAAAAAACTCAACTCTTATAGGATCACTTTGTTGTCCGTCCGTCTGTCTGTCAAGACCCTTTTTCTCAGGAACGCGAAAAGGTATCAAGATGGAATTTATTTCTTATTATTATCAAAAATCGTCCACTGTGCGACGTGGTACTACAATCGCTACAAATTATTGTTCTCTTTGCTTAAACATTGTTCCATTGTAATTGGTATTATAGACAAAACAGTTGTATTCCAATTCCCTGGTTGCAAAAGAAATTCTAAAGCATTCCCCAATTCTCTTCTGTTCTGCGTTCTACTCTCTTACCTTACCATACCGTATAATTACGATGGACGCAGCAATGATTTGTCACACTTCGAATGTCTTTTGCAATAGGCTTTCACAATCATCCTATATCTATACTTTTTCCGCAATGACGCTACAGTATAGTGACATTCAAACTTTTCCCACGAAACACTGCGTACGGTACAATTTGTGGGATACGCCTGTACGCGCTTTCCTTTACTTGTAATGGGCTCACCCACTTACGAAGACATGACTACCATTCGTCATAAACAATGAATATCTAAAGACAAACATTACTATCATCCTCTGACAATAACAATAATATAATAGTACACGTAGGAATGCTGAATGCAGAGTTAGAAAAGATTTTGTAATTCACCAGGTTGTGGATGGCTCATACTTTTATGACGAGAGGTTAATGTCCTATGTCTCATAAGAATGGAAAGAGAAATGTTTTACTAAACACTATATTTGTATGGATGTGGAAATATGACAGTTTGTAGTTGAAGCTTTTTATTTTATATATATTTATCAACGCCGAATGGTAAAGCACAAAGTACATCGACCTCGACCTGTTCTGCAAATGATGGAACTGGTTTGAGGTGTAAAAAAAACTAAATATTCCAGGATCATCTTTGCACATTTCTCATACTTGTTTAATAGTTCGAAAATGTTCGTATATGTCGGGTAGTAAGAGATAGTGTTAGCTATCCCTTTTTCACCTAGTGTTTTATTCTGAATATACTCGTAAACTAATTTATTTGAGTACAGATTATAAAATGTTGTACGCTGTCCGTGACGAATATAGTTTAGAAAAACGATAGCTACGCAGTTAGGCTTTATAAACTTGGATTTTCTTTTTTATCTAGTGAACTGAAAAAGTAATAGTTTAATGGCCACCATCAATGGAATTTGACAGTAATCAGTAAATCTCGAGTCGATACAATATTGATGACTACTTACGAATTTTACCACAGACTATTTTAGTACACTTATTTTTCGTCTATGCTTTTAGCCATTTAGGTACCTAACCTAATATTTACTCAAGTGCGGTCAATTTAGGTGGGGTATATCGTCACAGCCCACGCCACTCTACTCAACATAATCACTACGCCTACGTTACCGGCTGACGTCACCAGATATTCGGAATTTTTAATCTGTAGGTATTATATAGAAAAAAAATCTTTGTTGTCAAATATTATATCCGGTGATCCTAAATGATAAAATCGCCTATCAATTACGTTGTAGTTTTTTTTCCCGAAATTAACATTATTATCTCGTTTTTTTTTTAAATATTACGAATATGTATCACAATATGTTTTTGTACAGATTTCTCCAATGAAAATCCATCGTAAGATTAAGCATTTTTTTGATAGACCGTTTGAAATTGAAAACAAATCTTACTAATATTATAAATGCGAATGTTTGGATAGATATTTGAAGAACGGATCTCGCTAAAATTTTGCATACACATAGAACATCGTCTGGAACAACACATACAGTACTAAGTATGTGTTTTTTGTAATTCCGCGCGGACGAAGTCGCGACTGACTGCTAGTATCCTATAAACATGACTGCGTATTCGGTAACGGTGTTACTTTTTGTAAATTTTAATGCCGACTCAATTATGAGAATGCGAAATAGTCACGTATGTACTAATATTATTTATAATACTGACTCACGAATTTTAGATATCGGCTCATGTACATACGTATCGTAAATTGAATGAAAGTCACGTTTTAGTTTTGCACGATTTTAACACATCTTTCTAGTTACCATATATCTACAAATATAACCTATTCAGTTGTCGTGGGATTATAGGGACAAGAAAATGATAACAATTTTAGATCGTTTGCTTACAATATTGACAGGAGACGAGATGGTTGGATAGAAGAGTATGGGATGGTTAGGTTAGCTAATCTGATAAATGTATAATTTACTTTACCAATTCTGTATACTGTTATAGATTTCAAATTGAGATTTGAGGTTGAATTTTGACTAGTTGAAATGCATACCTAATTTTAGATATTTTTTTCTATTGTCTCTTATTTCTATTAGAACAAATGGACATATTTTATAATCGATTATTTTCATCTCGGTATACCATCCTCGAACTCGGCCACGAGGACACATCGTTAAAATTGCAGCAAATATTGAAAAAAAATCTAAAGTAGGGCTTTTCACAAAGGCATTCTGAATATCGTTGCCAGTCATAAAAATTCTCGAACGAATGAAAAGCAAAATGACGCATTTTCATATAGTTAGTACTCTATATAACTCCCACGTTCCGTTATTACGTTTCTAGTTTTCTATGTCATACAACGAATGCCAAATGCCAAGTGAATGTCTAAGTTTTAATATGGGATATTACTTGCTCACAATACCTCCCCTCCATTCCCACCTACGCAGACAATCTTTTCACATAAAGACAATAGACACAATATGAAGACGGCAAAACAAAAATTAAGAATATATATATAATATTTTTTGTTCGAGACCATGAAAGAGCTTTGTTTCATTGTGACGCAACATATTAATTATAATTTATAATCTGTTTTATATTTAATAAAATGTATTAAAATTTAACGCTTTTAAGGAAGAGTAAGTAATTTTACTAATGTTTAGAAGTTATTAATTCCAATTAATTAATAAAAAATATTTGCATTGGGCCACTCGTTTAAACCTCTTTTCTGCTGACGTATAAAATTATTGATAATTCTAAAGTGGCAACACTGTTAGCTCCCTTATTACAGTCGTGCGGATTGATATAAATGGCCCTCCATTCATATCGGTGTTTCGAGTGTTTACCATTTATATGACTTATTAACCATTGGTTTCTAAAACCAAAATCTCTGTATAAAACATATCGTCATCCTTGTCATTATTTTTGACAAAACAGAAATAAGGATGAGTTTTAAAAGGGGATTTTGGTCTCGGAAACTTGCGGTTACTGTTTGTACTACAATTTAGAATGGTATTTTTTAAAGCTGCTTTGTTTTATAGTCTTCGATAACATTCAGAATCGTGTTATTTTGCTATAAAATACTGCTAAATACCCAATAAATATTTCTATGATAAAGAAGGATCCGAAAATTTAAGAGTAATATCAGGGCTTGAATCGTAAAATTATTTTATAGATCTCTCATAATATGTTTTTCATGTTTATAGTAAAAAAAAAGTCGTAGTTTTAGACGTTTATTTGTAAGACATGAGTTTTGATAGTCACAGTTTAAATAGATTAATAAAGTAAGCCCATACCAATTAATTGAGTTGCAAAAGTAAATGAAATAATAAAATTAAAAATAATATCTTACATGTGATTTCAATAAACATATTAAAAATGTATTCACCTACTTCTATGTACTTACTAATCTTACCTTTGGTTTCTTCGTCCAAAATGTCTATGTAAAACATATCGTCATCCCTGTCATTTTCTTTGACAAAACAGAGATAACAATATATTTTAAACGGATTTTGGTCTCAGAAATCCACGGTTAGTATTGTACATAGTTAATCATAGTATAGGCTTTGATAGATCGTTCTGGAAAAAACTTTTTGTATTTTTGCTCGTGTATTTCTATCGTTTTGTGACATTTATCTTACATATAGCCTCCTTCATTTTCCTATAAATTCCGTCCATTGTATAATCGCTTCGTACATTTTAAAACATTAATTACTATTCTCATTGAATTTTAATCAAAACAGAAGTCCCTTGCTGGAAAAAACATCTCTTTTTCTCTTTATATTCTCGTATACATAAAAGATATTACTTTAGAAGTTATTAAAAAAGAGATTTGTAAATAACGAAAAATCTGGAAGATTATTAACACAGAAAACAAAACTTACGTCATAGAGAGAATGGTGGATTGGTTAAACCCGTAGTAAGCAACTAAAACATTGGATAATTCCGACCATGACGATAATTAGGGAAAAATCCGTTATGCAAATATAGAGGATAATTAACATAAATGTCTGTTTCGTTATTTGAAAAAACTATTTGGTAATGTAAAACGGCTTCGGGGAAAATAACACAAATGGCGAGAGCTTCCATTTAAATACAAAAATACTTGACTAATATAAAATGTCAGTCTGACATCAGTTCAAGGCCGGCTGACTACCAATTAGTCTACTCGTAATATTAAACATAGCTATTTTGCAAACTAATAACGTAAAATGGCTTTGTTCCAGACGAATTTTTAGTAAAGAGTCGATCTGTAATATGGAGGCCATTTTGAATCAGTCAAGTCCGCGCCATGTTTAATGCATTATGAGTTTATTTTATCTATGGTATATATTTTTGCCAGATGACGTCAATGGCTTAGATTGCAGTGGGCATTGTACATCGTGCGTAAAACTAAAATTACTTCTTCCCATCTCTATTTCTATTATAATAGTCATTTTTACATAGTAAGTATATTTATATATTTCAAGGATTAAAAGGCCAAATTTCATTGTTTGTTATATTTTCATTAATTTTTTTATATATTGACGCTCATTAAGATTAGACAATATTTTTTTTAATTGTGGGCACTAACCTGGAGGCTATAGAGCCAGTCATACTTTTTTAAATGTCGTATAGTCAAAATTTATCCACGGAAAAATTATGTAAGCAAATGCAAATAAATAGGTTTTGGTATTAAAAATCTTTGATATATCGTGACCAAACATAAATCTATTGTGTGATGTAAACTTTAATGTGCTGTAATGTATATCTATCAACTTTTGTAAAAATTTCGTATGTAAATTTGTCTCATTCTGGGTCATTTAATGGTCGCAAAGGTTGTCCCTTAGTGTAGATTTAGCATGAAAAATCTTCATTAAGGACGTGTGTGAAGTGATCTTGTTGTATAAAGAACTGGCGTATTTAGGAAAAAAAAGCAAAAGCTTAGAACATTTTAAACATTAAATTATGACAAAAATTGGCGGCATCCTATAGATTTACTTAAATCTTAGAAAAAAATCAAAAGTAGAATAGAAATACATATTATTGTAATTCATAACGTAGTCCCGTACTTTTGGTACAAAAAATAGCACATATGACCAAAATGTTTCGTAAAAAATGCGTTTGAAAGAATAAATATTTAATACTAACGTCGTATTAAATATTTATTTTTCTCCTCGTTCAGTTACTAATTTTAATCATTAAATTAGTGACCATTTTAAACAGCCAGTAAGTTTGAGTAAAAGTAGAGTCGTTTCCAATAAATGCAAGGCAAAGATCAATTCAAATATTGAACGGAATAACCGTTTTTTATTTATCTGTGTTATAAAAATATTCCTTGAGAAATTCCGCTCAAATTCGTTTATGTATAAATGTCATCAGATGTACTTTTAAAATGTGCATATTATACTATTAAAATAAAAGTTTTTGTATTATCTTGTAAAATAATAAATTCTTTGTAAATAAAAACAATTTGCTCCTGTTCCCCGTAGCCAATAAGTGTTGATAATTCACATTTTATTTGTGTTGTTTGATATTGTTGATTTGTGGGGACATGGCGTGTTAATTTTAAATTAGTGTTTTCTCTTAAAAATAAATAAGATTTTTTCTTACTTTCTGTTTTGGTGATCGAGTAAATGTATTAATTTAACTAATTGTAATATAGTGAGAGAATTGTGTAAGATTATTTTGTTATAATACATTTAAACAGTAAAATATTTTTCGTAATAAATTTTTAAATATAACATATCTATTGTACTGTTTATATTTAATTTAAAAATCCATTGATTTCACTATTTTTAACTTGAATGTACAGTTAAATTAAATAAAGTTAAACATAGGAACTGCTTGGAAAACTATTATATTTTTCTGTGTAAAAGGCCAAAAAAAAAACTTGCAAATCTAGAATAGAGTAGCAAATAAAAAAATAATTTAAAAACACTGTAATAACAGTTCGTATGTATAAGGTCAATTAAAATTGATAAAAACTACAATAATGTTTAGTTTACATATATTTTTTGTTACATTTTATGTGACTCAATTTTTAGTAAAAATTAGACTCACTCTTTCGTAGAATACAATCGAATTGCTTAGAATCGATTCAGATAAAATATTTAAATTATAAATCGATGTAATGTGAATAAAATTCCTTGTAGTTAACACTTTTCGCTGTAATTATGTATAGTACAAAATAAGGTTTCCATTATATTGTACGTTAAATTGCAAACCGGAATATTCTATTTCCAATTCCCGGGGCATTTATGTATAAGTAACATGAGTCGTAAGATAATGATTTTCTCCGTGTGTAGTCTGACGATGTTTATAACTTTGCCGCGCTTTTTTTACGTCATACGTATTGAGTAATTCGAAAATTAAGCATATGTATTTTGATAGATTTTTGTTGTTACTACTTTAACAAGTTTTCGTTATTAAAAGTAATGTTTTGAGGTTGTAGATTTTTTATTTTGTGAATTGCAAAGAATTTCCATTAAATCCAGACTAAATGTGTTTGTGCGTTATTTTGTTTGCCTAAATAAAGTTTAGTTATTAATTGTTTGTGACATTTAATTATTTTCTTAGTTGTTGTATCGTTTACCGCAAGTTTCCGCTTCGAAATCTCTATAAAACAAATTATTATCTGTGCTTTTTTTAAAAGACAATGAACGGGATGACAATAAGTTTTTATTTCCGTGATAGGCACTGGAAACTTATGATTACGTGTGACATAACTTTTTCGTGTTGTATAGCCGTAGGTGCTACATTCTCAACCACACTACTTCTCTTAGAAAAATTAAAAGTTAGTACGCGAGCTTATCATCAGCATTTTCATTAGAGTGAGATATTTATTTTCTTTGAGTTAACTTTAAAATTTCTTATAGAAAAATAAATAGTACAACTCAAAACATTTGTTAAAGTTCTAAATGTGATATTGTTTTTGAGCACAAGACGGCAGTGTAATTATTTAATAAAGTGGTCAAAAAAGATTTTTTTTTTAATTTTGCGCTTTAACGTACGGTTATTCTATGAAATCTACCACTACGGGTACTACGCCGCTATTGTAAACAATAGATTTACTATTTTTATAATAAATTTTTGCACATTTAGTGCCATCGCAATTGCTTTGTTATTGAAGTGAAAGTTTTGCTAAAAACTGCCAACCGATACGGGTACTGGTAACATTTCACGTTGTGTATTTCGATTTAATGAAGCCATTTTGTATCGGCTTCCAAATCTTTTGCGAAGGTTAAATCTTTATATTGTCTATGACCACATTATTAAATAGTTTACTTTACTAATGTATTTAAGTTAAGTGATTTAAAACGTTGAAGAAAAGGACACTATTTCAGTGATGTTCGAAGAATTATGTTAAATGATATTTAAGTATTGTACGAAGGAAATTGTCCGGAGTGTCATTACCATGCTGCGCTTCTATGTTGAGATATAAATAAATATGATTGTAGCCAATTTAGCAGTTTCCTTTACCCCCGTTTGTTAAACGTAAGACCTAGCGCCCGCGCAGTCGACAATAGCCTGGCAACTGTTTGGTCCAACTCACCAACTTGTAACGATTGCTGCAAAGAATGAACTGACCTTTAATTGAAAAAAGTTACGAGTTCTGAAAATAATCAAATAAATATTTGATTATTTTCAGAACTTTTACATTATATTAATATTTAACTTAAAATCACACGAATTGTGGTCTTAAATGACTTTAATTATTTAAACATGCTTTATAATGGTTTTAAGTTTTGCCCGCAACTTCGTCCGCGCAGAATTTGAAAAAAAACTCGGTAAACTATTTATTTTTCCAGATTCCAGACTATGCTATCTATCAAATTTCAACAAGATGCAGCCGTTCTGGAGACTTCAAATAAGCATACAAACTTTCCCATTTGCAATATTTGATAACTATTTTTTTCATACGGTGTACTGTATTCTATACAAAGTCAATATGTCTAACATATTCGGCTATCAATTGGCCGCCACTCGACTGAATATCGATTTTAATATTATAGTCACGTATCGCTATCGCCCGCAAAAAAGGTCCGTTTGTATTGTGAATTTATTTACCTATAAAATAATAATTTATCACGCTACTTACAACTAACTAAAAAACATTTTAACATTCAAAACAAAAGCAGTATTGTATTTTCTCCTGTAAATAGCTATAAATAACTGACAAATAAAATCCATCAAGTGAGGATTTAGAAAAGTTCTTTTGGCTAACTAGAATGTGAAAGTATCTAGTCGATCATTATCCTTAAGTTGAGCAACCTAATTTCAACCATTTCACTACGGAATGATGTTACTAAAGCTTTTAGGTAAGCGTAATTCGTCCTGATGTTTTTAATTATAACACTGCTCGAGGAAATACAACAAGCAAATAAGACCTTGTTTAAATATTTTCCGCGACGTCATATTTCCGTGATATGAGGACTGCAAATAATTTGTTTTAGAAGCAAAAGGTGATAGAGGTTGCATTTAATAAAGGTATTGTTTGTCTTACAGGTTGTTTTTACTTTAAACGAGTTAAAAGACGTTTTAAATATAATAATTCTGACACCCGCTATTACGTCCGCGCGGAATTAAGAAAACTTAAGAAGTAGCCTATATTATGTTCTACATTTATGCCACATTTCAGAGAGATCCGTTTAGCTGGTCTGGAAACATCCATGTAAACATTCGCATTTATATTTGTAAGATTATTTTTGAAAAGTTACCGTAGTGGAAACTCACTTTAGTGTTGTTTTATGTTTACTAAGCCATGTGCATTTTGCGCTAAGTTGTTACTAGACAATGAACTACCGGAAAACCGATACTTAAACGTGGAAGCAGTTTCGTGTACCGCTCAAGGTCGTTTCGTGAAAGCCTTGACTTTTTGGCGGTCAAACTTTCTCTTATTGCGAGTGCAAGTTACATTTGTTTAGAGCATTAGTTATTGCAGTATTGTTTTCAATTGCGAATATTTTAAATGAATATACTAGTGTAGTGAATTATATTTAATTTCGTTCATTTCCGTCTTACGTAAACTTCCGATTTTATTGCCAACATTATAGCAAAATTGGAATCTTACTAATATTATAAATGCGAATGTTTGGATAGATGGATGTATATTTGAAGATATATCCAGAACGGCTTAACGGATCTCACAAAAATTTGCCATAGATGTAGAGCGTAGTCTGGAAAAAAACACACTAATTAAGTTTTTTTCACCCCGCGCGGACGTAGGCGACATCTAGTTAATACATAAAATAAAACAACGTATACAAAAACAGTTTAATCATTTGTTAAAACAATACATACTTGTCCTATACTAAAAGGTAGCATCAAAATTTGTAAGCATTTACCATACTTTTCACCAAGTCAATCTGGACCAGCGTGGTTGACTATAGCCTAGTCACTCCTAACTTAGGCTCGGCGCAGACGGGCTACCGACCACAGTCACCGTTGGCCATCATAAAATGTATAAAAAATCGTGTGAACTGGTTGTCGGTGGCCCGTTTGCACGGACCCTTAGGATATTGTCTGAGCTTCTCAGTGGGGATGTATTGTGAGCTGATGACCATACTTTTAAATTTTATTAATACCGGGGATTAAATATTGTCAGTATTAGCTTATATGTTAATCCAAACATTTCTTAATTAATAAATTGTTTAAAAATAATATTAAAAAGTACGAAATAATAATTTGTACCTTAAACAACTTGCGTTTATGGCACACAGTAATAAAAGTAGCACAAGTTTATAGTAAGTAATAACTTTGAAATAGCCTTCTTTTATCCCCTAATCGTCCATGAGGACAATAAAAATAAACTGTCGTATTTTATCGGTTTCTAAATCAATGGGGATTCATTACCATAAGTGAATAACTAACTTGATATTCTGAATTGTACCAAACACTATTTCCTGTCCTGAAATTTTTAGTTCATGTTAACATTTCTCATTTGCATCTGCAATTGGAACCTCCTATTTGTTCTAACTCCTTTTATGAAAGTTCTGCTTTCATTCCTCTTAGCGCTGTTCCGTTCTGTGAATGATTTCTCTCTCATCACTGTCTGCTTTGCTGCTTCTCTTCTAGAAGTTGTAGCGCCCGTTCTAGAAGGAAGGAGTTTACTCTCGTTCGCTTTATCTTCTTTATTGGGTACACTGAATGGATTCACGGTGGTGTTCATTTTGAACCCAAACCTCGTGTATCCAGGGTTCAATGATGTGAGGTTTAATGTTTTTGATTTCCGTAAACAAGGTGTACTCGGTTTGGGTTTCTCTTTTGCAGCTTTTGAATCCGATTCTGTATCTTTTTCTGAAAAAAAAAATTGAGCTGTTATAATATAAATTAAATGAGAAAAAATTAAGAAAAATTTAACAATAAAAATAAAAAAAATATAGTGGAAAAGTTGCGCCCAAATTAGCTTCTCTAACGATTTTATTTTAACGCCATCTATCGGCGGTAAAATGAATTTCGTATTCTTTTTTTAAAATATTTGGAATTTGTTAGCAACTAAATACATAATGCTAGATACTTATATCTAATCTATGTCATATAATAAGTGAGCAATTAAAAGTAATAAATATGATAAGGTTATTTATTCAGCCATTTACCATATCTAAAAGTAATAAAAATTAAAACTTTATATGGAACAGAAAATAGAAGTAAAATGATATTAAGAGGTTTGCCTTAACATAACTCTCTCACAACATGTCAAACAACAGTTTCTCGGAAACACAACATAACGCCCGTAATCTAGAGGCGTAGGTAGAGACTGCAGACTTGTATTTAGCGCGGTCTTACTACACATCACCTCTACAACATTCATACATCTATGCAATTTTTTTTATATCATAACACGGCAAACGAGCAAGTAGCCACCTGTATTCGCCGAAATAGCGAAGCGAAAGCTATCCATAGACATCCGCAATTGCCGACGCGTTCCCTATATTTAATAGACAGACGATAGGACTTACAAAAAGAGGATATTTCCCCCTTCTTTTGCGTTCCCTCCTCCTTTCAAATCTACTTCCCCATCCTATCCTTATAACGCAAACTCATCGGTTTTGTGTACTCATAAATACATACCTTTAGGACTTGTTTTTTCCAGCATGTTGACAGTTCCAGTAGGTGTCAGCAACTGCCTGGCGCGCTTTGCCTTCCTCTCCTGGCACTGATCCAGTGACTCCATCTTATCAAACTGCTTCTGATGTAATGCAGTAAAGTTTGGCAACTTTGTCCTTGTAACTTTACTCTCTAGCTTTGTCTTTGACACTATTGGTTTCTTTGTTGGTGTTGAAGCTTCGCTGGTTTTCACTGTAAATTATAAATGTTTAGTAATTAGAAAAAGTGTTGCATAGATGTAAGAATTAGAAAAAAATAGTAATAGTCTATAAGATAAAAAATAAATAAACATTTTAGGTAATTTTTTTTTATACTTTTAAGTTACACTGTAAATGAAAGTCTTGAAAACTTTTGTGAGCACAAGATGTGAAAATCAGACATGCTTCTATGTGAAAAAATATTGTTAAGGATTTTGGATAGTAAAATTATTAATTAAAAAATTACTATTGTATTTTATTTTACCTGTAGCACTCAATGTCCGGGGACGTGAGAGTCTCTCCACTGATTTCTTCTCCTCCTCCAGTTTAGATCTCTTACTGCGCACCTCATCTACATCATTCTGTGTGTACGACCGCTTACGACCTGAACGACTGACCTCCGACACTGGATGAACAGACAGCATAGTGTATTACCCACATTCTAAATACTAACTCTCAGACATTAAAGCATTGTGTAGATTTAAAATGACTGAGTACAGCTGTATCCATCACAAGAGAGGCAGAAGTATTCCTAGATTTGTTTTAAAGCAAACAAGACTATAAGTAAAATGGATAAAGGACAATATTTCTTCAAATAAAATGCAAAAATATAAATAACAAGCAGTCGCCCGCGACTCCGTCTACGCAGAATAAAAAAAACACACAATTAGTAGCCTATGTGTTCTTCCAGGCTATGTTCTATATGTATGCCAAATTTCATTGAGATCCATTAAGCCATTCTCAAGATACCTTCAAACAAACATCCATCTATCCATCAAACTCGCTTATATAATATTAGCAAGATAAGATTTGACTGACTCAAATGTGATTTATTAAAAAGGTAAAATAACACTTACCACTACTATCAAAAATAAAACTTTTATTTGATCCTTTTATGTTAGATTTGATCACCTTCCGTTTAATCTGTGAGCCGATGGTGGCCTGGTTCGTGGGGCTACAGAACATCACCTTGGTGGCCCTGGGTGCTGGCTCCATGGATGTAGACCTCCGTAATGACTTTTCAATAGAACGTGTTACATTAAAAACTGTCTTTTTCTCCTTTATCATCACAAATGGTGTGCACCCTGGTGACTGTAATGTTTTACGTCTATCCGGAGTCCTACATGAATTATCACTTCCAGTGTTTCCGGAATCTATGGATATTGTGTCAGGCTCTTGTTCAACGTACGGTGGACTCTCTTTAGTATAAGTACCTTCCCGTTTAAAAGGTGTTAGTGGTAGTTCTAAATTTTGAGTTCCTGTTTTCGGTGGGGAATTTTTAAAAGATATTTCATCATTGCTACTCTCCACTAACTCTGCGGTAATGTTTATTAAATTTTCTGTTTTAGAATCGTCACTGTTAATACTGATATGTGAATTGTTAGCGTTGTCAATTGTTTTGTTACCGTCAGATTTTAAGCTTGCATTTTTCTCATCAAAGTCATAAGTACCATTTAGTTTTTGTTTTTCCAATGTCGCATCTAGTGATTTGTTCTCATTAGGTCTATCAGATTTATCAAATGTGTTGTTTAAGTTTGTCATTGAATTAGATGCATCTAACAACAAAATGCTGGATGATCTTCGTTTGTTCATGGACTGATTATTGCAGTTTTCAATATTAATAGAAACATTTGAATTTGTCTTTTCAAAAGTATCATTAAGTTTTATTTTTGAACAATTGTTTTCATTTAAGTTTGGTTTTTCATAAGTATCATCAAGTTTTACTTTAGAAGAATTTTTTTCATTTAAGTTTGGTTTTTCATAAGTATCATCAAGTTTTATTTTAGAACAATTGTTTCCATTTGAATTTGTCTTTTCATAAGTATCATTCAGTTTTATTTTTGAACAATTGATTTCATTTGAAATTGTTTTTTCAAAAGTATCATTAAGTTTTGTTTTAGAAGAATTGTTTGTATTTGAGTTTGATTTTTCAAAAGTATCATTAAGTTTTGTTTTAGAAGAATTTTTTTCATTTGAAATTGTTTTTTCAAAAGTATCATTAAGTTTTGTTTTAGAACAATTGTTTGTATTTGAGTTTGATTTTTCATAAGTATCATCAAGTTTCACTTTTGAACAATTGTTGTTATTTAAATTTGTTTTTTCAAAAGTATCATTAAGTTTTGTTTTAGAACAATTGTTTTCATTTAAGTTTGGTTTTTCAAAAGTATCATTAAGTTTTATTTTTGAACAATTGTTTTCATTTGATATTGGCTTATCATAAGTATCAAGTTTTATTTTAGAACAACTGTTTTCATTTGAATTTATTTTTTCCCAAGTATCATCAAGTTTCACTTTTGAACAATTGCTGTTATTTAAATTTGTTTTTTCAAAAGTATCATCAAGTTTTATTTTAGATGTATTACTATGATTTTTATTTTCCATAGATTTATTGAAACTTTCAGAAGTTTTAGAGGCATTTGATTCAGATTTCAAAGGTTCTTTTTCAAATGAGTTGATAACTATCTCATTTTTAACAGAATACTTGTAAATGTTGTTCTTTTTAGATGATTTTGGTGTTGATTTCTTTCTTGATCTATTTATGACTGCAGATTCAGATTCTGTAACTGTGCCATTGACTTCAAGTAATTTCTCGCTGTGAATGCTGCCAGCAGCACTGTGATAAGATTCATTTGATGCATTGCTTACATTCAGCAGGTCTTCTTTTACAAATATTTCATTTTTTTCTTCATTATTTTCTTCAATTTTTATAGGACTTGCTTCACTTGATTGCTTCTTTCTCCTTTTAGACTTCCTTTTTGTCTTTGGCACGTCTTTTATATCATCAACGTTCTCTACATCTTCAACCATAACATCCTGTTTTTTCTTTTTGCTTTTCTTCACCTTATGCTTTACTTCCGGAATTTCAACGTCATGCTGATCCCCTGTATCCAGGTTATCAAAGGTTTCTGTATGATTTCTTTTAGTCCTGCTTGATTTTTTATGTTTTTTTACTGGAATATCATCTTCGGAATTTGCTCTGTTTTGTTCTTTGAGCGTATGTCGTCTTAGCTTACGAGTAGACTTAGGCACTTCTTCGTCAAAATCATTGTTTGTTTCTAATTCAGGATTACGCACATAGTTACCCTTTTTAATTAAACTTTTAGGTACTTCTTCGCAATTCTCCTTGAGGCGCATACTTCTTGTTTTCCTCTCACTTTTTACACTTCGATCCATATTTTTGATGTACCATAAATTTCTTATCAATACTTACAGTGCATTGATGTCTTTTAAATTTAACTAAAGCAACAATTCTTATTAGTTTTTGAATTAATCTGTCCGTTGTTTAATTTCAACAATCTACCGTTTGTAACTTTTAAATAACTGTCATACAAACAAACAACTCAGCATCATCAACCAATCAACGACGATTAGTACACAGATAAGATAAAAAAAACATTTGAATTACACAGAATAAATAATGATTGGAAAATTACGATTTATAGAAAAAAGGTAAAATAAAATGTTGGAACAGGTTAACTTCAAAATATCTTCTTAGTTGTTTTATTGTCAATGTTTACTTTGTACACTAAAGTAACAAAAATATAAAATAAAATTGATTGAACTTTATTGATAAAGACCATGTTGTTAATCATATTTTTTATGTTAAATGTCAAAATAACGTTCGCAGTTCTGCTTCCTCAATTCCGTATTTCCTCGCATTTCCGTATCAATAAAATAACATAGTCTAATAAACCAAATCCAATAATTGCAATACAATATAAATAAAACGACGCCGCGACGTACGGGTCGGTTTGTCATTTGTATTTAATCTTTGTGTAGTAAACAATAATGCAGTTCCGCATCGTGAATTTATGAATATTATTGATTTCTGCTCTTTACTAAGATAAAGATGACCAAAAACGTGTAACCATGACAGTGAGAATAACTATTTTTAAGGTGTTTATAAAGTATTCCATAGAAGAGAAAAGTGTTTTATATAAAGGGCGTTAAGGCGTTAACGTCAAATTGCAGTACATGAGTCAATGTCGAGAATATACAATGGGCAATTGGTGGCTGGTAACCGTAGTGGTATTCCTTTATCATGTTAATTTAGTAAAAGCAGAACGTGGTGATTACATTGGATGTTATAAATTCAACGCCAACGATGCATTGAACACACACAGCGGTCAGTCGGCCGACGTTTGTTTGGAAGTTTGCGAAGAATTATATTACAAATATGCTCTCTTGGGAAACGATTCGACATGTTTCTGTGGCAATTCACCGGGGCAATTCGAGCTACCATCAGAATCATGCGATATTCCTTGCCCAAAAAATTCTACGCAAAAGTGCGGCGGTGCTGATGCCGCGAGCGTGTATGATACAGAAGTTTCAGCGCCGGGACCACCTGCCTCTTTTAACATGGTGAATGTAACTGAGACAACAGTACGAGTCAGTTGGAGTCCACCGCAAGCTTACTCAAAGATTACAGGTTACATTATCCGTGCAATAATCATAGAAACATTTGCAGATTTCAACTTGATACCTTTAGAATGGAGAGTAAGTAATACTACTTTGAATTCTGAACTATTAAATCTGCAGCCCGGGTCAACTTATAATATTAGTATAGCAGCAAGAAATTATGAAGATGAGGGTCCAAATGTGACGATTAGAATTGAAACGGTAATTGGTACACCAAACCCGAGTCCACCAGATATTATTATAAAAGACAGACGTGGAGACAGAATGGTGGTACAAATACCTGAAGCAAGAAATGTGAATGGGCCAGTATCTATGTACAGAATAGTAGTATCTATAGAATTATATCAACAAGGGTTTATTGTTGAAAATCTTGGAAATTATACATATGCAAATGAACAAGGATATCCATATTATATAACAGCTGAATTGGATACAGATGACATCAAAAATGATTTTATAATAGGTGATCGTAGCACTTACAATGGCTTTTATAATGCCCCATTACCACTGACATATGATATTGAGGTGTCACTGGGTGTGGTTAGTGAAAAGAATCATGTCAGAAAAGTAAGATATGCAGAATCTACAAAAAAGATAATTCTTAATATTAATGAACCTGAAGAATATTCACCATTGGTAGTGGCACTTGGTGCAGCAATAGCTATCGGAGTTGTGCTAATACTGATTGGAATCGGCCTACTCATAATTCTACGTAAAAAGATTCAAATAGCTAGAATGCAAAGAGGTTCACAATCGATGCCGTTGAGTTTGAGTGAACCTTGTATTGAGATTGAAAACTCTGGGTTTTTACAAGATGAAGATGAAAGAGTTGATTATTACGGTAACTTGAAACGAAAACTGTGGAATATACCTAGAAATCTCATTGATATTAATATATCATGTGTTGTTGGTGTTGGTAGTTATGGAAAATTTACAAAAGGCAGTGTCCAGCAACACGGAGCCCTCACTCCTGGTCTAGTCCAGGTAATACCTGATAGAGAATTGGAGAAGACAGACAGGCGTCTAATGTTACAGGAGTTAGATGTTTTAATAAAGTCCAGTGAACATCAAAATGTGATATCTCTTCTTGGTATTTGCGAGACAAATACAACGTTATTTGTTGTCCTACAAGATTATAAGCAGACATTTAAGGAAATGCTTCTACAATGTCGCCAGAGAGATCTGCAGAACAACAAATTTTGTCTTATAACTGAGAATAAAGTTATACAAATGTGTGTTGATGTAGCATCTGGAATGGAGTATCTGCACTTAAAGAAAATTTATCACAAAAAATTGAGTTGTAGGAATATTATTATAAGTAACAGTGGTGTGGCGAAAGTTGCCGGTTTCGGTCTGTCTCACATTCGTCCACTTCATGAAACGCCAGATTACACGAGGTGGATGTCACATGAAATGCTACGACAGACAAGATTCAATCCGAAAGCAGATATATGGTCATTTGGATGTTTAATGTGGGAAGCGTTAACTATAGGTGCTACACCTTATCCTAATACTGTAAATAAGGATGTTGCGTCGAGAGTGTTACGCGGTATGCGTCCATCTCAACCTTCGTATGTTAGCGATGAACTCTTTCAGATGTGTTTACAATGTTGGCAGGTTGATCCTGATGAAAGACCAGCGTTTACGTCCCTGCTAAATGAACTTACATCATTTACTGACGTACCAGGTATGAGTAGTCTTAGTTTTACTCATTACAATGGATTTGAATACGAACCATACGTGCCACAGTATGAAATTGTTTAATATTTTTTTTAATGTAGTTTGCTTGCACAAAATTATGCAATATTAATGATACTCCAAAAAGTCAGTTAATTTTTTATAATCTGTTTATATAATTTGACTCGATTGTATTACCCTTTACATAGATATAGTATGTTTTAAGATTTTTAATGTAATTTTTAAAAACCAATGTTTTAATTCTGTATATTTACATTTATGATTGATAGTTAAAACAGATGCATAAAAAGAAAATCTTTGTTTTTTTGGAGTGAAAGAGAGGGGTAACATATTCTGTTACTTGTAAGTCTGAAGTGAAAACAGTAAGAGAAGTAAAAATACTATAAAAGACTAATATGCAGCAATAAATGTAATGTAATTTAAAGTATATAAGATATCCAGTAATAACATATGATATTTATGTAATTATATAAGATTTATTATGTATTGTGATGCCCAAAGATTTCACTTTCATATATGCATATGCCAAATTGTATTAGATGCCTTGATGCTATGATTAAATGATCCTGGGTAATATAATGTTACCTTTATTCTTAGTACAAACTCTGCAATGAAGAGTTGCGTAAGGTTTCTGAGACTCAAAATCTCTAAATATGTCATTCCTTTCATTATCTTTGACAAAGTAGAGATGACAATTTGTGTAAAGTAGGGATCTTGGTCTCGGAAACTTATTAATGGGTCTTATAAATGAACTTATTGTTTGTGAAAAGAACTGCTTCATTCTTAGGCTTTAATATAAATAGCATATTGTTAAAATGACAGCTAATTATCATCATCATCATCAGCTCACTATATGTCCCCACCGAGGGGCTCAGAGCCTACCCTAAGTTAAGGGTGAGTTAATTATCATGCTTTCATGAATTAATAAAAATTTCTGAATTTTCAGCCATAAGAAAATAAAAAAAAATTACAGAAAAATATAAATAAAATTGTAAAAACAAATTAATGCTTAGTCAATAATATTATGCAATACATATATAGTATTATGTAAGCAAAAGCTATTGCTTTGGCAAATGCTGTTTGAAATTATTGATATTATGTACTTAAATCTCATGCCTCTAGTTTTTAGATACACCTTATGTACAATTGGATATAACGTGTTACTTTACATTATATGTAATTTATTTTTACAGTAAATAATGTTTTTAGGTTATATAATTTACAAAAGTATTGTAATATCAATTTTTACGAAACATTCCATGTGTATTTTGTAAGTGATTGTGTTTGTTTGTTTTGATTTTATTTTTATTATTTACAAGTTTGCATTCCGTCCAGATTGATGTATTTTTGTATGAATCTCGATAACTAATTTTCAGTATTTACACTGCAGGCATTAATATATATTTTTTAATTAATCAATATTGTTTTATTTCAACATTATTGATGATATACCTATCATTTTGCAGCCTAAATAATTACAACAGGCATAAAGAAATATAAACTAATCTTATTATAAAAAAACCTTACTGACAGGTTTTAATCCACTTAATAGCGCCATCTATAAGTAAATTAAATTAAATGTAACGCATGGATGTCAGTATGGATCGCTTACTTGTCGATTGTACTCGATAATGTTGAAGAATAGATATTTAGAGATGTGAAAAAAGTTATGGCCAGTGAGATTGAGTTTTTTTTTCAGTAAGTTAGAATTTTTATATTTAAGGTGCACTATGGGTGTTTTGTGCAGATGGCATATGACACTGGGAAGATGAATCGAATCAAATCTCTTAAAAATTGGTTCATTGATATAGACTATAGGCTGTCGTAAAGGATAGATACGATATAAAAAATATTATTTTCTTCTCAGTAGAGTAAAAAGTGGCTTACGAATACCTTACTCAGTATTTTGGTAGACTCTAAAGTCATGGTATATGTGTATAAAAGGTGAATAAAATAAAACAACTCTCTCGTTTTGCATTTATTTATTGTTAATATAATTATAGACAATGTTCAAGGTACCTTTAAATTGGTTTTCGAGCTTTATTCACTAAGACATGTTACCTTCATTTTACCTCTTATCTTTTAAAACATAGCAAAACAAACATTGGAACAAAATTATTATTGACATTTCATTATCACTAAATAATCAACGTTGGCTAAAATGTATCGAATTTATAATTCAAAGAAATAGAAACATTGCAATTATAAACTAATATATTTATTTTCGTACATAACATCAGCAGACCCGTTATAGTTAAACAAAGTTAACAAAAAAAAAAACATAATATATCGATAATAAAATATGAATAAATCAATGAATGTAACCGCGTAGCAACAAATCGGTCGTCAACATATAACGCAGGGAGCCAGTGCCTGTCTACACACTTATATTACGCAACAAGTTACAATTCAATAGAATTAGTATAACATATCAATCTCAACATGTGTAAAGGTTGGTGAGACAACGACTGAGCGACAGCGCGCCGCGCACCGCGCCGCCCCTTCGCCCCGCCGCCCCGCCCACAGCGACGACTCCGCCCCCGACCGACCGATACAATTTTTTTTAAATTTAATGATAATAAACAATTATATATTACAAATACTCCCCTAGTGTTGGGGACGCGTTCGTGACGATGTCATGCGCGAGTTGATTCCTCAGTCTTTAATAAATTGATGACAATGAGCAAGGAGGATAACGTAAATGAAATAATGTTATGCAATTATATACAGATAGCGCGGGGCGGGGCGGGGCGCTCGGGGCGGCGGGGCGGGGCGGGGCGGCGGCCGATGTCGACTTACACTTGCAACGCACAGCCATTTCCCAATACACAGTATCGGACCTTAGTCTAACCCTAGCGCCCGATGGCGGCAACCGTCTCTTGTATACCCACTAAACTACCTATAGTAATTACAATAAACCACTCTATCAACAAATTCAACAACATTTAGCTATTAAAATTAAAAAGGAGGAGATGAGACGTCGCCCATCCCGGCTCGACGTGTCCACTTCGTACCTCAATTACATAGTATCATGAAGAATAATAACTAGCTACCTTAGCCTACGACATCAAAATTCCTTACTCGATAACTGCGGTAAAATAATCGTGATGTGCGAACTGACGCGCCGTGGGAGGGGGAGTGATGGAGACGTGGTGCTGCGGGGGTGACGGGAGGAGGGGGGGGGGAAGTCAGCTGCGCTCTCGCTCTATACCAATCGATCGCCCGCTAAATAACATTTAACAATATTCTCAGATGATACTTGACAGCGAAATGCGATCACAGATCCGTCAATCTAAATCTTCGACTCCGTAGGACCAAAGTATCCAAATAAAATTGTATATACATTTCATTACTGCACACAACTTTTTATTAATTTGTCTTATGTACAACCTTTTGATTTTAAATCAGCTAAACTAGCTTGGTGTTTGTGAAGATTTTAAATGGTGTACAGTATTGAGACGTGAACGTTGTAAGTTGGGTGTGGGCGGGGCAGCGGGCGTGGGGC
>NW_013531688.1:766675-842277 GCF_000836235.2 Papilio xuthus
CCGGGACACAGAGTAGGCCGGACCGACGTGCTACGTAGCATACTTGTCAGTATCACAGAACAGTATAGTCGCGTAACGTCCGGGACGACAAATCATCTATTTATTATCATTCCACACGTCATTAAACCATAACTATTACTCAGATAATGTTAATTTACTAAGAAAATTCATTAATTTGTATCGACGATAATTATATACTCTCAAATATTGTAACAACTTCGGTATAACAACTTTTTAACATTTTATTTTCTTCAGTTTTAATTGTCTATATATACCCAATGTATCTTTATAACAATTAAAAACAACTAACTAGAATTTCATCGAATAACTATTACGTAATGGAAATGTTCTTTACAGTGTTTTTTTTCTAACAAACGCTAGCGAGACGCTAAAAGTTATCTGTGGTTTAAAATATAATCTATGATGAACAACGATAAATTAAAAATATCTCAAACTCTTGTCTATGGCTTACATCTATTAGACAAAGAGTATGCGGTAAGACACGACGTGGTTGGCATCGCCACTAGCTCGGAATGTCTCGACGAAGACGGCAACATTGTAAAGAACAGTTCAAAAACGAGGCAAGAGGACAAAGTAGAGTAAAGGATCGGAAGTTACAACTAACCAGAGTATACGACTAACAATTAACTGTCAAATATAACGGTAACTTTAGTATGGTAATATGTTACTTAAAAATAATTCATTCGTTTAAAGGAAAATGTAATTAGTATTGATAAAATTTGTCTTTTTTTTAAAGATAGCAAATAGAATTATTAAAACCAAACAAAACGGATACACGAAGATAATAGAAGATAGAAGTGGCAAGGGTAAGGAGTCGGATAGCTAAACACAAAAACAGTTTCCAATAATTGACGTATTCACCTTACACGTACCGATTACTACTCGAGATTTTTTTATTTCAATAAAATTGAGCTTATAATCGACATGCCCCCGACAGCCGGGTAGCCTCCGCTAAACGCACTGCTTTCACGCTTGCGACCGCTTTTTATCTTCCCAATTTTAAATCTATCGCTTAATAACCCAATTAAATGATGTCGCCACACTAACGTAGCAAACATATTAATTTTGTGACCGCATAGGTATCTACGCGAGTGTGGCGCCACCATTTCCGCCATCTTGTATGACGTCACAGTCGCGAGCATGTCATACCACGTTTTAATTGACACGATACGATATCTGTAACTACCCCCAAAAAAATACACAGACATAGATGAAATAGTCGAAAAAACACCAGAGTGGTGGAATAGCATTAAACCTATTTTACACATTTTTTTTTATTCCAAAAAGATTGAATATACTATATACTAGCTACGTTAATGCATCTACGTTGCGTGACGTTATCTAAATAACACGCAGGTAACGACCAGTTAGCGTCGGCTTGACCATTTGTTATGGCGGCCGGATCTCACCGCTAAACTGACAAACAGCTCTCAATTCCTCATCTTATAACCTAACATCTATTTTAAGCCGGTTCAAATATTTATTATGTGTTCAATTTGTACTTCATTGTTTAATGAAATAAGTATGTACCGCATAGGAATATCAAAATGTACTTAATCTGTTTAATTTGAAAGTTTCTGCGCCAAAATGGCGTTACCGGATAACGAAGGACCAAAAAATACGAGACTAAACTCAGCAATAGTTAGATGGCACTTCAGAGGTAAAACAATTAAAACTACCCAGCGGACTGACCAGAACAATGGCCTCGGAACAACTGACACGATGTACCTTGACAATGTCGAAAACAATCACAGATTTATTATCATTCTACGGTGAAGAAAAAAAAAGGCTTGCATTACAACAATGGCGCAATAAAATATGTTTTAATTAGTAAGTAACTGTAAATAAGAATATTTGTTATATATCATATTGTCATCTTGAATAATATATAGAAATCTGCATTAAAACTTTTAAAATATACCTCTCTACTATATGGACACGCATATCTTGTTATATTTAAATTGTACTTACGAGTTAAAGACAAATTTAGACCGACAACAAATGAACTTTCTTAAAAGAATTAACGAAAGAAAAAAAATTATAAATGTATAAAAAAATAAAGATCTATCATCGCGAGAAATTAGGAATGAAATAAAAACTCTCTTAATACATTCAAAAGATAATGTCAAAAATAAAAATAAAAATATTATGCCAACCATATTATATTAAATAAAATATGTCATCTGTTGTTTTTTTTTAAATTATTCATTTGTCAAAAAATTAAAATTACCAGCTTTGGTTACGATAATTATTTGGTTCCTAAATTCCCATTTACTGATTAACTTGCGTTCAACTAAGGCGTACGAGCATTTCTAAACAAATTCATATATTTAATAAATTTAATTTTGCAATACGTCGATATAACGACATATCATGAACATAAAAAAAAATTAAATAACTTAACAATGGTAACATTTACAATGAAATCAAACAAACGCAACCGAAAATTGGTGAATAATATACAAAAATAAAAATTTAATGGAATAGGAATTTTCCGTGATAGGAGATATCACAATCGTACACATTAATTATACAACATCTTAACAACGTGAGTCGCTAAGCGGCTCTCAAACCATCGCTTGTCATCACGACAAAAACAAACATACTGCAATAAAATGTTCAACACGAATATTATATATGCGTTAAATGAATATAGATAAATCTATTTATTTATTTATTGTAAATATGACTATGGGCCGATGCGGGGCGAGGGGCGCGGGGCGAGAGCGCGGCGCTGGACATTGCACGACCCCGGCTCATTATTGCACCAGCTGCGAGACGCGACAGACGTGCGCCACGCGCGCCGCATCGACTACTGCGACTACCCTCCGAAACGAATACGAAACGAAAAAAAAACAAGGTAAAATTACAACTACGCTCAGGTAACTCGCGCCACTCCTCTATGCTGGATAACTCCCTAGCCGTCGCGACGGCGTAACACCACCGGCGTATGACTAGAAACAACTAGAATCTACGATGCAACAACGAATTTTGTAACGAACTGTCGTCGATGTGACGAGTAGGCAGTGTTCCGATTGACCCGGCTCGCGGCAACAAAGTATACGTGCGCCTTTAAAATATTAACCAAAAGAACCCCTGTCCTGATTTTGACCATTAACAAAAAGTAATACATCGACTCGAGAGTGCGAACTCGTGTCCTTAATTTAAATACGCATACATGGTTGCCGCGCGCAGGTATGTCTTGTCGGGTCTACTGCATGAGTCCGGAGATGGCGTTGTGACGTGTCCGCTTCAACTCCTCCTCCTGGATCTTCTGCTCGATGAGGTACTGCGCGTTGCTGATGGCGGTCTGCGTGCCGGTGATGGTCACGATGCGGTTGCGAGTGCCGGGCGCGAACGTACCCTTCTTGGAGATCTGGATGTTCGCACCCGACATCTGTTGGATCTCGACGAGGCTTCTCCCACCGGGCCCTGAAATCGACAAAAAACAATCTTTATACAAAAACATTTATTATTTATATTACGTTCAGTAACAACCAAACAAAACCTAAATTAATTGTTTTCTACACTCTTTTATTGCGAAAGAGAAGAATGTTCTTGAAATGTTTATTAATTTTATTAATTGCTTTTATCAAAAATAATTCACAGCTATAAAAATCACTGAGTTTGTGTGTTGTCAACTCACCAAGTATGGCGCCGACGATAACCTCGGCGATCTCGACATTCTTGGAGTCCTTGGCGCCCGCGTCGGCCGGCGTGGGGCTCTTGGAGAGCGGCAGCAGCGAGGCCGAGGGGAAGCCCCCCACCCCGCCCACCCCGCTCACGCCGGCCGACAGCGAGATCGGCGCCACCGCTGGGGGGCGAAGCGCCTCGAATGCAACCTCCGCGAAACGCTCTAACGAGCCGCCGCGCGCGCCGCCTGCGGACGTCACGCTAGTCACGCCGCGTCACGTCACGTCGCGTCACGCTGCGTCACGTCACGCCGCGTCACGTCACGTCGCGTCACGACACGCTCGTCACGGCCGGGGGTTTAGTGGTGCGGCGCGAGGTGCTGACACTTACATTAGAACGTTTCGCGCTGTTGCGGACAGAGTGAGACGAGTTAGCGCGCTGCCCGCAACCGCACAGCGCGCCGGCTGCCCGACTGCACGACTGACTGCCCGTCTGCCTGCCCGACTTTATAAAGGGTTATGCTTTTGCACGTGCCCGGACGAAACCTTACCTTTCTCGACTACTTTTAAAAAATATAAAATTCATAATCGTTACTTACAAAGTAACTTTACGAAGTGTTTCAACGAATTTATTATCTTTTAGACCAGACCTGATCAAATACGAGACAAAGAATCAATAAACATATTAATATTTAAAAAAATATTTTTCATTTTTCTCGACTGTTAAAATAAGTGCTTCTAAGAACAATTGATTCTCTTTTTCTAAGACCGAATCATATATTCGAAAAGAGATACCAATAGAATCGTCCAAGAGCATGACCCAGGTCGCGGCTTTGTAAGTGACGTGTGCACTGGAGATGATGAAATTTTGATAGAAACATAGCCCAATGAGATGCAGAGGTTGTCGCGGCGGCGCTGTGTAGCGGACTTGCGGACCAAAGAGACGGAACAACGAAAGAGCAACTTGTATTCAACTTAAATAATATTCCAAAAAAAAAGAAACAGTAACTTGAATGTTGAAGTAACTTAAATATTTTATGAAAAACAATTAAAGAAAAATAAAAAGTTAAAAGTTATAGTCACTTAGTTTGAAAATCGAATTATCGGAAACACGTAAAGTATTACGATCTATATGTATAGAATTATCCTTTTGTCCTAGTTTTTTTTTTATCTATTGGATGAACACTAGTATATAATACTTTAAGAATATCCAATAAGAAATTTCAAATAAATAAGTTATATCAACATTTTCTTCATATTTCTGTGAAATTGCTCTTTCTATATTAATTTGCATTATAGGTAGATGTGTCAGAATACATTTGAGGTCAAAATGTAAATTACGAGAACATTTTTTAAAGATAAGAATAAATACATTTTCTTTTTTTACAACAAATCTTAATAATCCTACTAATATTATAAAGTCGGATGTTTGGATGGATGGATAGATGGATGGATGTTTGTTTAAAGGCATCTTCAGAACGGCTGAACGGATCTCGATGAAATTTGGCATAGAAACATAGTCTGGAGGAACACTAATATTTATTTCATTCACGCGGACGGAGTCGCGGATGACAGCTAGTATAATCATAAGTTAGAATGGATTAAAAAGAAAAAAAGTGACTGGCCGGTAAGAATTATTATAAAAAAAATCTTTGGCAGAATGGTTTGAATGCTTTTGCATTAAAAAAAAAAAGAAATTACCTTTATATATTCTGACACATAACCTAAATACAATGTTAAGTGTATTGCCGATAGGATGAAATGGTTAAAGCTGATTTGAAATTTAGATACGCCACTATTACATTCAAATTCAAAATAAACCAATCAAAAAAGCCAATTGTGTTAAATAAAATCAGCAATACAATACACAATTCAATTGCATGCCATAGAAACTGTGGAGACGAATAACAATTACTTGTTTAAAATGTAACAATGAAAACTTATAATATAAAATTATACATATCAAATTTTCCTCTAAATTAATTCAGACACATGGAAAATATGAACTTTGACATTTAATGTTTATACATTTGTTTTGTTAAATGATTTTTTTTATAAAATTCTTACAGTAAATATAACTTAAAGGTCAACGAACTTGCATGCGCTTAAAAATATTTTACAATTTTCTTATCTTTAATGATTTCATATATCATAAGTAAATTGAACAATAATTGTTTTTCGTCGATATGTTTTTATGCTTTTAAACATTTGAATTATAAAAAAAAATGACAGCGTTCCATTACACACAAAATAACTTATCAAATAAAATAATTTATTGACCTTTTTAAATTCTTGAAATGAAACGCTATCAAATATCAATTAGGTATTAAAAAAGATACAAAAAAAAGGTAAAGCAGAAAAACTTTAGAGTCAAGAATGGTGTTAATAGTCAGCCAATGATCCAAAAGAGTTTTGATGTGAAAAGCACTAAGAAGACTAACTAATTTTGAATTTTGTGCGTAAAACCGACTTTGAGAGCGTGGTGTGACTTCACATCGTTTTCATTTTAAAACATACATTTAAAATTACATAAAATAATTATTAACATCTAAAAATAACAATAATATATTATTAATATCCTAAAATTAAAATTAAAATTATTCTATATGCTGTAAATCTGTTTATTTACAGATTTAAAAAAAAAATCATTTTTGGCGATTTACTTAAATTAAAATGGCAAGAAATGTTCATTTTTATTTATGATTATAGATAACATAAGACGTTTATTGTAAAATTATGCAATTGCCTATAAAATGTTCTAGTGGAAAGAAAAGATATTATTACTAAGATGTCGTTTTCATCATGTAATTAATGAAAGAAGTATTTTGAACGTAAATATGCATTTTATAAATTTGAGACGAAAAACCATAGAATTTTTTTATAAAATCCCTACAGAACATTATAAAATAAATAAAAAAAAACTTCATGTGTTACAAGATACAAGGATAATCGATTATTTCTCTAGTAATAAAATATGCATATCCAATCAACTGCAAAACGAGCTATTATAGTAACAAACCTACATAGTATAAAGTTCAAATTCCCTTGACAAGTAAAACAAAACGTGCGACCTTTTATATAAATGCACACAATTAGAGCCCGGGCTTAGTTCACAACAGACAAGGTTATATGTTTATATAGAAAAAGATATATATCACAATGCAATAAAGTTGATTTTAGATCGCGATATATATGAAGCCTTGACGTAGTGTTAGTCGGTCACAAGGTCAAGTCTATGATGGATGTGTCTATTGTTAATTTGTTTACAGTGACCATGATTTACTTTGTTCTCGGGATTACTTTAAAGCTGGATATTCTACTTTATTACTAATAATTGGATTAACCTCTTGGATTTTTACACACACGTAAGTATGGGTAATTAAAATATTGATGACCTGTAAATCACTCCACGATTCATGTTTATCAGCGAATCGGTTCGCAACTTAGTTCAATTTATAGCATAGAGTTATGATTTACGTTTCGAGATAAGAGCTGCAAGTCACCGGGTAGTATAAGATATTTTTATTTCAATTCGCAAGCCGCGAAACGGGAACGCATGATTGGTCGTTCACATCAAGCTGCCAATTTAGTTTTTGAACGGTAGCTCAACGGTTCAAGTCTATGAGCTGAACCTTTGAGCCGGATCATAGCTGATTTATATGTGAATGTCTTTTATAGTTCTAACATAAGTTCTATAAGACCTGGACAATGTGATTCGTAATAATTGGTAATGAATTCGATGAAAAGTCATAGTTTTTGTTAAATGTTGGTACTTTATGAAAATGGTCTTTCGAGCCGGATACGAGAAGAAGACTTTTATAACAACAACAATCAAAAACCACTTTCGATATAATTTCATAAACATTAAACTTATTAACCACCATTAAATCAATTTACATACCTTTTTTCAATATATTTTGAATTAGTCTAATTTCACTTGTATGTCTTTCTAAATTTGTCAAAGTCGATAAAAACGTAATATTAAATTACGAAATAAACATTTTTATTCTAAATAATAAAGATAACGTCCATTCTTATCATTTACGAATACGTTGGTAAACATTCATTTAGTCTTTTAAATAATTTTAACTCGATTAGCACACTAAACGATTTACCGCTAAATTTCCTAAATTCCGCTATAAATTTTTTTCTAATCTTTGATTTAATTAACCGTATCGTTTCGAACCCTGATTACTTACGAAAAATCGCTTATCCACTAAATCCCCATTTTACGATCAAAAGATACATAAATAATACTTTCAATAAATTTAAAAGTACATAACTATTATATAACTATATCACTTTATCTCATCGAAAATACAATAATCACAATTTAATATTGATATCCTAACGCCCATACATCATTGGCACGTAATTTGTTGATAGAGTTGGTGTAAGCTTCGTAGTACAACTCACCGAGTCCGACTTGTCCGAGAGGTCCGAAGACCGCGGGCGAGTCCTGCGCGGGCAGCGGGAAGTACGCGGCGGAGAGCGGCGCGGGCGGCAGCGCGGCCGGCAGCGCCAGTCCCAGCACACCGTGCTTCACCAGCAGCGACAGTGCTGCGCCTATCTCTGATATACCGCCCTCAGAGTACCCCGCCTGACGGAGTGCCGCCTGCAATGGATTATGCCCGCCCCGTTACTAAGTCCTCTTTCCCTTTCCATACTTTTAGATGCAGGAAAGGAGGTGAAGGGGAAGTGAATTTGATGGAGGAGGGGATTTATAGGTGGCCGCTTGCTTATTTGTCATCTTATGATATATATAAAATATCTAATTTGCACTTATATAGTCTTTTGAACACATTAATGGTCTTCTTAGGAGCCGATCACACATCCCCGGATGACAGCAAGAAAATATGTCTTCAAGAAAAACTTATGAAAAATTGTAGTTGTATCGTACCTTAATATGATCGAGCGTGTGCTGAGTAAGGGGCGAGGGGGGCGGCGTGCCGGGCGGTGCGAGCGAGAGGGACAGCGATAGCGCGCCCAGCCCCGCCGCGCCGTTCACCAGCACCGAGCCCACGGAGCCTACGCCCCCGACTCCGCCCACTGACCCGCCCAGCGCGTGGTTCTGCACACAGTGATCCTACGTCAATTATTCAGAAGTATGCTAGCGTTGTATGAGGCGTGGATGGATAGCGATAAATTGTTTTTTTTACACCATACATGGACATGATATCGTGATCTTAATTCCTAATATTTTCAAAGATTTTTGTTTTTCAGTATAAAATACAGTTTTGTAAAAATTTGAATTCTAATGTTTACTAATTTCAGTGTTATTGCCAATGATGGAAATTTTTAAATTCGATTAATTCGACCTTTGTTTTTAAAATATGTAAATCTATGATGTCATCTACAAAGTTGATATCACGCTTTACGCTTATGACACATAAAACAATGTAAAATGATGTGGGGGGGTTCATGATGTATGAGAGATGGAGAGTTCGGAACGAGGCAAGTGGTATACTTGAACACGCTCACAAATATCTCCTACATTCCCTCGAAGCTATGATCTTTGCAAAAAGAATTTACTATACTAAATAAGTCGAATAAAAAACAATAACATCATTTAGTAAACAAATTTTTCAGATAAGTTTCATAGAAATTCAGCCTAAAAAGTAAAAATTACCATACGTAAGCCAACATGTCAAATATAAACTGCGTCAATAAAACATTGACAATTCTTTTGATCCATCCTACAACCAATCATTGTAATATAATAAATTCCATACATTGGAGGTCGCAATTCTATGGAGATTAAGAAACAGACATCGCACCCAACTTTAGTTAAATTTTGTCCACAATTCGATCAACCAATTTTCAGCTTTATACTGTACACATTAAGGTCTTATTTTGCCCTCTCTTAACCATCAGAGTTAGAATCAACTGAAGTTGTTATCGGTACAACAGATTGGGGGGTCCTTATCAAGTGTATTATGAGCGTGTTCAAGCTGTCACCTCGGTCACCTCAGAGGTGGGTACGGCGTAGGGCGAGCCCGTCGGGTTGTAGTTTGCGACAGGGCCCGCCACATCAGCGTACGACACGTTGGGACAGGACCCAGATTGGGGGTCGTCGACCACCTTCTGCAGGATCATCAAACACGCCTTCTTGTTGTTCTCTTTTTCGCCTGGAAATTGATAAATATTTTGTTCAATTGATGTTACATATAAATACTTAACCTCACTTTGTTACTTTATATGCGACTAGCTGTCTTCCGCGACTCTGTCCGCGCGGAATAAAAAAGAACTTAATTAATACCCTATGTATTCTTCCACGCTATGTTCTAAATCTATGCCAAATTTCAGCGTGATCCATGAAGCCCTTCTGGAGTCCATCCATCCATCCAAACATTCACATTAAAATTTTAGTAACATAAGAATTGGTTAATTGATACATAACCGTTCCCTTAGTATTTATATCACATTCTAAAACTCCACTAATAGTAAGTTTATTATGATATTAATAATAAATTAATTAAGCGTCTCACATTAATTCCAAGAATTCGATTACACTACACTGGACGGAAAAAACAATAATGTTGCAATGCTTTCCAGTGTATTGTGTAAAATGATATTCCTAGTCGTATAAATTGTGCTATTTCAGTCAATTTATACAATGTAGTAATACAATGCTAAAGCGTCAATAGCCTAATGGTTAAGGGTACGGATTTCCGATCACGAGGACGGGGGTTCGAATCCCGCCATTCGACTATTGTCGTAAACCATGTCCTAGCACAAGCATAGAGCTTAGTTGGAATGGTAAAATAAATATTAGTAAATTTAAAAAAAAAATCAACAATTACTGAACGGATTTCAAAATTTCTTTCACCCATCAAATATGCTACATTTTCTCTAAGCAACATTATTATTAATTTAAAACCTTTAATTTGACGAAATTTTTTGTAGCAAAAAAAACTGTTTTTTTTTTTAGTAAAGTCATACGTAATTTTCTCTAAACTATAATAGTTCAGTAGATTTTTTTTAATTAGTTGTTCGTCACACTTGACACCATCGAATTAAGGGTTAAAAGTCCAGTCCAGTCCAGCTATGTGCCAGACCGTTACAATAATTTGACATACAAATGACAAAGAGGTCCATATCTTGTAAGATTTCCTTTCATTGGTTGAATCAAAATGTGTCTTCAAGATAATTTACGGTTACTTTAAATATTTGGACTTCGCAAGTTATTCTTACCTACAACAGTAATGCATCTCTCTTGTAGAGAGAGTTCTTTGGCCTTCTGCGATATCTGGACGTAGCTGCCACTCTGCTCCTTAATCTGCTTTATGTAGTTGCCGCCCTTGCCTATTATCATGCCCGCTGTCGAGTTTGGTACTAAGATCTTAACCTGTGGAAGAAAAGCACAATCATAAATGTGATTTTCCAATAGTCAAATAGCGGAGAAATTAAACAAATAGCTGATAATATCTCCGAGAATCAACCACCGTCCGGATCAAGTAAATTTTTAAATACACAAAGAAATCATGTGCATATTTTTATTTTTTTATCGATATTACATACAGACAACAATTTTTTTAATTAACATGTATAGATTGTCAACCCTTTTATTTCCCTACCTCTCTTTGGATAAACACAGACGACGAAACAGCTTTACTATTCGTATTTTACGCGATATACATTTCTAAATACAGGGTCTACTACATAGTTAAATACAAAATTCCGTAAAACCTATTCACGAAATATAAGTTATTTAAATTTAGCGATATTGGGTCAAGTCTGGAAGGCCTATTCAGGTAATCTCAAGTAGTTAGCACAAAGGCGAAAAGTAAAGAGCGTCGTGTACTCGTTAAGAAATCCTTTTGTGAACACCGAGCCCGCCCTCTAGGGAACTACAGCGAAAGCGTCAGTATTTGAATTCACAGTTGACCTACAATCACCGAAATATTTCTTAGCTTTACGAATCTCGCTTATTATGCATGAATTCTCTTTAAAAAATGTAACCTAGTTTCATCTAACAAAGCGTATGCGATGGAATTTTCTATCGCAAGTTCCATTTGATATATTAATATCATCCTTAACTTAGGGTACTTAACTGGGGTAACTACGAGCCCCTCGGTGGGGACGTTTAGTGAGCTGATGATGATGATAATGATGATATTAAATACAATATAACATGGATAAGCCAGAGTGAATAGGACGGCGATATTTTTCTTGCTTATAGAGGTTTCTTTCTAACTCTATGTTGTCCCTCGGGACCGGATAATGACTTTTCATTGTCAGTGTTCGATATTCTATTCTTTAAAATTGTAAAGAAAGTGTAAGTCGTGAGTTCGTTAAACATGAATGAAAAACACAATAGTCCAAACCTAAGACTGACTGGATCTTTACGATATATTTAATTGTTGACGAAATAAGCGTTTTATTTATTTAAGCCAACAGATATTGTACTCGGCTTTCTCTGATCCTTTAATACATGAACAATGAGATCGTATGGAATTAAATTGTAAATACATTGTTTAATATGAATTCCATAGTATAATTGTTTCACGTAACTAGATGGCGTTGCAATCGCAGCTGGTATTGGCGCGCGACCTTGGCGCCCTCGCCCCACCGACACCGGCACTAGGCTACGTAACTGCACTGGGATGCGCATCCAACGCTAAAATCTAGGACACATCTAGTATTGCGTAAGGTAAACAACTATAGTACGACAAACTTATCCGGCCTAAAATACGCTTCTATAGTTGATAGAAAATATGTAAAACCTACTTTTAGAAAATGGCATAGATAAGACAAATTATGACAAGACAGCTAATACATAATCGCAAAATTCTCAAGAAAAATATCATTAATTAAAAAAAAACAGTACAGAGTAAAAACCTCATAAATATTAATACATTGCTGTTAGTTTTATTTGGCTTGTTGCCAAGCTCGGTGCATCGGTGTCAGGACATCGTATCGTCACGGCCAAGACGATAACCAGATATATTAACATACAATTCTAATCGCATATATGCTTTGCTATGATATATGTTATATTAAAATTTATTTTGCTATAATCTATATCTATATATATATAAAAGAAAGTCTTGTTAGATTATAACTCAAGAACGGCTTTACCGATATGGCTGAAAATTAGAGGAGGAGGTAGCTTAGACCCAGAAGACCGACATAGGATACTATTTATTCATTTTTTTTCGAATTTATGCCTTGAAGAGCTGCTTTTTATTTAACTTACTAATATTATAAATGCGAATGTTTAGATAGATGTGATGTGGATGGATGGATAAGTGGGCTACACTAGTAAGTTTTTTTATATATCCACGCGGACGGAGTCGCGGGCTACACAAGTAAGTTTTTTTATATAACCACTCGGACGGAGTCGCGGGAGACAGCTTCTTATATATACAAACTTCTCATGTAATACTATTTTCATTTAAATATTTCTTTAGTCAAAGACGAAATGGTAGGTTTTTACAGACAAGAGTTCTTGGATTTCGCGCATTGGTGGAATTAAACAAATCGTTGATGGTACATTATCATTGGCGTTAGTATACTAACGAGTTTTGAATAAAGTGGTAACTTCTAACCACAAGCGGTAACGTTATTAAATATCATATATTTAAGTTTTATAAGCCTTTTTTAATTTCCCTTTGTTCAAGAGGCGTCACGGGCGTGTCGGGATTATGCAAAACGGTAAATCCATTATCTTCACTTAACCCTCTGGACAACGGCTGGGAATATTAACATTTTTAACTGGCATAATATTGTAGATAGCTGGCATAAAATTCTAATAAAAGAATCTTTACGAATCTATTGATCGATAAGAACTCAAGAACTGACTCAAACTCACTGCCGCATTTATTGTGGCTTTCCGAGACCAAAACCGTTTAAAATATGTTGTACTCTCTGTTTTGACAGATATTCTGGTTTCAGAAACCAAGGGCGTTTTTTATTAACAGTATAGGACTAACGTGCGTTAATTAACCATAATGTTTACTAAAGGATCTGATAGTAGATTTGTTGAGACAAATATACATCAGGAGACTGTTTAAGTAAGCATCAAACAACACTGTTGTTGTTAATATTTTAGTTATTAAGCGGACAGTCGCAACACGTGTATATTATATGGTGTCCGTAGCGTGCATAGGCGTGCACAAATGACACGTGCTCCTCAGCCGGCTCAGTTTGCGCAGCGATGAGGTCACGGAATTGATTGAAATGTTATTTTAGTAACATCATAATACATAGCCGTCGACGGCGACTCCGTCCGCGTGGTTTAAAAAAAAATTAGTAACCTATGTGTCCTTTTACACTATTTTCATATAGAACATATGCCATTTCATCGATACGATTACCATTCTGGAGATATCTTCAAACAAACATCCATCCAAACATTCGGATTTACAATATTGATATGAAGTATGCTTACTTTATTTAAATGTTTGTCAATACAGCAACCTTAGCATTTAAAAAAAAAGTTGATAATAAAATTAAAAACTTAATTTGAATATAAATGATTCTCATACTAGTCAACTTTCAGCACAACATTTAATTATTCTCAAACTTGCAGCCGTAAAACGGAACGACGTAATTTGCACAGAAACGGTGCGGGCGTCCCCCGAAAGCTATGAAAGCTAAACTCTGACAACGGAACGTTTTGTGTAAATGTTTAACAAAGAGACTAAGATAAGAATGTTGGCTGGAAGGTTCAACTGAATCGACTTTATTAAATCCTTTTCTACTTAAGAGTTCTGGCTAGCTTTTTTAAAAATTTTACTCCTCGATTTTTATGGATTTTAATAAAAGTTTGGAACAAAACAGCATTTGTGTAATTTTTTTGTAGAGCCTTTTAATAAAATAATTCATCCTGTCCAATATAAAAAAAAAAACAACTTAAAAAGTAAAATCGTATAGCATCATATAATCTTTATATATATAATTCTTCTGTGAGTGTGTATGTCACTGAACTCCTCTCAAACGACTGGACCGATTTGATGAAATTTTTTGTGTGTGTTCAAGGGGATCTGGGAATGGTTTAGATTCACAATTTTCATCAAATATTAACTTCATATTAATTTATTCAAATTAAAGACGTGTAGACAGGACAACGTCTGTCGGGTCCGCTAGTATATTATATTATAATATAACAAAAGAAATATCAAATGATATTAATATGTTAATTTTTTCACGTATCGTTGCTCAAGCTGGTAAAAAATATACAATTTTAATAACGGACGATCTTTTAAATAAATTAAATAATTCTCCGTATGGAAGTGAGCGACCGTGCAGTATGAAACATGGCGAGTACCGCAATGCAGTAGGTATACGGACCACAGGCCACGAGTTAAATTATATCACACACCAAACTACTCTTTTGTGACGACATAATTATAATTATAAAAAGATTAATAGCTCATATTATTTCACAGACAAACGCTTCTGTAATTTTTCCTCCGTAATCAACAAAAGCTATAGATTCCACTTCCTAACTTACGATAGGCTCCGAGACCCTGATTGGAGACGAATAGTGAGTTGATGGACCAATTACAAAATAAAGCGACTAGATTTTCCGCCATCTCTGAATAGGTCTGCCGAGATGTCGATTAAACGGAAGACTTTAATCGTTGGTGAGTTTAGGCCGTAATTCGTAAAGTTACACTAATATTTTAAAGAACTACCGACCCATTTCACTCTTAAGCCACGTCTATTAGCTGTTTTCGAGAGTCATCACGAACCGTCTTGCGCGAAGGCTCGACGAATTCCAGCCCCCCGAACAGGCCGGGTTTCGATCGGGATACGGCACCTTAGACTCCATACAGTGCGGCAGATTATACAGAAGACCGAAGAGTATAATCGGCCTCTGTGCATAGCGTTTGTGGACTATGAAAAAGCCTTTGACTCCATCGAGATCTGGTCTGTTCTGGAATCTTTGCAGCTATGCCAAGTCAATTGGCGATACATCCAAGTGCTGAGAAGTCAAAAAATGTATGAAAAAAATCAGTCATTAAATTGATCTACTAAAACCACATTTGCTTACCATTTTTATGAAAGGTTCTCTTTAATAAAATTTGAATCTTTACCCTCTTTAATAAAGCTATCTTCTGTAAAAAAGGACATTTAATCCGACCGTTAAGACGTAAAGTAGCGTCTTACAGATAAATTAAACCCATCAAAATTGAAATTTCCACTTTTGTGCACGTCATTACCTTTTTCCGTTGCGTAAAGCAGTCCAAAATGGTCGTAGAAATCGTATCGTTAAAATATTTTAATGATCATTTTAACTGGCAATTTGCGTCGCTTGCACTAAAACCTATAAACACAATGTATCTTCTATCGTGTAAACATAACAACGGCTACGTTTTTATATGGGGATTGTTTTTTAATCTTTAATTGATCAATGATTAAACAAATTGATTTCTTATTATCATAAGTGTTGAGTTGAAAATTTTACTAAAAGAAATCATAACAAACGAGCACAGAAAGAGGTTTCAGGCCATTGTGCGCCAAAAAACACGATACGAATTCGCCATTTTTTTGGTTATTTGTTTGGTTATTATTTATTGTATAATACAATTATTATAATAATGAATTAATAGTTCCGCAATACAAGTGCAATACAATACAAAATGGGGCATATGTTGTATTGGCTAACATGTCCGTCCATACGTTAGATAAACGTGGCCACGTGTCGATGACGCCCCATTTGGGACGTTATGACGCTCTATCGCTAAAATTAAACTGCGCATAACAGAACATAAAGGGACTATGGTAATTTTACAATGTAATTAAAATAATTTGACGCATTAAAAACCAATATACCAAACATCACTCAATAGTGTACCAATGTACGTAAAGTACCGAGATTCAAGTTGTTTTAAACATCATCAGAAACTTTAATTTAATTGGAACGCAAAAGTGGAATGAAATCATTGGAGATTGCAACACGTTCCTTCAAGTTAATTGAAGCTCTAGGAAATCACATTTCTAAATTAAACTTAGCACGTTGTTTACTTAGCCACGTGACTTACTGAAACATGATTAATTAGGACAAGTTAAAATTGGGTTATAGCACAACAAAAACTCAAATAATGTGCTCTTGAGAAAGGCAATAAAGTACCCTAGACAAAATAGCGTAAGTAGATCTTAAAATTGTTTGGAGCCAGTGAAGCCAGTTGTCCAGCCAGCCCTTCCCAGTTGTTATTATAGACTTCACACTGTTATCTGATGGATGAATATTGTAGCAATGGCTGAATGCAGTGTTTACTAAAGAGTCATCTCAAGTAAGACCTTGAGTTCCCTCTTTCAGTTGCAACCATCAACTCTAGCAGTTTATTCATTACTAACCTGTTTATCTCTATCCTGAGGCATCTTGGTGTCTACACCTTCTGGGAATGGCTTCACCAGTTCCGGCTTTTCCTTGATCTTCTCCATGATGAAGTCCAACACCATCATGATGCCATCCACGGAGCCAGTAATCAGGCAAGCGCGCTCCGTTGTACCTGAGACAAAGAAAAATATTATGAGGAATCATTTTACATGGGTTAAAAGGTCTTGTTTCCACTTACAAAAAATCTTATTTATCTCTGTGTATTTTATAGTGTTTCGGTAGTAGAATTTTTGTTCAACTTTTTAATCTAAAACTATTGATGTTTTGATAACGTTGACTTAGGAAACAAGATGGTGTTCTTGTCTCAAAAATTTGTCAGAATTTTATATGTTATGTTTCTAGCTGTAGGTCAAAGAGTTTATAAGAATATGAAAATACTTGATTATTTATTAAAAACATAATGAAACTAGTTTGATGACTTTAAACATATTTTATCTCTCGGGTTAAAATGTTCGTTCACATATTATCTGACCTTATTTTTATACGAATAACATACGAATTTGCTAGAACGTAATCTTTCGAGAATAAACTCACACGACTTAATTAAACTGTACATAATTTTAATATTTGAATATTTTTTTTTTCTTGAACTCAGTCGCTTTTCTAATTATTTTTACTAGGAAAACATACTTAACTACATTTAAATTCATTTAAACGTGACCGTGACGCAAATTAAATTATTTAAACATGTACGTATTTCTAAAAAATTCAAAACGCTAACTCCAACCAAGTATACGTCGTTTCAAAGCCATTTCAATATAACCTGCAACGGTTGTTAATGAACGTGGAGTTAAGTGTGCGTTAACTAGTTGAGTTAGACCCTCATTCCACTAGTGAGAGTTGCCGTGCGACTCTATCTACTACTGCTATTTGTATGAGCAATGTATGTACTACATACACTGCATCGGCAGTGACTTATACGAATAGAACTTGTGCGTATAGTGTAACTAGTGGAACAGGGTTTTAACATGGTTACCGGAGCGTGCCGAGTGGTGAGAGAGCTGTGAATACGGCAAGCGTCTGTGTAATGGACCTTTGGCGCTTGATGACGTCACTAACTTACAACGTAAAATTGTGGGTTAAGGGTTGCCACTTCGTGGGTTCACCTTTTGAATACCGCATTAAAAATTTGTACGAATTATATAAAGAACTTTATTTCATTCCAAAAAACATAGGTACATACAGTCTGATAGTTTAAATTCAAACAACCATATGTTGCCAGACCATCGCTCTCATAATGTACCTACAAGTCTTTGGAAGACCAGAATAAAATATAGCGCACGTGTCCACATAGCAACTTTAAATGGTCATATACATATAAATTGTAGACATGGATGTCTCGTGGGTGGTGGACAGAATTCGCTCTGATTCTTGCCCTCCCACTGTAATAGGATAAACGTTCTCGAGGAGATTTGAGGCGACGCATCGCTTATTGTTATTGATCCATAGCTGCAAGCCACATGTCTTATAATTCTGCTTCAGAATTATATTAAAATATAATAATATGAGAAAACATTTACTTTTATGCTAAAAAGAGAATAAACTGTGATTAATGTTTCCACTGTTTTTCTAGTTTTAAAAAGTTTTTAAATATATTTGTTCAAACATCAGATTGAGGAGACATTCAAAGATGTTTGAAGTCAACCCGAACTGGGTCAGTGTGGTCTACTATGACCTAATCACCCCTAAGTTATGGTAGGCTCCGAGCCCCTCAGTCGGGACGTATAGTGAGCTGATGACGATCAGATATCAGTTAATTTATAGATTATTGAATATTTCTATTTACCGTATAATGCTTCCAAAATATAAAGGAAGGGAATCACACATTTAAATAAGCGATGTCAAAATGTATAAAGTTCATACTGACATACATCGAGACATGTTATTAAGATAACTAATTTGTGTAGCAACTACAATCACGCTTTGATATTAAAAATACATTAAGAGCTAAGGGCAATTACAAATGAATTGCGATAGTTTTTTAATCGTTAATAGTTAATAGCATCGCATTTGCTCGATAAAGGTAGATACGTGTAATTTAAATAGTTATAGAAAATTTGACTTCACCTAAGGATTTCCAACTGCAAACTTCCAACAGTGAAAGTATTTTATAAATCGGTTCAGTAGTTTCCGAGACTATTCCTTGCAAACTTTCCTCTTTATAATATTAGTAAAGCTGTAATTCTCTGATGAGAGGTAATCTCGTAAGAGGAATTACAATAAGGAATTTTTGTGAACATTTAAAGTATTCGAAAATGAACTTTTCTAAAGAAAATGCTCATTAATTTACCGCAATGCAAGCAACACTGCGGTACCACATTGTTTCATAATTGCTTTGTTAGAATAATGTTAATAGCTATTTATAATTAGCTATGTTAAATGGTTTGCGGTAAGAAATATTCGACTGTACGTAAGTTTGTTTATAATATTACTTCTTACTTTTATGCAATAACATAAATGCGAATATTTAGATAGATAGACGGATGGATGTATGTTTGTTCGAATGTATCTCAAGAACGGCTGAACGGATCTATAACACGGAATAGAACATAGTCTGGAAAAACACATAGGCCACTAATTACATTCTTTTTTAACTCCGCGCGGACGCACTTGCAGGCGACAGCTAGTATACAAAAACGAAGATATATTCTAGATTATTCTAAACATATCTTATCTTCATTAGTTACATAGCTCTATAAATGACCTAAAATGAGTCTACCCTTGAAAATATAATAAGCTTAATAAAATCCGCATACAAAACCATCTCCAGTACAAAAGGACTAAGCCACAAATTATGCAACACCGCTGCATACGACCGGTCATATGACTGAACAACCTTGAGTATAACAAGCTAGATACGAATTTATAAACTACATCCATCATTATTAAGATCATTTTCGCTTGTAGGTCATTAACATTTGGTGAGCGGCCAATGCAACGGTAATTAAGAGCAGTAGGCCAAAAACTATATCTAGTTACATGTTGGCAAAAAGTTCGCGACTGATTCAAACATTTGCACCAACATTTGTAACACGAAATTATTGGATCAAAGCTTTACCAAAATATAACGTTTTGTGCAGCCAACAAATATTTAAAATCAAAAAAAGAATACCAACATAAAGATAAAAAATGCGATATGGCGTAGTAACATATAGCGATATATTTTATATGAGTTTTGTGTAGAGAAGCGCTATTGGCAATGGCACGACACACATAGCGCATTGGCAGCGCAAGGCCGCCACAACAAAAGGGATTAAAATAATCCTATTATAGACAAACACGTTGTCCAGTCACGTCAAACATGTCGGAACGTGAAACGCCGCATATCTCGCTCTAACGCAGCGCAGCTCTTCACACAAAACATTGCAGCATTAATTGTCACATAGACATTTAATGGTTAAACCTTGGTAAAATGGTTCTTTCAGGGTAGGGGTTTCTGAGTATTGCAGAAGATTCTAGTACATTTCAATAAGACTAGGGCAGTTTTCCCCAAAGTGGGCGATAACGCCCCCTTGTGGACGCTGCAGGTCTCAAGTTGCGGGTTATAGTAAAAGTTTCGTTTAGATATCTCCGTTAATATACATATATAGGACACAATAATTAATTAAGTTAATTTGAAGTTATAGTGGTTTTTAAATATGTGAAAATATAGGGGCGCTAAAAATATTTATTTTCAAAGTGGGCAGTAGACAAAATAAGTATGGAAACCACTGGACTAGGGGTTCCCTTGCTTTTGAATGACTTAGAATTGAACTGGAGACGTATTTAGTAAAATAGAGACGTTAACCGTATACTACTAGGATGTAAGCTATCTAGTTGGTTGCAGAATGAATATGCAAATATCTATTTGTGGTCCACAGTCCGTACATTGTTCAAATTAATTCGGCATTGGATCTTAAATGGCTCTCTCGCATTATTTACTCTACGCCACATGCATTGTTGTGGGACTTTGTATTTATTTTTAATTTTCGTCGCAGCAAAAGTAGAGCGAGCGTAATGCCAAGTTTTAATTGTATGCCACAATTTAAAGTTCATTGTTACGCTAAATTTAGATCATTTTATTTTTCAAAAATAAATATTAATACTGTATTAAAAGGAGAAAAAAATGGTACTGAATCCGAAATAAATATTAAAATATTTTGTCTGTCTATTTTAAAACGAAACGTCACGTCGTTTACGTCAGGATACTAGAAGAGAAAAACGCTCTTCTAAAACAAATGAATCTCGTTGTCTTACACTTTCTTTATTGTTTTTTATCAAAGAGAATAACAAATATAGCAATACTAGCTGTAGTCCGCGACTTCATCCGCCCAATATAAAAAAAAAAATCACAGTAACTAGCCTATCTAGTCTTTTAGAGTATGTTCTACCAATATGTCAGATTTCAAGGAGATTAATGCAGCCGTTCTGGAGATACCTTCTAACAAACATCCAACAAAACATTCTCATGTGTATTATTAGTAAGAGAACGATTATACAACTGTTACATTGAAGACTCATAATGATTTCAGCATTTGCATACTAAGGTGCAATGCGCTATTCAGACACCTATTCTCGTTACATCAGAGGAGACAATGCCCAATGACATGTCGTGAGCTTCCCCCGTCCTCCCCTCCGCACCCCCGTGTCCGAGTTACCTTGAAGCCGTATTATATTTGCATTGAACTAGTCTATAAATATAATGTGATCTACTTTTATTTGCTGCTCTGTTTATGCGCGATGTCTATGGAACATAATGTAATTTTAACCTTACTAATTGACGTTTGTTAGAACATATCTCAAGAATGGTTGCAGGAATCTCACTGTATTATGGCATGGAAGAACACGTAGGCTAATTAAGTTCTTTTAATTCCGCACGGACGAAGTCGCGGACGACAGTTAGTAACATAATTAATTAATTGTACGCGAGTTGCGTATTGTATATACATTATCAAATGAGGATATTCCAATAAGATTCTTTTCGGTTAAATTTAAACAATAAAGACATAACAGCATTCAAACTGTGTGTTTAAAGTCTTTAATTCAATAAAAATATTTGGTATGTTCTGATGAGTAGCAGAACAAAGAATCAATAGATCGGACAAGACAATTATTATTTACGATGATTGTTTTAAACTTATTTTAATTTAGTAGTCTAAGCGTATGTTTATGGGCAGCGGTGGCTTCGCTGTTTAAGCGATTTAAGGTGGCCACACGCTCGTTTGCCACCTATAAAAAAGTCACATAAAGTAAGTATTTGGCATGTCCATATTAAGCTATACAAAAAAACGTTGTTAAAGTGATGCAACATCCGCAGTGATCAATAGACGATGGATGACGTCCGCAGCCACTCGCCGAGACCTGCATTATCACGAGTACCCTCTAGTGATCGAGAACAGACCGCTAGTAAACTTAAATCCACTTTTTACAAGATTGCCTTTAATATGTGGTGAGCTTGAAATTCGCTTGCTTTGATGCTTGTAACACATTATTAGTGATGAAATTAAATTGGTATTTTACCATCATCTCCATGGCCTTATCCCATTCATTTTTTTATAAAATAAGTGGGCAAACGAATAGCGGGAACTCCAAGCTGTTCAACGACACCCATGAACATGTGCAATACCAGAGGAACCGCGGTTGCGTTGCTGGCCTTTGAGATGATACGCTCACTTCTTGGAGGACACACTATTCCAAGTTTTGGCTCATTTTTTTACAGTTTGCCTGTCGCCAGCCCTGCTTTTGACGACCATAAATTGGTGTTTATGAACATTTTTCATAGCACGTTCATAATATTCAATTTTAAAAGTGAAACCAGGTAAAAAATTCTAAAAGTAATTAGAGTTCCTAACAGCAAAATTGTTAACTGAATTTCAAACTCTCCAAACTTTTTAAAGCCGTTAAAACTTGAGCAAATCTACTTAATTTTCATCGACTTCTCTCGATCGTAACTGGATCAAGCGTTTTAAAAAATTCGATTAGTCTTTAAAAAAATGCAAGCCTAGCCAAGTAACTATGACCCAAGATTATTTTTAAGTCGAAATGTAAGGCTTGTACTTAAAAATATGTCCTCTTTTTTCAGAAACACCTCAAATAAAAAACACGTCTCGTACTAGAAAAGCGTCTTACTAATACTATAAATGCGAATGTTTGGATGTATGAATGATCGCCCAACGGATCTCTATCAAAAAATTACGTATGGATGTAGAACATATTCTGTATTAGTTTATATTTTTTTTATTCCGCGCTGACGTAGTCGTTGCCGAAAACTAGTAACTCCTAAAAGCGACATCTCTCTCAAAAATTCACAAACGAAACACAACAAACATATTATTACCGTTATAAAACTGTAGCATTTCAGAAGTTCACAGGCGGCGCAACGCCCACTGGTCCGCATATAAGTTTGTTTCATGAAAAACTCGTTTCTAGTTCGTGTCACGGTGTCAAGACGTATGTTTTGTTATATTTAGGTCAAGGACGTCAGCGGCGCGCCAGTTACGAACATGTATTTTGAAATTTCAGCTAGAGCTAGGCTAGGGTGACCAGATTTGTCCCTAATAAGTATAAATAATGCTTACTTTTTTCGCTTTTATGTCAAACTCTGCTAGTATTAAGGGAGAATTAGTGAACCTACTTCATAAACCCTATTAAGAAGGGAAAAGTTAGAGCTAAAAATTAATTATCGTATAGTCTCCTATAAGTGTAATTTTTTCATTAAATCCGGTGTTCGGAAAGAAAAATACAAGCTCAATGATTCCTTTACGTGCCAGTTGAATTTACCGATGAGTTTCATAGCCACAATACCTGTATAAAAATATTGGTTGTCTCTATTTTTTTCAAAGAAAACGAGAAGGATAACAATATGTTTATTATCATTAAGGAGTTGTCAATGTCAAGGTTAATAAACGTGACAGTTATTTGAGAAAACTGTACCTAGACTTACTTTATTAAAAAAAATCAGTACTATTTTTTTCTAAAAATATGGAAACACTAGCGTATGTTAGAAATGTCTTTTACAAAGTTGGCGCGTTGCTATTCTGTTTTGTTAAGAACGAAACTATTTAGAAGCTTCACTCAAAACATAAAAACGACTAACCTTTCTTTTGACTTACAATTTTAAACCTTATCTGTACTGTAATAAAATATAAAATTCCTCGTAGAATATTTAATTGTTACTTATCTATATAAAATACATTTGCGTATAGAACAAAGTTCAGTTCAACCTTGCAACTATTTTACAGACACACGATACATACTAATGAGTTTATACACGACAATAATGCCATCTCTGTCATACTCTTTGAACAAAAGGGACAGCGATATTATTCGTAAACAAGTATTACATAGCTATTTATTGTTATTCAATAAAATATATTACGTTATTTACGTTAAAAAAGACACTACTGTTTGTGTTAAGGTTCCATTGAAATTTGCCAATCAATCCAAATGTAGTAAACTAAGGGAAGGTTTCTGAAAATCTTTGTTTCAAATCTGTTTTGTCAAAGATAAAGACTGATGACGAAATTGTTTTTTATGCAGAGATTGGATCTCAGAAAACAACGTTAAATGAAAATCTTACTTCTTACTAATATTATAAATACGAATGTTTAGATGGATGGATCTGTCCTTGAAGATATCTCCAGAACGGCTGAACGGATCTCGATGAAATTTGGCATACATATAGAACATAGTCTGGAAGAAAACATAGGCTACCGTGTTTTTTTTTAATTCCGCGCGGATGGAGTCGCGGGCGACAGTTAGTATTTAATAATTACACTACACAATTAACTAGCGCATGTATCGACCACATATACACAGATGAAATCGTAGTCAAACGTTAATTTATTGATTAAAAAAAAACAAATTATGACGTTTGACATAATTGTCACCTGATGCACTGCTCTATATCTACAATGCATATCTTGTAACGTGTTATACGGCTTCTGTCGTAGTTATATGTGACCGACATAGATTATATAAATAGAAGTGACATATTTTATGTACTTATATTAATTAACAAATAATACTCAGTGGATCTATTATTTTATCTTTAATAATCATGTTTAGTAAAGAACTAACTGTCGTCTGCAATTCCGTGCGCGCGGGATTAAAAAAAACCTGATTGGTAGACTATGTGTTCTTTCAGACTATGTTCTGGATCTCCAGAACATAGTCTGGAAGTCTTAGGTATCTACCTAGAGATAGTTAGAGGCAATATACTATTTAAATAAGTACTAAAATAATTTAAAAAATGATACTCAATGGAACTATTAAATTTATCTTTATAATAACATGGACATAACGAGTGTTAATATAACATCTAATTACGCCAGTCTGAAATAACAATATAAATATTACGTAAATGGAGCAAAGCTTCCTATGGGTTTAGGAGGCACGTGCCCGAGTATTGTCAGTACCACTGGCAAAGTATTCACGTGGCCCATTTCACTGAGGCACGTGAGTTAGTTTGCGAAACGTGGTACACTTTTTATATTTATGTTGGAGTTTAATTGTTAATTAACATAAATTTAAGTTTTATTACTTCAATATAAAAGAGGTGTTATGTTTTATCCGTAACCATTTCACTGTTATTCAATTTTAAAAAGATGCAGTGCCATGTTATATGTTATGTGCCAGTGGTATGTTCAGAATTAGTTTTACATCAAAATGGTCCTTAGTTGTCAACCACGTAGCATCTTCTAACATATTAAAGACGTGAACTAAAGAGGGTAAGACGTAAGTATCTACAGACTATCAGAATCTTACTAATAACACAAATGAGAATTTTTGGATGCATGTTTGGCTGTTGGCATAAGAAAAAGACAAACAAAAGCATTAAGTAATCAAATCTTCGCACCTGGCGACCACATACAAGGATTGTGCAACAACTTTTATTTTTCATTGAGATGACATCAGACCACGTTTATGGACTGGCCTGAGAGCCTTGACTGACAATATCTAAACATCTTCCACACTAACGGCTTGATTTGTATATTTTTTATTTCAATCACAAACAGTATTTTTATTTTTTATTGTTAACTAGCTGTCGCCCGAGACTCCGATCGCTCAGAATTAAAAAAAAAACTAGTAGCCTATGTGTTCTTCCACACTGTTCTATATGCCAAATCTCATCGAGATCCGTTCAGCCGTTCTGGAGATACCTACAAACATCCATCCATATAAACATTTGAATTTATAATATTAGTAAGATTGACTAACAATAGTATTTTGGCATTTATTCTACATATGTAATCTGAACCCAATAATCTATCTATAATAACGATCGTAAAAAGTAGAAACAAACTAATTTACGACAGTTATATACCTTTTAAAGGATAATCAAATCCATTATTATTCTAGGTCATATATAAAGTTATTAAAACAGTTTGGGGATCGATGTTAACGATCGTTTATACTAAACTAGACATTTATCTTTGTTTTGTGAAACCAAACACAACATTAAAAATATTGTTATCTCTATTTTATCAAAGATAATGAAAGGGATGACTGTTTTAAACAGATATTTTAGTTTCGAAAAACAAAGACTAGTCGACGCTACTTATAGGACTGTAATTTCTATAGAATAGAAAAGAACTTAGAAGATAATTCGACCTTGACTTATGAATCTCAGCACAGCAATGTAACCTGTACGTAGGAATCCGGTTTGCGCGCGACTTGCAAATGTATAATGCATGAGCAAGTCGCGTGCAAAGACCACACGACCGATACCAAGTGCTTGCGATTACGTCACTTATAGGGTTGTCAAAACGAAAAGCCATTACGATAATTAAAAAGATGTTGTTTTCTAATACAAAAAACCCTGTATAACATATCGACATCCCACTCATTATCGTTGACAAAATAGAGATCAATAATTTAAACGGTGATCAAGGTGTCAGACACAAACGAATACTAATGTAGGTAAAGGAAACACGGCAAGGCAAGATGTTGCGAATGTAATCTATTAACGCTAAGGATGCCACTTCTTATTTGTCCCCTTATAATAAAAAAAAACTGCATTATATTGCCAAGCTAAGTAACCATTACGCGACTCGAGTGGGCTGATAGGGCTGATAGACAGTGACATTAAAAAGCTTGTTTAAAAATAAATTAACCTTCCGCAAGCCGGTGGCAACCCTATTATTCAACACGTTCCATACCGGTCGGTCCTTGAGTATACATAGTCAATGAGATTATTGTCAACTCGTTCAAGACACGTCTTTAACCCTTTTAGTAATTTAGTTTCCACAATGATGGAACACTTGAACTGGAGTAATAATTTAATAAGTGTAAAGGAGGTTGCACATCAAAGAAACAAAATCATACTCTTTGACATAAAAATATAATTTATCAAATAAAATCTGACCATAGATTAAGCATGACAAAATTACTAAGGACCTTTAGGACCTAATTGCAATTGTCAAATACGGCGGAGAGTTTAAAAGGTTAAATTTTTGAACGCATCCATATTTCAAAAACCATTTAACAAACACGTGTAATTAACTTGTACGCTTGTTAATTCGTTAACAATTAAAAAGGGGGGGAGCGAGCTTTATCGGTGTTATAATAAAAATAACCTCGCTGATAACGGGGCCGTGTTGCGTAACACGAACCGCTCCAAAGGCACTAATTACTTTATTATGCTAATTGATGAAATTCAAACGAGCTAATTGTTATAAAATAATTAAAGTACACATTTCACCATCGGCTCGTTTAACTTTATTGACATAATACGAATTTTATTTTTAGAAATTGGAGACGACGTCAACAGAAGAAGAAGAATCAGGCAAGAAGTTACATCAGTAAAACTTATGCTGTGGCTAGCCACTTATTTGAAGACAAAGAAGAACATAGGAAACCGTAGGGACCAGGAAAGTAACGATGTCTGAGTTTCTTTATTAGCCTAAATATCAATATCTTTTACTGTATATTAAAGTACCAAATTAACTTTACTAAATTCCAAAATAATTCCTTATATTCGTAGCACGTAAACAATTAATTCAAAATTAAAATTCATTTTGCAAATCAAACAGCATTTCGCTCGCAATGTTTGTACGCAATACATTGGAGAGTAAATCGCTCGCGTTATTCGACCCAATTCGGGGGCAATTTAACGCGCCTAATTTGTGCATAAGCGCACATTTCCCGGCGCGCCCCATCCGCAACAATAAGCCATTATACCCCATCCTCATTAGCTCGCGCTGGGCAAGGTAATTAGAAGACCGGGCTATATTTTTTTTGTCGCAATGCGTCAGCGAACCGTGATGTGTGCCAATAAACAATGCACTCCAAGCCACAAGACGCATATGACGTCATGGGGCGGACTCGACCTGTCAACTGTCGTTTATTTATAACCACTTTCCAATGGGCAGGTAAATATTTGCCAGTAATAATCCTTGCGTACAAAATTCAGGCAAAACAGACGCTCATATATGCATCTAGCGTCAGTAACTTTCACTTTCAAACCTTACAGATAAATTTCCCACCCAAGGACGTAGGCAGATGACATCATTGTCTCAATTAGAACCTCCATTACGAAACACGAGAGCGAGCACTCGGATCTCGGCGATCTAACTGGTTGTGTAAATCAAAAGGTCTCACGTTCGAGACCTTGACACACCTAACATAGTTGTAACAAAAATTTATCGTTGATGCAAGCTTACATATTATCTATGCCTCAAAAATAAACACTAACCGTGGGTTTCTGAGATCAAATTATCTATTAAGCATATCGTCATCCACAGGGATAATGAGATGAAAGTGACAGTTTTATCTTTGACAAAATAGAGATAACAATAAGGTCTAAACGGGGATTTTGACCCCGGAAACCCACGGTAACTCCTGCAGTCTTTAAGTGTTGTTCTTTGGTGTACGCGGGACGTATACTATGGGCTACCCTAAGCGATTAAATAACCCTCAAAGTACTACAATGCGTACAGTATTCACGATGCGATTAAAATAAAAAAAATGTTTGCGACTTTTTATTTTTAACTGACGTGACATAATGTTGAAATAAAAAAAGATCAAGCTAAATAACAGTGTCACTAGGGCTCAGTAATGAGAGGACTTCGCCTCGAGTATGCCCGAGCGCTGCCAAACAATAAACAATATCTGGCTGAATGTGAATGCTCTATTATTTATGTGGAGGAAAAAACCGGAACGGCTGAAATATCGCCAGCTTTATAGCGGTGGCTGAATGCACTATGCAATATAAAATGTTGATGCATTTAACTGTATAAGGCCAGTGTTGTTTAAAAAAAAACTTTCACGTCTAGTTGAATAAAGACGCATCGTTCAGTTTTATAATCTATGTTTTGCGGATTACTCTTTGACATTTCATCAAATTGATAGGTGAAATTTAATCCTTGTGACTATATTTGTTTTAAAAGCTTCAATATTAAAGGTCATAATTAACTTAAAAGGTTAAACCTTTTCGTGAATTAAAGAAAGGAAAATACGCTACAAAAATGTAGCTCTTTATGCTTTGTGTCCTTAAAATATTTACCGTCAAATTCTTTCTACTCCATTTTAAATATTTTTGTTAGAAGTGCGAAAAAATTTAACGCTATGAAAATTAAAAGCTTTAAAGATAATTTTAAAGTTTCGTTTAAAATTCCTCTATTTTTAAATGTGTACATTTATGACGAATTTGTAAAGGTTTTTGCACGCGACATAGTAACTTCCTCATAATGCATTAAGAATAAGATTCTAATCGTATTGATACGTAGAAAACTGATATTTTAAACACAAAATGGTGGGTTTCCACAGTCGAAACATTCGTATAAAAAATATCACAATAAAAAGTAAGAAAAACAAATCCTACTGCGTCATTAGTAATATAAAATTAACCCCAAGGTTCCCATATATGAGATAAAAAAAATATCTTAGTATAGCAGCAAATGGGGATAAGCGGTAAACAGTCGTAACTGACGCGGGGTAGCGTGAAAAGACGCGCTCCGTTCTGCAGGGAAAATATTCGAACCGACGAGTTGTGCCGCAATGCGGTACAGTTGGCGAGATCCGACACTCGTGTATTATAACATTCAAACTTTATAAAAGCTCTTGGTTAACTCGAAACGCATGTCTACGGCACTGCGGGTGAAAAAAACTGGAAATCTCAAGCTGCAATAAACTTTGAATTGCATTATACAATCTTGCGGTAGTTCCTAGTGTTAACACAGAACTGTCTAAGACTAAACTTTAACCAGTGAATTTGGGTACACTAGCGAAGTAAACTTGTGAATTGCTTATCTATTCGACTACAATAATACTCATGAAAAGAGTAAAATTACTATCAAGAATAAACGTTAGCGTTAAAGGATACCTTTCTCTGTGCTAAGACTATACAGGATGTCCCAAAAGGTTACGTACATAGGAAGGGGGATGATAGGGGTGGTCACAAGGGTCACCAGAAAAATAAAATAAAAATTTCCCTGTGGGTATTAAATAAAATAAATGGCATTTTTTAAAAACTTAAAAATTTTACACCTTCTGGGACACCCTGTATAGAGTCATTTTCCTAGCGCACATCATAATTTGTGGCCTTGCAACACCATCTTAACCAAATGTTAATTCATGTTTTACATATTTTCTTTCAATATCTCAGAAAACAATAATAACTGTATCACCACATGTGACAATGGATTAAAACAATCTGACATTGACCGTGAGATTTCGAAGAAAACTTATACCAATTGGAAGAGGCTGACAAGACAATGGCAAGGAAGTAAAATAATTTTCTTTCATTAGGCTACAATGAGCACAGCACGCCACACTGCAAGGCCACGGCCGCCATTGTTGGCGGGTTTTTATCGACGTCGTGCAGTTTGTAATCGCAATGTTAGCGAATGCAGTTTCAAGCACCCACGAGTAATTACTGTGTTAACAAAAACAATCTATATTTTTTTAAATGATAAAATTGTTATTGTTTTTATTATTTTCTTAAAAACAATTGGCAATCTGTTAAATTAACTGTTTACTTAGTTCGTTCGTTCATAAAAATACTAAAATAACATTCAAAAGAATAAGTTAAATTGTAAAAACAACAAAAGCCATCGGCCTATTTCCAAAGAGAACAATATCTCGTGTCTCGATAGTAGTCAAGTCGTCGTACTTAAAGTAAACCAAACGAAACCCCCGACACAAAATTAAGAGTAAACGCTCGCAGCCCCCAGCCCCTCGTAGCCGGGTTACGAGTAGCTGGAAGTGAAACTAGAGCGAGCGGGCAAAAAGCCGCGCAGACAGCCGCCCCGCCCGTAACTAGGTCTGCGAACAAAGCGCTTCTTGGGTCGGCTGGTGCGCTAAATCCTGACACAAGTGGGTCAACGCATGCCCCGTCCAGATACGGCAGCGTGTCCGCAATAATTCACCACTTCAATTCAAGTCCACGGCAAGTTTTGAAGCCGCAGTCATTACAATGGCCTAGAGAATAGCGAAATTATGAATCTCTTGTATTATTCTTCGAGCTTTCTTTTTTAATATTCTCAACGGATTTCGACAAAAGCGACAATTACGGCCGACGGCGGTGTAGTGAAGCGCGGGGATGTATTTACGTTACCACTATTGTTCCCCATAATTCTTTTCGTTCAACAATAGTTTGTTAAAAAGTCGTTTACTTTTACAAGTATTGCCATTACGTGCTCTGGAAAACTGTGTAATTTTCGTTGAAATATATCAAGAATTATTTGTGCCCTCAATTCAAATATAAGTGATATTTATTCCAGTATACATAACGAGTTTCCTGAGCAAACAAAAGCAACTAACCTGGATAGAAGTCATGAGACTTGGACATCTTGACCCTCGCGCCGGTATCCTTCTGCAGCTGGGCGATGGTCTCACCACCCTTGCCGATGATGGCACCAGCCACCATCGACGGCACCAACACCTTGAAGTGGTACGTCGGCTCCACTGCTGCAGACCAAAACATAAGTTACTTTCTGCTATTGTCAGTTGAGTACGGTCCTATAGCTTTTATCACATAACCAACGATCAAGAATATTTATTATACTAGTGGATATTTCTTATATATTTTTTATATACATCAATATAAAAGCCAAGGACTGTACTCTTCTTTATTTTATACGATAATGGTTATAAGGATCAATTTAGAAAATAAAGAATGTAGATAAGTAAATAAAATATCACCAGGTCGAATAGTTTCGTTTGATCAACCTATTTATGTTGTTTATGAGTAAGGTTTGAGTGTGTTTGTGGTTTGGGATAAAAAAAAGAAACATTTTGATACCGAAATTAATAATAACACTTTGGCTTAACTTCTAGTAATTCTTGGTGTTTAAAACTTTTTCATTTAGTTACAATTGTTAACAAAATATTTATTTTTGATAACGTTAGGGTAATAAGTAAAAATAGTAACAATTTTATACCATACCACACATTTTGTTGTGTACGCGGTGAACCACATAGTTAAATATTGTGCTTTTCATGCGCACATAGGGTTGTCAGATCAATACCAAAAGCTATCGAGTAAAATATCTCGAAACATATACGCTTGGAAAAAATAATTATATCGATATCGATATTTAAAATCTGGCAACCCTACCCACGACGTATTTATGATGTAAATTGAAGAGCAATTTTGAATAGTTTATTTCGAGAATGAATTTGTGTCAGTATTCACAGCAGTTTTATATGATTCTATGAACATTGGCCAATATATATCGCAAATTTATCCGTGAAATCAAATCGAAATACGACCTTTATATTTTATTACATCAAAACGAGAACAAAACGGCATCATTTATTGCGTTTATTTATTGCCATGCATTCATTATTAATTAGAAGTAGCTACATCTACACATGGATGCTGAAGATTATATCAAAGATAGAATAGTTCTGATGATGTTATCTAGTATTTTTTCGAATTTATACTTAAACGTGCTTGTTTTAATCGTGATGTTAAATGAACGACTAATATAGAAAAGAGTATTGGCTAAAATAATATGAACTTGACATAAAATACTTCGATTGCGAATTGATTGATCTTAAAGTCCATCAATACAAGAGACCATTAAATAAGAAAATAAGTACTAATATATCAAAATCTATTGAACCAATAATTATATGAAAAGATATAACAAAGATGGACGTGTAATAAAAGAAATCGACTAACAATCACCAAAATACACACAGAAATCTCTCGATTACAATACGAAACATCCAATAAACTGGAGAAAAGTAGCATCCTCAACACTGAAATACGATAAGACGTTTAAAGAAGTAACATCGTGTTTATTAACAAGAAAGAATAGTCCACTACTTTCTTCAATATTACAAGACGTAAACAACGATATAACGATACACTGACACTAAGAAAGGTGGGGTAACAAATTACTGCGACACAGGGATTCGTAAAAACCTTCAAATAAACGAAAATATACTCTAATGTAAGGAGATAAATCATTTTTTCGCTTCTCTGGTAATTCATTATGCATACGGTAAAGAAGTATACCAATACAGTATCCTTAAGTTCAAAAAACAAAAGATTAGATTTAACCTAACTCCATTTTTTTTTTTTTTGTGACTGAGTAGTCACTGTTTGCCTTGAGGAGGCATTTACAGCTTCACCGGACTTGAGGTGGCAGAGCGCAGATGGCGCTTAGCCTGAACCTCGCTAACTCCATTCATCAACTGTGCCACTTTTATACATAAAATAGATCGTCAGTTACAAATTAAACGGTTGTTCATTGAAACTAGTGCCAAGTTAAATGTGGTAACATTCATTCTAAATATAAATCCACGCAGAGCTTTCTTATACATGTTTATATTTCTTTCCTCGCTTTGTTATTTAAAAATAATTTATTGCAAAAATGTTATGTGACTTTTTAATATTTTTTCAACTTTGCTCACCAAGAAAACGAAAATATGCAAACTAAAACAAAACAAGAAGTCTTTGGTAGACTTCATGTTTTGTTTTAGTTAGCAAAATACTAAAAAGAAGCTACACTTGAATCACATAAAGGAACAGCAAAGTTAGCGTCATAAAGAGACATCGTATACAAAGTAAATATCGATTGGACACAAAAGAAACTAGAGTACCGTCCAATGTGCTACAATTGAGTGGCAGTGTGTCAGCTCAGCGCCTGACAACCGCGTCCCATTTGACCCCAATACAAACTAGAGATGTTCGATAATATATCGATATAACACGATTATCGATAAATTACCCGAGACTTTATCACAGTCGAATTAAAAAAACAGTATCCTACACGTTATTTCAAATTATTATTTATCTGTTCTAAATTTCATCTAGATCCGTGGTAGGAAAAACATCCAGACTAGTGGCCAGTTTTGGCTTCTCACTATAAGTTTTTTTTAATTTACAACAATAATTACTATGTTAATCAGAAACAATATAGCATTCTAAAGATTATATAATTATGGTTGGTCTAATAGTTTTTGGGTTTAATATTATAACAAGATTTATGCATAAGCCACGATTTTAATTTATATTTAAACGAGGGAAAGAAATATGTGTTGCACGTTGTTAATAACATGTAATTAATTAATATGGCAACATTAATTTCATTTCACGACATGTTGAGTAATGGTAGACTATTTCCAGAAAACGAATAATCTGAAATCACATACCAATACTAATGTAATAAAGAGAAAAGATTTGTTTATACTCAATTGTCTCCAAAACTATACAATCGATTTGAAAAATTCTTTCACTGTTGGGAAGCTAAACTATCCGTGGGTTTTATAGGCTATATTTTTTTTCAAATAGTCAAGCGTTTTTTTTTAGTTCGGCCAGGACGAGTTTCAAGCAACTGATATAAGATACAAAAATGAACGTCTGTGCATTATGACTCTACATTTATCGAAACTCGCTCGCTAATTTTCGTAAATTTCAAAAATTCTTCGAAAAAATACTTTTCAGTACATAACTGTACAGCAATGACTACCCTAATTTTATCATATCCCATATTTTTAACACAATTTTCAGAAAACAACGCAAAAAGCGAACTATCGTAATATCTATCATATATGAAATTTTCTGTTGCTGTGTTTAATTAGTCATTGGATTACAATTAAATTATTGACTGCTAATTATAAATAAAAATAATATATTTATTTAAAAATATGTATACCTATTGTAGCTGTAGATTAAGGATAACAGTCGCCGGTTCAAAACTATTTTTTTGTTACTCAAGATTAATTACTGTTAATGTAACTTAAAATAAAATGTATAAAAATTTGTAAAACTAATTATCTTCAGCAATAAAGGCTTTATTAATATTATTATTATACCTATTGTACGTTGAAATCTCATGACTATACATTTAGGTAACTACACGCACCTAGCGATAACAACATACGTGATTTAGTTAATCGGAAGCCGGCGGACGGTATTGATTATCGCCAATTTGCTCGTATAGCAAACCTTCACAGTTCACAGCATTTTAAATTAGCCGAATATTGTAGCGATTTGAAATAACTGCAAGATTCCATCTTACTATATCACGCTCCAATTTAACATAGATATACATGGCCTGGAAGAACACAGGCTACTAATTATGTGGACGGATGGACGTTTGTTTGAAGGTATATCCAGAATGACTGAATGGATCTCGCTGAAATTTGGCTTAGATGTAGAACATGGTCTGGAAGAACACATACTACTAATTAAGTTTTTTTTAATTCCGCGCGGACGCAGTTTAGGGCGACTGCCTGAAGTTAAATATCTATTCAAAATCGAGTTTGTTTAGTCTCTATGTTTTTTTTACTAATAAGCTCACGACACACGATCATAGTATCAAAAGCTAGCTTTTTTAATTTATTTTTACCATTTACATGGTAACATTGGTCGTTGTTACACGAAGTATTAGTCATATTTAGCGATTTTCCATTCCTCATTAAATAATAACATTGTGACAGCCAATACATCCTCATAAAGATTTATGGCACGTCTTCCAAAGCGTTTCTAATCAATAAAATTGCCGAGTAAAATGACTGCCGTGTGCGACTATGGAAAATTACATCATTATAGATTCTCCTCTACCTCTGGTAAAGAGCAAAATCTTGTACAAAGTGAGCAGTTCGCATACCAAGGAGTAAACAGTCCTAAGGAGTTTCGAACAAACCTCTAAAGAGGAAAAAATATTCGTTATACATTCTCGGATGCTACCAGCTTTAATCAATCATTTGGATTTAATTTTAAATGTAATAAACATGTTATCATAACTCATCATTAACTCATTGTTTTTAGGGTTCCGTACCTCGAAAGAAAAAAAAATGAAACCCTTATAGGATCACTTTGTTCTCAGTCCGTCTGTCTGTCAAGACCTTTTTTTATTTTTATTTTAACTCCGCATAGACGAAGTCGCAGGCAAAGATAGTACAAAATATAATTTAAGGCAAGCAATTTAGATATAACAATTAACAAAAGCAATCTCTTTGTTACTCCCGTTGCGTAAAAAAGTTTTATAATTAAAACACAATGATAATTGTCACGCTATTTTCATTTCTCTCTCACGGCAACACTGATAGTCACGAGTTAATTGGAGTTGCCAGCTTACAGTTTAATCAAAGCAGAAAACGAGACGATCTGCATTCGCATAGACAATGAATCACTTTTGTACCGTAGGGGAGAAAAACTCCGCACAAAGCAGTTCTTATTAAATATTAATAAAGAAAAAACAACAGTAAATTCTATGTTATTTTACAAGGAAAATAACGTTTTTATACTTCGCAAAGTGATAAAAATATTTATTGCGATGTTATAGTGGGCGCCTAACATTTTTTTTATCGATATTTCCAATGTTGAAGTTTGCCGTTTTCACTTTTTATTTGAAGTGTTAGCTCAGTGCTGGCATAGTTAGTGTTTACTTTCACTGTTTATTCAGTAAATGTTACTTTTCAGCTTCCATTTCCATACTGTTGTATAGTAAAAAAAACTTTTAGACATTATTAATTATTATTAAGAGAATAATAGCGGCGAGTGGAAGTAATAAATGTATTACGTTTGTAAGAGAGAGATGGATAAAATTCGTTTTTTTTTAGTTTTTTTTCTACATATGAATTTATACAAAAAGTACGTTAAATAAGAATGATTTTTATCACACGTGTATACATAATTATAACGAAAATTAAATTTTGTACACAAAAGAAATGCTTAAATAATTTACCGTAGAATTTCCAATAACATCTGCTAGGAATGTCATATCGTTCCCATATATCAAACACGAAACGTTACGAATCATGTAACTCACGAAAAACAATTTCACTGGCGTTTATAAAAAGAAATATTTCGCAACGCATTAAAATAAGGTTAATTGGTTACTACGTCAATGTTTTTTATAAGCTGAATTTCCTTAGGATAACCAAACTTCGACACTAAAACGGATTAAAGATGTAAAATATAATAACTTTGTCATATTTTAGTAAAACTTATCGCAAGATCAAAACGTTACTGTATTGACCTATCAATTTATAGAACTCAATTTTTTTTATACGATGAAAAGATCTGACTTACATTCCTTTAACCTTTAAGCGTCAATAGCCTAATGGTTAAGGGTACCGATTTCCGATCACGAGGTCGGAGATTCGAATTCTCGCCATTCGATTATTGTCGTAAACCATATCCTAGCACAAGCATAGAGCTTAGTTGGAATGGTAAATATTAGTAAATTTACAAAAAAATCTGCTAATATTTTATATAAAAAATAAAAAAATCCTGGTTGAAAAAAAGTGCAAAATGATTCCATTATTACGTGTTAAATTTTATATATTTAAAGTTAAACTTTCAGAATTTTCCGGGTAGAACATCACTAGAGCATTGTAAGTAAAATGAAAGTGACTTTTAATATTCAACCCTTTGTTAGGAAATGTCCTAGTAAGTGCAGGGGTCATGGTTACCGGCCTATTCAGTGAGAGACGTCGACAGCTGTCAACACAAGCCCCGACCGCCTCTTTCCGAACGCTTTGATAACATTTTCATCGCTCTCGCTTTCCTTGCAATATCACAAATATTTAAAATATTAATTCATTTAATTTCAAATGGAGATTGTATATTTTAATGTAGGTTGCGAGATTATTTCAAGTTGATACCGTGAAAGAAAATTCAGGTTACGTTTTACCAAAGTTTCTAGGTTAAATATTGTACGAGTAAAAATTTGAAGTGGAAAATTATTACTAGAATTGTTCCGACTATGTAAAGCATCGTCTTACTGGTAAAATAATTTAAAAAGGCAATGTAATGAGAATCGACAAACACGCGTATGTATATGTATGAAATTGGAGGAGGTGAGAGACGTGTGCCAGGACTGCCCAAATCGACAGTTCGTAATCACTGCTTCATCCTCTGGGTTAAAAGCGAGACTTGTGTTGTTGTCTTCCCTTATACCCTCTATCATGGGGGAGTTTATGTTTGTGTTCAAAGACAACAACTTTTTTTTTGTAATTTGCGGTCGGTTAAGTCATTACGTACAATGAGACTGGTACTCATATAAACAAGTTTGGAAGAAAATCCATCACTGTGCCGGTGTACTGACGCGACGTTTATGTCCCCTCACTAATCATTCTGACACTTGACTTTGTAACGAAAGCGCGCCACTCGCGCTAAGGGATTCTAGTTAGTAGTTACTAATGTCTAAAACTATAAAATAGTGTCCATCAACATATATTAGAAAGATAATCTAAACACATTTCAAAGTTAACATTAAGACATTACACAACTTGTAAACAACGTTTATAATCTGTACGTGTACGTTGGAGCGAACTGACCTAGTGAAAACCTGTTCGTACGACCGTCGCATCTCGTTCTAACGAACCGGAAACATTGTCGAGGAGATCCACAGCTCAGCGAAACATGACCAAATTAGAAGCGGGAAATCCATTCGATAAGGTGAAGAGATACTTGTTCTATTACAAAGATACGTGATTCTATTGGAGTATAGCTAATTAGGTCGATGTTGAACATAGGAGGGGTTACATAGAGATGTTTTATGTGGCAAAGTGTCACTTTCTTTTGACTTTGCTTTTATTATTTTTTGTTGGTCTGAGTCTTGAGTGAACTGCGCAAATTAACTTATCTTCTGTTCAAGAATATTATGTATATTATTGCACCAGTTGAAATTTAAAATATCTAACTAAGGAAAATAATCTTATTAAGATTAAAAATGCGAATGTTTAGATGGATGGATGTTTGTAGATATCTCCAGAACGGCTGAACAGATCCCGATGAAATTTGGTATACAAATAGAACAATCTTGAAGAACACATAGGCTACTGACAATGTTTTTTTTAATTCGCGCGGGCGGAGTCGCGGGGACCGCTAGTTGTAAATAGTTACGCAAGTCAGGTACAAGCGCTAATTTGTTTTAAAATTATGCAATATAACGTTTGAGTGGCTTCGAACGTTATACGGATATTGCTATTTTTAATTAAATACCACATTAGCAAATCTACATGACCTTGATGACCAGTCGGATGACGAACTGAACACTAAAGAGCTTACAAAAACTTCAGACAGGTCAATAAATTACTGTAGGGTTATCGAACGGTCTAAAAAAAACTCGTGGCGAGAGTGACTATTTAGACCGTTCGCGATTAGAGACACGCTTCAAATATTCAGGAATCTTAACGACAAATATATTTTACTAAAATTGCGAATAATAATAACGATATATAATAAATATATATTTAGTTAAAATACATAAATTATCTACAATAATATAATCATTTAACCAAAAAGGTCGTATGATTACTAAAATAAGAACAAAGAAAAAAATATACTTATCACAATTATAAACGATAATAAAAGAATTCGTGCATAACACGAACGACCTGACATTACGTAGCACATCTAATCAGCGAAACGACTTTGTTTAAAGTCGAACGAGAATTTATCAAAGAAACAAAAAACGGGAACATCCTCAGAATTGTACAGTGAGTGTCACTGGCGGTGTTGCACTTACAAAGCAATAATAGTTTAAACTTTTTGTATGCCTCAAAAGGATAAATCCCAAAAAAAAACTGTATGAATAGGTTTTTTTTACAATAGAAGTGTACAGTACAGGTAACCGATAGCAATTTATTATTTGATCTAAACATATCACCGACAATATACATGACTGTACGCCAGAGTATACAAGTCAGAGATAATATGGCAGGTCTCCAATGCAGACGATATTTTACGTAAGTATCCACTGCAGGATCCGGCACGAGAACTGCAGATATACTGCAGCGATGAGGTAACGGGTACAATCGGATAACGGAAAATTAACCACGTATATAAAATCCAATATTTTTAAAACGACACAAAGAGGTCTATTATATGACATTAATAACATATAAATGTTAAAAACAATAATTTGTGATAACAGATTTTAATGTGACAATTTTCTTCGAGGTCGCGTAACATCTGTCGTCCGCAAATCCGTTCGTGCGGAATTAAAAAACTTAATAACCTATGTGTTCTTCTAGACTATGTTCTACATCTGTACCAAATTTCATCAAGATCAGTGGAGCCGGTCCTGAGATAGCTTCTAACAAACATCCATCCATCTAAACTTTCGCATTTATAATATTAGTAACAAGTAAGATTTCTGATAACATTTGGATTTCCTACAATCGTATATAAAATATGAGCTATTCATATTTACCTAATAAAATAAACTAATTTAAATGAGTTTACTTAGAAAGAACAACTTCCAAGTACATGAACTAAACTTTAGTTAAATATACATCCAATTATCATATGGGTAACCCAGGTACCACTGCCAACTGTAGCCGCTGAGCAAACAAAAGTTATATGGGTTCTGTCCGACCCTCGTTACAAGGGTGCGGGTTTCATCTCTAATAAAATTTACATAGCGCTATTACGTAAGTTCATATTTTTCTAAATGTTTAATCACATTTGTTAACTTTAAGTTGTTTAATTTGCGAAAAATTTTTAGTAACATTTCCAATGATCTATTTCATTTTGACTCCAAATGATTTTGAATCCAAGTTGATGACAAACGTTGATTCACTTTTATTAAAACTTCCAAATCAAAGTAAAATATTTAACTTCTACAAAACTCATTTAAATTAATAAACAAATATTTAACTTAATAACATTATAAAAGCGAATGTTTAGATGGATGGATATTGGTAAGAAGGTACGCGCTGAAATTTGGCAAAGATCTATAACATAGCTTGGAAGAACACATAGACTACTAATTAAGTTATTTTAATCCTGTGCGTACCAACTCGCCGGCTACAGATTCTTAAAAAAATAACTTCAAATATATATAACCGTAGTCGTATGATGGATTATTGATAAGACGTACGAGGGCAAATTGTAAGGTATAATATCAAGTTATCTAACCTCGTAAATCACCCCTATCAAGATGGCAATACAGCAAATGTATCCGTAGCACATTTCACAGCGCCGTCGCGTTAGATTGAAAACGTAATCGTTGCCAGAAGCAAATATCGAAGCAAAACTGACAACGATTTTAGACTAACTTAAATAATTTCTAAATTTTGTATAACATACATTTATTTTTCTTAATCAAGATCATTTTATAAAAAATGTATGGAAATTTTAAAGAGAAATAGTTTATAGTCAATGTACGTATGATTGTATGGAGGGTTTTTTGTTAGACCGCTCCAGAACCGTTATACGGATCACGGGAAAATTTGGCATAGATGTAGAACATAACAGACATAACATACCATAATATAGGCTACTAATTTATTTCTTACTATCGCGTGCGACAGCTATTTATTAAAATATGTCTTTCTGTGATCATGTAGAATCTCTCGAGCATGTAAACTGATAAAAATTGCAAAAGCTTCACCTTGACTTTATCATTTACAAATGATTATTAATAGATATTGTAATCATCGTATGGCAATCGAAATTAAAAAATATAAGGTTATCTATTTTTAACAAGTTGAGCGCCACGTCAGCCATCGGTGGCTGACACTAGATTTTCTGTTTAGGTCGCGTCAAACATCGGTGGCTGACAGCGGGTTACATGAGAACTATAAAATTTTACACTATTTTGTGTTAAAAATGTAAACTATTTTGTACTGCGATCAGAAACACCTACCCTTTAATACCAGTACGTATATTCGGCGTTCGTGGCCTGAACGGGATTGTCTTAGAAATACGCGTGGCGCTCAACGTGTTAATATATTAACACGACAAACTTATAAGCAGGTCAGATTAACTTATTTACTTTTTAAATTGAATCCCAAGAAAACTAAACATAACAGGTAATAAATGTGACTAATCTCTAACACGTTTGTGACCTAGAAAGATCTCTTTAAATCCCTATCTTGTATATGAAATTCTCGTGTCACAATGTTAATCACCATACTAGTCCGAAAGGGACGGATAAATAAGACTTGAGTCTAAAGTCTGTGTTTAATATCAAAAAAGGGCGTTCACAAGTCCGCATTGTTCCGGGTAATCTCCAAAACGGCTTGGACAATATTGACGGGAAGGTAGCTAATATAAAAGCGAGCATATACTTTTTTTATATATATTTTTAGGCTACTTTTTAATTTTTCTGCGCTAATGAAGTCGTAGACGACCGTTACTATTATAAGACGCCAATTAAGTTATTTATAACTGAGGAAAATATTCTAGAACGATCAAAACAAAAGCGAGCGATAATATTTTTAACCGACTTCAAAAAGGAGGTCATCAATTCGATTTTATTTTTTATTACAAGTTTTCGGTATTAGAATCGTACAGTCATAAACAATAAAAAAAATAGAATCCTGTTATCGTAACAAAAACAATGGCGATGCGAATTTATTAAATCGTCGTACAGCAGCGGAGTTACACGGATTGCATAACAAAAAGCGTGCTCGTCGCGTCGGGGCAATAAAAATCGAAAGTATGCTAGTGCTTAGACCACAGCTGTACGAGCAAAGCATACTAATTAAATATACCGAAGCAGGATCCACAACGACTTTATTTGACGTAGATTAGACAAACCTGCTTACATATTTAATACCGACTTTCACTTTTGTCTTTTAAAATTCGTTTTTAAAAATATATACAGTTTTTTTTTAATTCAAATAATAGTTTTAATTACATAAAGTATTGCTTGTTTCTTTTTTTTTGTTGGCTTATAGAATATATTTTAATAAAGCTAAGGAGTTTGCGCGCGCTTTTATCTTAAAGAAAAGTTGATAACAACAGGAATTAAAAAAAAAAACAGTGTATATATAATACGAAACTGGGTGTACAGTAAGTATAGAATAATTTTATACATAACTAGCTGTCGACCGTGACACCGTCCGCGCCAAAGAAAACTTAATTAGCCTCTGTCTTCTTCCAGGCTATGTTCTAAATCTATGCCATATATCAGCAAGATCTATGCAGCCATTCTGGAGATAACTTCTAACAATCATACATCCAAACATTCGCATTTATCTTATATATAAAATTCTCGTGTCACAATTTTCGTTCCCATACTCCTCCGAAACGGCTTGACCGATTCTCATGAAATTTTGTGAGCATATTGAGTAGGTCTGAGAATCGGCCAACATCTATTTTCAATCCCACGCGGACGGAGTCGCGGGCGACAGCTTGTAATATTACTAAAAACATATTCATCAATTATTATTCATCAGACGAAGCAGTATCGTTCAAGTATCGTAACAATTTTATTGCTAATGCACATTGTATAATTTTATACCCAATTTGTGTACATAGGAAATTAGATCTTAATATGTAACGGTTTCAGATCAAATTACTTTACAGTTTCAGAATAAATATAACATTTAGACGTACAACAGGAAATAGTCTTATCAAGTTATGCTGTACTTCGTAGTTTTATACTTTGACTTTTTTAAATATTAAATTGCATATTACATTACTAGTTGTTAATAAAAACATCAATAAATCCTACTGACTACACTAGTCTTTCCCAAAGTGCGCGATAACGCCCCCTAGTGGGCGCTGCAGGTCTCAAGTTGCGGGTTATAGTAAAAGTTTCGTTTAGAATTCTCCGTTTATATACATATATATGTCACAATAATTAATTTAATTTGAAGTTATAGTAGTTTTTAAATATATGAAAATATGGGAGCGCTAAAAAACAATTTATTCTCAAAGTGGGCAGTAGACAAAATAAATTTGGGAACCACTGCTCTACATTCACAATCTGCGGAAGAATACTAATGGATTGATTCCTCCAGCATCAAGATCAGTTCACAATGGAATAATAGGAATATATAAAAATCCAGAACGTTACTCAATCTTACTAATATTATAAATGCAAATGTTTAGGTGACTGGTTTGTTAGAAAGTATCACCAAAACCACTGCATGGATCTCGCTGAAATTTCATACATGTAGACATCTTGAAGATCACAATTACTTTTTTTTTAATTCCGCGCGAACTGTACCGCGGGCAACAAATAGTTGAGTATTTTTTTTGTTAAAGTATTAGCAGATTTTTATGAATTTACTAATATTTCTTTCTACCATTCCAACTAAACTCTAGGCTTGTGCTGGGATATGGTTTACGACAATAGTCCAATGGCGGGATTCGAACTCTCGACCACGTGATCGGAAATCTGTACCCTTAACCATTAGGCTATTGGCGCTTAAAAAAAAATATTTCCATATTAGCGATATAAACAAAACATTCTAGAATCATAAATATTTGTATATAAAAGGGGAAAATATTCGTTATATGTTTTAGGTATGTTTATAATGATTTGACTGAGGTAAGCGATAATGGCGATATAGCGTGGGCTGTCCAAGGACAACTTGTTTACCGCTCATAATGTAAGGATACACCTTCCCACTTGTCATATAACAATGAATTAGATAAATACATACGTCGGCGGTGTATTCCGAATTTAGACGGCTAAATTGTGCATGTCGTCAGATTTGTACCTACCGACCCAAACCCGAGTTTAGTGCAGATTGCTTGACGACATACATTTTAAATTTGAAAGCATTAAATATAATTTGTTAATATACCATTTTAATGATATTTTAAATGTAATTATGTTAATGGGGAAATAATTATTTCCAAATTGAATTATTTTTAAATTGTTTCTTATAAGTACAAATACTATTAACTATTGTTATATTTTACTAAATAATTCTCGATTAATATTTACAATTAATATAATAATTTTACTGCACACACTATTATGCTATCGAAATTTTTACACATGTCATCCACCACAGTATTAGAAATCTGACTAATAATATAAATGCGAATGTTTAGATGGATGTTTGTTAGAAGCTATCTCCAGTACTGAACGGATCTTGATGAAATTTGGCACAGATGAAAAACATAGTCTGGAGATATTTTTAAGATTTTTTTAATTCCGCACAGACGGATTCGTGGGCGACAACTAGTAAGAGATACATTTAACTGTGTTTTTGTTTGTAATCCACAGATTAATGAATATTATAGGAAGATTATTAGGACTATAAATTAAAATAAAACATAACTAACAAGGAACGACACTACATTTACATTGCAATATTAAGATAAGACTTTGATAATCGTAAATTGTTTTATAATATGGTGATAAGGCACCGGCAGGTGATAACGTTATCAGCACGTAACCTGTCACAAACCAACACAAGAAAGTCTTGATAACGATTTACATTTGATATCACTGCTACTTTACTAATATACTAGTTATGATTCCAAAAAAATTAAACATAGTTTTTATTAAACTGAAAATAAGTTAAATGCCTAACCTTTAGTTATATTAAAAAGGTTATAATAAAGTCATAGAAAAAGCTTTTAAAGCTTTATGATCTCCCCGAGGACAGACATCCACTTTTACAGTTTTATTACAAAAAAGATATGCAAAAAACTAAATTTATCTTTTTATTACTAGTTGTCGCTATTCAGTTCGTGCGGCATCAAAAATTAATAACTATCCTATGTATTCTTCCAGACTATGTTCTATATATATGCCAAATTTCAGCGTGATCCGTTCACAAGTTCAAACAAACATACATCCATCCAAACATTCGCATTTATAATATTAGTAAGATTACTTTACATAGTGACGGTTAAAGTTCCAAGTAATAGCGGACTTTAATTTTAATACGTATTCAAAATTCTGAATTCCGCTAAAAAAAAAAAATACATAAAAGTTCTTGTACTATACAGTAACATAGTTTAAAAATCGTTTTCTTATCAATCTAATGATAATGATTGACCGTAATTGATAAATAATTGACTTTAATTTCCAACTCAAAAATACTTGTACTACAACAATCATTACGATTATCTAACCTTTGTTTCCGAGACTCTAAAACTCAATATAAAATATATCGTCATCTCTATCATTATCTTAAAATTTATCCAACGGGAAATTTGGTCTCAAAAACCTACGTTAATTCCATAATTCAACACTAGTAAAATACATAAAAAAAAAACAAACAAAAAAAACATAACACTAGGTACACTGCGTACATTCATGGCCTAGTTTTGAGCGCGCATTTCATCAGCAAATCAAAGCTCTTTGAATGCGAGTCAAAGCGTAGTCAGTAAAAAAAAATACTTTGAAAAAGACAACATTAAAGGCTTAATTGAACCATATCTAATATTATAAATACGAATGTTTGGATGGTTGTTTGTTAAAAGGTATGCAAAACGGCTCAAGAGATCTCGATGAATTTTGACAGATGTAAAACATAGTCTTGGAAGAACACATAGACTACTAAGTTTTTTTTTAATTCCGTGGTGACGGAGTTGCGGATACCAGTCAGTACCTTAATTCAACAATAAGGAAATTAATTGCTATCAAATATATCTTAAAACTAGTCGATTTATCTATCACCTTAAATTAAGGAAACTCGTTTATCGTAATTTAAGATAAGCCTACGATACCCATGGGCGTTGTAGGGGACGAAGCAATAATAATAAAAAAAAACCTTAATTTATTAATCCGTTTCGGGTTAATTGGATAAAACGGACAACGGAAGTCAATACATTTCTGTACAAAAAACATAATATTGTCTTTTCATTTATTCTCTTTAAAAAAAACAGAATGTTTTCTAGGACACGGCAATGGAAATGGCACGGTAAATCGATTTTATTTTACATTTTACAAAAGAAAATCTGTATATATAAAAGAAAGTCGTGTTAGTTACACTATTTATAACTCAAGAACGGCTTTACCGATATGGCTGAAAATACCTCCTCAGGTAGCTTAGGAGACGGACATAGGATACTATTTTTTAATTTTTTTTCGAATTTATGCCTTGAATATTATAAATGCGAATGTTCAGATGGATGTGATGTGGACGGATGGATGGGTGGGCTACACTAATTAAGTTTTTTTTATATATCCACGTGGACGGAGTCGCGGGCGACAGTTTGTTTATAATGAAAATTACAATTATGTGTAATAATTATGAACAGAATAAGGTATAGCGTACATATAAATATATTAATGGAATAGAAATCAAATCGTATATGCGTAATTTTACATTCGAATAGTCGAGCAAACTCTGATTACATTTGCAATAAATTGCCTAATTGGCATCAGTTATAATATTGTCTCCCCCTCCCCCGCACCTAACCTGCGCAAAATGATCCAATGATTCATGAATTACAACACAAAGTGAGATTGTTCATTTTCCAACCCTCTGGGGTTGTCTCCCCATCTCCGACGGGGGTCGGAAGGCACAAAGGCGGCTCGGGGCTTTGATCACGAAGCGGCATCGACACATATTTTTTTCCTATCTTTTATGATTTCAGAACATTGTTTGGAAACCGAAACGATACACAATATACAGAAATTTATTGAAAGAAAATAAATGTTTTTTAGAGTTTCATTTAAAATTGTTAGGTGTAATAAATTTATATTATTTTAATACTAGATTTAGCCCGCGACACCGTACAATTGAAACTTTATAAAAACTATATAAATAGCCTATATATTCTTCTCGATTATGTTCTACATCTATGTAAAATTTTATCGAGATCCGTTGAGCCGTTCTGGAGATACTTTCTACTAAACATCCATCCATCCATTTAAAAGCTCGCAATTATAATATTAGTAAGATTGTTACTGTATCCCTTGTACTGTTAGTGTATTCAAGATGAACCCTAAGTTACAGCTTTAAGATTTAAACATGTTGTTCTAGTTAGCCGCATTGCGTACTAGACGCGATCTAGACCACTGCAGCATTTGATGTAACCACACCATTATAACTACAGTCACATTTGAACAACTATTCGCGATTTTATTCCCAAGAGGAATGTTTTCTATCCAGTTCTCTTAATAACTTTTGATTTAGAACATGTCTAAGTTAACGTACTATTCATTGAAGATAGAAATTACTGTATTTTATTTTAGCTTATTTATTGGTTATTTAAAGGATTTTGTATTTATAAAATTTACTACAGACAAGTCGGCAATGAACGTGAACTATAGTAACCCAAAATAGGTTCCAAGTGCAACCCGAAACCACAAAGTATGCATTATTTACTAAATTTAATATTAAATATTTCTTTTTGTGAGAAAGGGGCACACGTCTACACGACATCCGTACTACTAGATCTGCATTGCCGACTTTTCAGATACAGATACGCTTGTTTCTTAAACAACCCAAAATCGGAATAGTTTGGAACTACCGCTAAGACTAGACCATATCACGTAGGAATATAACTATTTATTTCGTGTTAATTTTTGTACACATTTTTGTTTAGTTAATCATTCCCTTGACATTTAGCTGGAGGCTCGCTTTAGGCAGTATGACCACACATTGGTTACGTCATATCGCGTGCACGGATGTGAACACATTTTTACACCACTGAAACAAATCTGCCGCACCTAACCCCTAATAATCTTAAGTGTATATTTAGTATAACAAATTTACACTTAGCGAATGCTAAGTAACCATTAAATAACTGAATGTTAGAGGAAGTAATATTTTCGAGCACGCTAATGATTTCGTATTATTTTTTTCTTTAAATTAAAATATCGATATTTCGTAAATTGTTAAACATACCTAAATTCAATAGGTGTTTAAAATAGGGCTGTGCTTTAAGTTCATATTCCTACTTAAGTTAAAGTTGTGCCAACAATTTTATTGCAATAGGGATGTCACTTTAGAAATTATTTAAATTTGAATATTTCAAACTACAAAATTATTTATTTATCTAGTAACATTGTAACTCTTTTTCTTCTTTTTTGTAGTAGTAAATCCTGCCAAAATATGAACAGACTAATCTAAAATTTCCTTTGTGTCAATTTAATGTTTTAAATTGCTGTGTGTTTCCATTGACATACAAAAAATATTACAATCTCTTTATTCTTTTTAGAAAATGAGAGATTTTAAGATAAATTTTAGCAGTGGTAACACACAGCTAAATAATTTATTGTCAGTATATTTTGAGTTATTTCCTGACGCATAACATAGCAATTACAACTCAGAAACATCTGAATATTTGCTTTAATCTTTATAGCTATCTTTGATTTAATCATGGATATGTTATAACCTTATATAACCAACCTTTTTCAATATCAATAAAGCCTTTAATATTTGATATCTATTTTATTTCTCCGTCAACACATATAATAAGTATTTTAAAGCGATTAATGCTGTTAAAATTTTTAATATATCAAACATTTAACATATCTATGTATCATATGTACAAATAGTACATTTCACATTATATTGAAATCTAAAACATGCTTATATATAATCAATATCTAACCAAATGTAAAGATCTCATACTGTATACAGATCATTGTACAAAATAAACACACAAACTAGACCTCACAATTCAACTAACCACTTCTGACAACCTTGGAATTATTCACAAACAAGACAATCCACTACCTACTTTATTCCTTACACTATAAAGTTTTAAATCCAACGCATCTCTAACAAATAGAATCTCCAATGACCTTGCATGTCATCACCTGAATCGTAATGTTGAATACAAGCTATTACAACTCTAACATTTACTATATTTTCCTATTGTAATGAATGAAATGGTGCCACTCTATATACCTAATTACTGTGTACATTAATAAATCATAGAGGAGAATGCAAATAATGTTAATTTATCGATTTGTTAGTTTAGATGACTTTCAAATAAATAAAGCAAATTAAAGCAATCAGATGTGAAATAAAAATTTCAAGAAGAGTAAATTTGCCAGTAAACCAAATGATGAACGAAGTCTGTACATTAAAGTGATGATCACACCAACGATGCAACGACTAAGCCATGAGTGGGTCGGTGTGAGACTAGATACCGAGGCTCACGACATCGAGGCGAGGTTTGCTGTGCTATGGAGTTTACATGACGGAATGCACCGCCTACGCCGCATGTTCACACTCCGCGGAGGTCCGTATGCAGAGAGTCTGGACTAGGGGAGTCGTGAACAGCAGCGCAGGCGGCGCGTGAGCTCTGCGCGCGTGAGCCATGCGCCGTGCGCGCCACCAACAACCACAAAGCCGATGAGGAGCAAAACGAATGTACAGGCTGACGACTCACCGAAATGAGACGTTATATTGCCATGGCCGTTGGCCAGTGGCAAGGCCGTCACCAAGTCTTGAACTAAAAAACAACGTCCACCTTTAAACATTGCATATAATATAACAACTATAATTACTTAATCTAACAATCCTAATAATACCCGCCGCTTGATAAAACGGTACAGAAACTTTATTAAGTTTGCCTAACGTAACATTAGAAATTATCAATTCTTAGCGGTACGAATTACATCGAGGTAAAACATTATTTTAATTATATTCGATATTTCTTATCATTCTATTTCACTTTTCATACAATTTGACAACTTATTCCAGTCGTTATGGCTTTATTATCACTTAAATAGGTCAAAGTGATAACAGCGCTACGCTCTGATAAGAATCTTATTGGAACTTAGCTATACCAGGGTCGACTACACTATGTCAATGTTAATTCTGCTTGCCAAATACGCAATGAAATAAATATCTTACGATATCAATGACTAACTACTTACCCGAGCTAAAATGTGACCTTTTGATGTCTCCATTTTCAGAATCTCCATCTAGTGGTCGTTTTCTGGAGTCCGTAATTTCCGGACTAGGGCAAGTATCCATTCCCGTGTCAGCGGCCATGTTGAATTTCAGGGCAAAACTGTAAACTTCTCTAGCATAATTCCCATTACGTAATTGCTTCAGAATGCGTATACGGATGCGGCACTATGCATTACTCAAACATATTCAGATACACTTAACACTTAAACAACTAAAACGTTGAGGTTTGAAGTTTGAATAATCTAATACTAAAATATAAGGAGAGAAGTGACACTATATTTATTACGTCTAAATGTTATGTGAACGTTTGTCGATACTGCTCTGCGGCTGTTGTGTATGGCGCATAGCCAACGTGAAATTATTTGCAAATGCGGTCGCTTATGTTGGCAGCACTGTCTTTTGACAGCTCCCAGCTGATTACTATAGTGATGTGAAACCACCTGATTTTATGGTATTTTATATTTAAGTATTATTATTACACTGTGTAAATAATTTTATCAGTGGATTAGCAACAACATCTGTTGCACCAATTAGCCGGATCAGGCGTAAAGTGGTAGCAATTCCGCGTTTCGTTGGAAAGGGTGCGTTCCTGATGCCTAATTTTAGTCCCCTTTCCCTTCGCATTCTTTTCTTATAAGAAAAAAGATGGGAAAGGGAAAAAGATTTGACAGAGGTGGAGAGTCAAGTAAAAAAGGATATATCCCCTTCCTATGCGCCTTCCACCATCGATTATAGGTAGGCATCGAATATGTTATTGCAGTCGATGGGCAGCGTATTCGTTATTCTACGTATTCAGGTTGTGGATTGGTCGTTTGCCACCTTATGATAAAAAAAAATTACGTATTGTTACGAAATGAAAAGTTTTCAATGTAAAAATATTATATTCCTTAGCGCATCACTATTGATACAATACTGAAGGTCATTTGACAGCTACCGCAATCACTCGCAACTAATTTCACTCTGTACGCGTTTTTTATTTTCCGTTTTAAAAATAGGCGGTCTTTTTATACTTTTCTTATTATAACATGATAACATATTCGTATACACTTTAAACGGACGTAAAAGAATTATATTAATTATACTTATTTAAATGTTTTGGAAAATGACATTAGAATACTTACTAAATAATCTGCATTGATGTAAACTGGCAAAAGTAATTTTTATCATTAACCTAATTATACATTTTGTAAGTGTATTAGTTGGCTTTAGCTCAACATTTGAATAGAAACTGTGTTGTAAGATTACATCTAAAATCTAGGTCAAGGTACAAAACTTTTTCTAAATGCTTTTTGTAAAAAAGTGAAAGGTTATTAATCTTTGCTGTCGCGTTAATAACATTTTATTAAAATGAAGATCCAAAAATATAATTATAAGATTCTTGCAAGTGAGTAAGGAATACAATAATTTTTTTGTAAAGTTGTACGCATTTTGCTTTAAAAATTAAATTTAATAAATCCTTCATACTCTTTGTTAAGGATCGGATTGTGATAACTCCATATACAGGAAAAATAAGTAAACAATTATTCTTATAAAACTAATCTTTAATATATTGCAATTAATTGGGTACAAAATTTATTGTATATTAGAGATTGGTTAGCAAAAAACAGTCGGGACAAATCTTTATTTAAAATAATATAAACACAGATTTACATCTACATATAATAATGCAAGCGACATCAAATATTTACAATTGCAGTAGTAAATTATATATAAATTTGTTTACAATTAGATTTGATCATTACTTAAAACCAAATTTCTTCAAACTCAAAACACTTTAATATTTGATAGTCTTACTGCAAAACTCATCATTTTGATCAAACGGAGAATTCCATGATAAAAAATGATTTAGACTTTTTTTGTTTTGCTATTTAATCTAACACAAAATTAAGAGCAAAATGTAATAAACAATACCTTCCTGAATCTGTCGAGTAATTACAAAAAACAAGTATATTATATTTTAGGTGTTCCTTAATTCTTTTGATTAACGTCTCTTTATGATTACGTGCTTACTCCGGAACAGTCCGGCGATGACGTCAGTATTGGTATAGCCCTCTCATGTATTCCCATACGTTTGTCTCGCTCTGATGCGACAGCCGAGCATTGTTCGGATGTTCTATGACTAAATGAAGCCTATGTCAATTGAGAAATAAGGAATATTTTAGGTGTTAGTTACTATTGGTAATATGAAACAAAATTAAGTAAAATGCCTTGAAAACATCAAATATAATCTATAGTTTTCAGATATCTTAGCGGCTCTTAACTTCGAGTCGCTGCGCACACAATTATAGGTGTAGGCGAGGCGTAGCTGAATGCGGGGGAGGGCAGTGCACATCGCGCTGATGACCTTGAGCCACCAAGATATTTGAAAAGAACTATACCAAATAATAATAAATGCTTTTGATTACAGAGTATAAATACATTCACATTTATGACAAAAGGTAAATCATCTAAGCGTTGAAAAGGTTAAAAAAAAATATAGAAAAAAATATGAAAGGTAAGCTACAGAAATCTTACAATATCATGCACATATGCGTAGACTTTTGCAATTTTAATAATATGCAGTAACAAAAGGAACTAAAAATTGCGATTTTTGAGGAATTACTAAGCCCTTTAATACATATTATATTGCCGATTGGTTCCCACTGCCAAAACACCAATACAAAATATTATCTCAGTCTTCTCCAGGAAAATGAGTAGGATTACATTTATGACAGTGGAAGCCGACGATTTATGATGAATTTACATTACTTAATTATCAATATTACTTTTGTTATTTATAAGTCAAGAATGCCATTATTTTGTCGCAACAGTAATTCAAATCTTAAAAAAGTTAACCAATTTATCTTTATAAAAATTTGTTAAGCAAATAAAAAAATCTGTTTTTTACAATTTAAAAAAAATATTAATAAATGACTGTATCCCGACATATAAAATCCTCTTATGAGGTCCTCATTATCGTACCAATGGTGGTAAACTGACCACTTGACTAGGTATTAAATGGTAAGTCAACCACCAGGACAGTAACGGTTGGGTGATAGCTACAAACAATAAGAAGTAAACTCTTCGTTTTGTTCCTCCCGCTGTGGGTTTAGACCAGTTGTCAGCGTACGGATTAGGTGAAGAATAAGCATTTGGATAACCATAACTCGGTTGCTCAGGCCCTGGTGCACCTGAGAGTAGTTGTAGACGAAGAGTTTTTACCTGAAATATAATACGAGATTTTTTTTTATGAACACATTTTCTCAATTTATTTAAATAACATATTTTTAATTTAAAATCCAATTATTTGTATGTCCACACAAATCATGCTGACATTATATTATAAAAACAAAAGTTTAGTTTTATAGATGTTTGTTAGAAGGTATTTTTAGAACAGCTCAATGGATGTCAATGAAAATAAACATAGATGTAGGATATAATCTGGAATAACATCATCATCAGCTCACTTTACGTCCCCACCGAGGGGCCCGGAGCCTACTCTAAGTTAAGGGTGGAATAACATATGGGCTAGGAACTATTTTCTTTTAATTCCGCGCCGATGGAATCAGAAGCAAAAGCTATTAGGTTACAAAAACCTTTGCCAACATATTTTTAAACATTATTATCCTTTAGCGCGAATGACGCGCTTTCGTTACAAAGTCAAGTGTCAGAATGATTAGTGAGGGGACATAAATGTCGACATTTCAGTAAGACAAGTATTGCCAGTACACCGGCACAGAGTCGGATTTTCTTCCTAACAAAATGTTAACACATTCAACGCTACTGTGATTTAATAACGTGAAATCGGTGAATTAGTGGAACTGAAAATGTTAAATAATAGTATACTATGATTACTCACCAGAAAATAAGACAGAGCAAAACTGCTGTACACCAAAGAGCAATAATATCCTGTCTTTCCGAGTATCAAACCAGCGAGGAGACTACCAATCATAATAGTATATTTATATCCTGAATATGCCAGCAAATCCAAAGTTTTGAGGTTAGTTGTTGTATTTGTAATATACAATGTCACCAGATATAATATCATTTCAAAGATAATGTATGCGAGTGCACTTGACGCTTGTATACCAATCTGTTCAGGAGAAAATCTGTGCTGGAGACCTGGAATAGATTACACAAAGAAAGTTAACTCCTATACTCTAAGATGTTGCAACTTAAACAGTCTTTTAATTAGCAAATTATAAAAATTCATGTATTTTTTAATAAATAGTGTCGTGTACTTAAAAGGTTACGTGAATGTGTAGGGGTATGTGTAAATTTACAGATTTTAATATAGAAATCTGTGAAAAAAGTTCAGACCAATCATATAAAGTGCACACAAAAGTACATATTATACATGAAAAATTATCTCAAATGTACTTAAGGCTTAGTAACTTTATTTAAGATGAAAATTAAAGTGGTAAACTTATTGTAATAAGACGAGAGGTTACATAAACTAGGGTAAGAGAGAAACCTCTATAAGACGAAAATATAGTGGTCCCTTGGACTCTTATACAGATTTGACTATATATAAAAAGAGGAAAGTATTACCAAGCATGAATCCTGCTAATAACACATAAGTTACGTAGCCCATTGACGGTATGTAGAGATCTGGCGCGTTAATATCATATCGTGGTTGTACCGGTGTGTCCTGGTCATATTTCACCATCCAATCCTAGAAGAAAAATAAAAGAAATGAACTAGTAAGAAAAACATTAAAATAACCTTAAATTTGTGTATCGTTGTTTGTCGAATAGGCTAATTTTTAATTGTAGGCTAACGAAGTTACGGACGACCGATAGTTTTTTAATCAGGCCCTTCATATACACAATGATGATTTGCCAGCTCAAGTTGTGACCTTGACATAGCTTGCGAACAATTGGCTTTGCACATGATCTTCATAATATATATGATCAGAAAATTCTAAGATTTACGTTGGTTTATGTATCAAAGGTCTAAGTGTCAAGTTACCAAAGGCACAATCACACATCTAATAAAAAATCTTACCTACCTTATGTGTGTACGGAAAGATGATTAGTAATAACTTCTTTATGACGTAACGTGTGTCAACTGCAAAATAATATCGTAGTCGTGACACAGGTACGTAACGACCAATCTCACGCTGTACCACCTCCCGACCCTGAGCGGCCAACTGGTTACCATACTGTAAAGCCATATTCTGAAACCGGATGCAATAAAGTGTTTAGTTATTTATTCAAGTTCCTTATTTTGCTCAATGGCCGTAACTAAAATGAAGACACACAAATATAGATAATATAGTAGATGCCTATTAATTTTAGTACACAAATTGTGATTCAAGGAAATAAAGTTAATATTTCAGAAGGTGAAAAAGAAATGTAACGGTCAACAAAATTAATAAAATGTTGATATTTATTTAAAAAAACTGAGTACAAAAAGTATTGAGAGAAATGTTTACCTGCACTGCAGGTTGTTGCAAAAAGGAACCAATTTGAGCTGGTGACGCCATTGGTGCCTGACCATAACCACTTGCATAACTTAAATCTGAAATTAGAATGTTTTAAGCATTTTAAAAAGTTATTCAAAAAAAATACTATAGTTTTCTCTTTGAAAAGCACTAATACAAGTGACTTACTTCCAGATGGTTCTGTTGCAGCAAAATCCTGTCCATGATCTAATTCTATTCCCTCTTGGTATGGCGGTGGCGGTCCGGCAGGTGGATATCCAGGGTTGTACATCGGATTGGGGCTATACTGCTGAACCGGTGAGGGTGCCCCCATAGCCGAAACATCACTGACTCTTTTCGCCTTCCTTGGACCGCCTGAAAGACTAACTAAAGAAAACAAAATCTATTTATAAATCCTCAATTTCTGTTTTTTAATTAATAATATAATTTCGACCAACAATGATGAAGTGTTTTTTAGTGCAGACAAAATATCTCAAAAAGTAAGAATTGATAACATGTGATAGTAGAACAGAATTATTAGCAACTTACCGTTTCTAGAAGCGTTGAAATTCATTTTTTATAACAATATTAGGTCAAATGAAGTGAATTATCATAATAAAAGTTCGGTTAACTTAATTTATTTTATACTTTGATTGAAACACATCATCAACGTCCGATTTGTCTTATTCTGACATTATGATTTTAATTGACATTTGACATTTGACATTAAAATTGGTTCTACGCAGTTTTACGCAATTATAAATTGGGAATCCTACCGTGCGAGCACAGCGATTTGGGGTCGATTTTCTATATTATTTAGTTTTATTTTTAGTTTAGTTTAGTTTTAGTATATAGTTTATTTATTATAGTATAAATTAATTCATTTGTTTTGTAGTGGTTAGTTAGTTATTATAACTTGTTCAAGACCACTATTCTCTATACGGAGATCAGCGTTCAGGATACATATAAAATCTACCATTACCCTTCACGTTATGGACTTAAATCTTATTATTATACGAGGTAGGTCTCTTACGTTTTATTTGTATTTGAATAGGTCTTAAATCAATCAATTTAAAAATTTATAGTCTGTTAAATCTTGTTGTTGACAATGACAATTTGACATTGACGTTTTCTTTATTTATCAATTTGTCATCGGGTCAGGCAACAAATATTTTGATTTTGTGTTTTCTTAAGACTTTAAAAACACAAAGAAAGATTCATTTTCAGATTTTAAAAAAATGGCTCTAACAAATGTCCTTTTGTTGAGTCAGATTGCTGGTTACGTTATAGGCTTTATTTTGTCATTATGTATCATTGTGCCTATGAGCATGCATCAGGATGAGTTTGGGTCAGTACCTTTTTTAATGTTTTTAACTTTCTAGCTAAATTGATCATTTTTAACTGAGCATGTCACATTTAAAACCGATATTTTTGTCAACAGAGGTCACTGCCTCTTGTTCTCAAAAGGAGCATGGCAGGAGGAGGATGGACAGCTGCTGGTGTCTTGGGCTTCTCAGGCATACTGCAATTATGTTATCGCTATTGGTGTACTCATGTTCATAGTCTGTCTTGTACAAATATACAGGTATGTTTTATTTTTTAAATTTTATTAAGTACAGTAAAGTCGCAGCATGAATTTGTTTCTTCATTTAGATATAAATCTTTACCATCCAATGTTATTTCAGACTGTCTATATTCATGTACAAAGGACAAGACAGCTCCTTCCTGTCTGCATTCATAGAGGCAGTGGGTTGCATGTCTCTTTGTGGACTGGCTGTGTCTGCTGCCTGTATTGTAACATTGGGATTTATGAACTGGTGTCAGATCATTGTAGAGAGGTTCCCAAGGTAAGTCAGCATATTTTTTTCAATTTAACAATTAATTTCTAGACTTGTGTTAAGACAAATTATATAATAAATAGCTGTTGCCTATGACTCCATCCATACTGGATTAAAAAAAAACTTAATTAGTAGCCTATGTGTTTTTCCAGGCAATGTTCTATATGTATGCCAAATTTCAGCGAGATGCATGCAGCAGTTCTGGAGATACCTTCAAACACACATCCATCCATTCATCCAAACAATCACATTTATAAGTGTATTGAATGGTCTGGTTTTAACCTTCAACCATGGTATAGATGTCCATACTCATAACTTTATAATTAAGGTCTTGGCGAGTTGTGATTTTGTCGGTTTAAAAAATCATTTTGAATGATTATTCTGTTGTAGTTGTGAGGATGCTGCAGGTCAAGATATTGATAAGAGAGATAAAATATCCACCAATGGTTTCTACATTGAAATGGGAACAGCACAAGTAAGTATTAAATTAAGTTAATTACATAACTTAAAGGTTTTAAATAAAAAAAGAATGATTTAAAAAGTTTAACTTAATAATGACATTTTATTTATATAAATATATATATTTTTTGAGTACAATTATAACTGTGGCCTGCGACTCTGTCTATAAAGAAAAACTTAATTAGTAGTCTACATGTTCCTACAGACTATGTTCTACATCTATTTCAAATTAACAATTCTAACATATATTTGTATTTATAATATTAAGTAAGAAGTAAGATTTATATGTATTACAAAAATGTAATTTGTGTAACTTTCCAACAGTTTGGTGCATGGGGTGCATTTGCGACATGGGTTGGTCTTGCAGTATTTTCCACATTGAAAGTGTGTCGGTACCATCAGCTGCAGAACATCCAGGTCTCAATGTACAGAGAACGGCAGCGCTTGGTTAATGAAAATGAATCGCCCACAGCAGTGGAAGGCAGGTCCACACCTCCAATGCGTTAATTATTGTTGTAAGTGAAGACTTACTTATTTAAATTTACACAAAGAAGTTTAGATTTTTCATTTATTATAAATTAAACTTTTTTCAATATGTAAACAAAAGATTTAATTATCTGTATGTACTAATATTATAAAAAAAAGTGTGAAGTGATCAAAAGTAGAGTGAATAGGCACTTACTAAGCTAGCGTGTACCATCTTTCGACCAAATCTCCACTTCACCAGGTGGGATCGTGGTCAAGCGTTAGCTTATAAAACGTAAAAAAAAAAGTTTGTTTTTGATGTGTGTTGTTTACGTTTTTTTTTAATTAAAATGGTATGTGATATTTAATTTATAGTTAAAATACTTATTTAACGATACATATAAGAATTTTTTTATTGTAATTTATAGGTTGTCAGTGTAATTTTTTTTTTTTTTTGTAGAAAATAATATTTGTAATTTTTAGTTGATTATGTAATCTGTATAAAATAATTTTTAAATAATGTTGGCAAGAAAATGGCCATTCAGATATTGTTTGAATGTTCATTATGAAATTATTTGATGAAAATAACATTTTTCTTTACAAATTTGCCACAAGAATTTACTATTACAATATTTTTAACATTGAAATAGATTTTTTTTTACAATTAGCTAAAATTCCAAAGTTACTGCTGAATAAAACCTAGATTCATTTCTTACATAAGTTACAACGCGGAAAAATTGTTCATTTAAAAAAAAATTACTTTGTTTATTTTATTTAAGTAAAAAGTGATAATTAGTAGCAAATAAAATTATTGCGGAAACGTAAATACGTCACTTTTAAAAGGTTAAAGTATACTTTAACCTTTTAAATGCATTTTGGATATGAATATGGGTAATATCCTCGCTCAGTGGCACAGTTTACAGGCAAAGTTTACCTTGTCTGATTATATTTAGCAATAGACTTGTGGTTAGAGTGAACACAATAATTATGTTATAATTTATTTCTTAATGCCTTTTTATATGTAAAAAAGACATTGATATTATTTATTCGAGAATTAGTCTTTTGTATAAAAATATATAAAGTCTAATTCCAATTACAATGATTTTGCATTTGAAGAATAATTCACTTTTATATTTGAAAATTACAAGTTAATTTTTTTAACATCTTTAACTTTAAAATATATGATCTCATTGAAACGTTTCATTCATCAATTTTATGTAAATAATTTAATGTAACCAGTAAAATGTAATCATTCGATATATGTATAACATATGACACGTTGGAAATTGAAAATAAAATATTAAATATTAAACTTTTGTTTTATTAATACTATTTAATGATAACATATGTACAATATCACTACAATAAATGACAAGAATCGATTAAAACTTTAAATAATTACATAATAAAATAATCAGTCTTAATGTAAAATAATATCAAATAAATTTAAATTAGGAAAAAATTAATCTCCAGCGATGTATTCTTTATGTTTCTTGATCAAATGAGCTCGGAGGTACCTGAGCTGAGAGAAGCGATGGCCGCAGTGAGAACAGATATGGTGGTGTATGGTATGTGTCTTCTGATGACGACGCAGATCATCCACCACATTGAAGCGCCGGCCGCACGTCTGGCAGACCAGCGATCGATCCTCCGAGTGCCTCTTCATGTGACGCAGAAGATGCGTGCGCCAGCGGAACGAGCGGTTGCATTTACTGCAAGGCCATTTATTCATATCCAGGTGAATCTGCTCGTGGCCGTATAAGTTTGCCCGCGTGAAGAACGTCTTCAGGCAGTACTTGCACTCGAAGTTCTTCTTTATGCCAATGTGGATGACACTTATGTGCTGCGTGAGAACTTGCTTGTTTCGGAACTTTTTGTTACACATGTCGCATTCCACTTCCTCAAATCCGTGCGAACTTTTTACGTGATAAGTGTAGCTGGACGGGACGGTGAACACCCGGGGGCAGTACTTGCAGCGGCGCGGCTTCTTCTTCCTCTTGACCTTTAGTTTACCGACGCTCTCCATGAATATCTCGACGTTGTCGACCTGTTTGCTGGGACCGTTAATTTCGAGCGGCGTATCAAGGTCCTCGCCCACTTCTACTGGCGCAGGTTTGTTTTCTTTTTGCTTCTCTTGCAATTCTTTAATCGCCTTGGAAACCGCATTTGATATCTGTTCCTTACTGACTTGTGAACTCCTGGGTTTTCTAGTCCTTTTTTGTGTGGTTTCTTTTTTATCACCTGGTTTGGGTTTAGGAGTGCATGTTTTGTTGTTATTAGTTTGGCGCTTTTTTTTCTCTGTTGGCTTTTTCGTGGGTTCTGAATTTTTAGGGGTTTTCGCGGTTTCTGTATTTTTAGTTTTTTTTACGGTCACTGTATTTTTAGGTTTATTTGCGGTTTCCGAATTCTTAGGTTTTTTCGCGGCTTGTGAGTTTTTAGTTTTTTTTGCGGTTTCTGTTTTTTTAGCATTTACCGAGGAATTAGGCTTTTCAGTTTTTTCCGCAGATGGTGCATTCGTAACTTGTTTCGCAGGTCCTGTCGTTGTAGGTTTTTCCATTGGTTTTGTTTGTCTACGTTTTCTTGTGGGTTCTTCTTCTTCGTATACATCATCGTCGTCGCTTATGACGTATTGAAATGGATCGCGTTCGCGGAAAGGAAGCAAATCCTCCGAATGCATAGAGATCAAGTGCTCGGGGTAATCCTCTTCGCTTTGTTTGACGCCGCAGTATTCGCAAATTTTTCTATTGTCTCCTATACGCTTGTTGAATCCGATAGATAGCCCAACGAATTCTATGGAATCCTTACACCTGTAACAAATCGGGCTCGTCAACTAAACACTACGTTATTTTCTACTGATTTTAATCTACGCCGTGTGTTTTATAATGAGCGTTAAGTTGACTGCGAAGACGGAAAGATTTGCCGCAGGAGCACGTGTGAGCTTTTTCTCCTGTATGGACGGTGACATGCGCCCTTAGTTCCCCGCCTCGTTTGAACTTTGCACCGCATTTTATACAGCTGAATTTGCACTCTTGTTGGTGAATTTTCCGATGCATGCGAAGCGCCGCGCTAGACTTGGACGCTTTGCCGCAAATGTCGCAGACAAAGTCTCTGCTCTCCGAGTGGGATTTCATATGGTCCCGAAGGTGAGCGTTCCTTGAAAAGGTTTTGTCGCATACGGTACAAGAGAAAGGTCGGTGTTTTGCATGTATGGCTTTGCTATGACGAGCCAGATTTCCGCTGTCATTGAACGCTAGCCCGCAAGTATGACAACTGTATCTTTTCTCTCCGATGTGCGCACGCATGTGCCGTTTCCACGATCCGATTGAAATATTTTTGCCACAAATATTGCAGTGAGCGTACTTTTTCCCATTTTCATTTGTTATTGTAAGGGGTTTGATTTCCTTCCCTGTGTCAAGGGAGACGTTATTTTCGAGTTCATTTGTATCCACTTCTACTTCGACCTTAATTTCTTTCATTGTTATACTGAAAAGAAAATTGATTTCTTTTTATTATTTTACTTTTATAATTGTAGTACGAATACTTAAATTATACGACGGCGGAATAATCACTGATACTGTCCAACGTGATTAAATACAGAATCGTTTACAAGTTGTTTGGGAGGTTCGCTTTGATGTACTCTCTTGTAGTGGTGTTTGAGCGCCCGCAGTTGCCTGAAGGCGGCGCCGCACACGAGACAGGCGTGCGGTTTGGGATTGGTATGGGCGAGCGCGTGGCTGTGAAGGTCGTGCTTCTGTCGGAAGGCTTTGCCGCAGTGAACGCACACGTGGGGCCGTTCACCAGTGTGCTTCAACCTGTGCCTCGTGAGGCCGGATCGGAGCCGGAACTTAGCCCCGCACTCGGCGCACTGGAAAGGATATTGTTCGCTGTGAGTTTTCAAGTGCACATGCAACGACCCACTCTGAGTGAACCGTTTTCCGCAGTGCGAGCAGACGAAGGGCCGCTCTCCGGTGTGGATTCGTAAGTGTTGCTTCAGATTTTGCGTGTTGGCGAAGTTCTTAGGACAGAAGCTGCAGGAATGCCGGCGCAACCTCTGGTGCGTCTCCGTCAGATGCCGTTGCAAACCGTTTGGAGTTCTAAACTGTTTGCCGCAGACGTGACATACGCACGGTCTTTCCCCTGTGTGAATACGTTTGTGAAATATGTAAGTGTGCACGGTGCTTAAATTTTTGTCGCATATTTTGCATGCAAAGAAAACCTTTCCGTCGATTTTTCTTTGCACATCGTTTAATTCCAGTCTAGTTTCTTCGTCCATTTTTCCTTTGCGCATATTCCATTCGGACAAATCGTCAAAATTGTTCATATCTTCATCTCCATTACATCCATCACTTCTGTCCTCCATTATTACTTCGGAATCACTGGAGTCCGAAAAGTCTAAGTAATCGCTCGTATTTTTCTCGTGTTCTATCACATAATGATTTCTAAAATTAACTAAAGCATTATAGAAATTTTTATACAAATCGTTCGATTTTTCATTTGCTATCGCAGCGAGAGGACGATCATCATTATCAGAGTCGTCACCAACAGCGACACTTCCACTAGATGTAGATAAAGTATCCAATTTAATATTTTTCTTAGAATCGTTTATAATTTCATTCTTATAAAGAAACCTCGATCGATATGTACCCTCGTAATTACCGCTGCTGGGTGTCCTGCAACAAAGAACCCAGGTTACTTATTTCTTCCTCCTGTGCGTATTTAAATGGTATTTGAGATGTGTGCTCCTTCGAAATTTCTTTGAACATATGTAGCATTCATAATTGCGAACGTTTAAATGTATTTCCAAATGGCGATCCAGTGTATTTTTTGCGCGGTAAGATCGGTTGCAGTATTTACAGGTGTAGGGTTTGTCTCCTGTATGGATCCTCTTGTGAATATCACGAGCGATCCTCGATGGGAAAGCTTCGCCGCAATACGAACAAACAAAACTTAAGATTCCTTTGTGTGTGATTTCCTGGTGACTCTTGAGACTGGCCTTACTCTTGTAAATTTTACTACATCTATCGCATGGGTATTTTTCTGTAGCATCTTTGTGATTTTTCATATGCATAAGCATGTTATATTTGTTTGAGAATGTCTTGTTACATTCTGGACACACCGCTGGTATATACTTTTGCCATTTGTCACGATGTTTAACGTCTTTGTTTTGTACATATTCATCTTTGACATGTAACTTTGTTATGTGATCTTTTAATTCATCTTTGTCGTTAGCAGTGAAGCCACAACTTCTACAAGAGTTTGATTCATTTTTCTTTTTCACATGTGCTATTTCCAGATGTTTAACAAATAATTTGGTATCGTGATATAAAGTGTCGCAGCAGTTAACTCCGTCTTCAATGCAAACCTCAATATGTCGATTCAAATGACAGATGAGACGTGTTGGGGATGAAAAGGAACTTTCACAAAAGGGACAACGAAATCTTTTTAATTTAACTTCATTTACTTCCTTTTCTGATTCTACATCTATTGTTGGATCCTCTATTAACATTTCAACAATAGACACATTTTCTTTTAAGAATGTTTCTGTTGTTAATTCTTTACAATCATTATTATGTTGTGATCGGAGATGTTCAACAAATCTATTCAATGTAGGTAATTGATTATCACATGTTTCACAAAGAAATTCTAATCCTGAATTCAATAAATTTGCATCAGCTATTTGGAATGTTTTAATTATAATATCTCTTACATTTGATAGAGATAATTCCGCTTCTAACCTGAAATAGTGTTTACGTAATTTTTTATTTATGAAACCCATAATGTTGGATTTCATAAATAAATAAAAAAAAATACAGATATACTTACTTTCCTTTTGCTCTCATTTCATATATTTTTTCATGGATTTTACTGTTTTCATCCTGAAATAAAAAAATATTTTATATTAGACCATCGATTGTCTCACATCAAGTTGTGTTAAGGTACAAATAATTGAACAACAAACTTCAAGGAGTTCCGTAAGCTTTTTCTTGAGTGCGGTATCAGCCAGCGTACAATTCTGCACGAGATCATGCCAGGATATAAGTGTGCTGACACATTGGTAACAAACCACTTGGGGTAATACATCCTCTTCTGATACCTGTTGTATAGAGAAATAGTTAAAATTAAAGAAAAAGTAGTTTTCACCTAATTAACAATACGGTAGCGTTTTTGATATAGCATCTACGTGATAAGATCAATTTGGGGAAGGGGGGAATTCAAGTCTTTTTTATTTTTTTTTCTTGTCAAATATTTCTTTCGAAAGTTAATTACCTGAATGGAAAGATATTTATGTATTTTCTCAGCTAATTTATTCTGTAAACCTTCTCCTATGAAGATTGGTACAACAAATTCTGTAACAGCTGCACAGGTTCGACAGACATTTGTAAAATCTTCAATATCTGAAATAAAAAAGGTTTTTATTCTATAACAATTAGTTACAATCATTATAAATGCAAATACTAAATATTGTTATGCAATTGCAATGCAACGCAAAGCAAGCTGTAAACCATAATCTATTACGAATATGGTCTTTTTCATTATGCAGTTAATATTATAAACATTTTTGTGTAACTTAAATACTTACTTTCGAGATTGATTCGACTTGTATCAGGTTCATTTTCATCTTGTGTTTCAGCTTCTTTAGAATCTTTAGAAGGATTTGATAAAAATATTTTTTCCGTGTCGTTATTCATTGTACTTTATGTTAGAATTATGTAAAAAAAAATATCTACAACAAACTTTTGGTACATTATGTTTTGAATAGTCAATATTTTGACAGAAGGAAGTTTTTGAATCAAAGAGTACTTATGTCAAAGAGTTATTGATTTTTTAAAACGTGTTACGTTCCATTATTTCAATGTATTTTTTACAAGATTTTATGGAGACCGTGTTGTTATTTAGTAGACTGAACTTGAAACTTATTTTAAAGTATATTGTACTTATACACAAAAGCTTCTGTTGCCTCCGTATAGGTACCGAAACGAAATAACGAATCTTTTCAAAAATCAGTTGAACCGCCTCCTTTTGTCTCCTTCCAGAAAAAAAATGCTCATCAAGTCTTTATTTATTTTCAAACAATAAATATTTACAGATTAAAATTATAACTAATAGAATTAAAAAGTAGTCTGCATTTGCGTAATTTATGTAAAAGAATGTTAATTGTGCGTTGATTTTTTGAACACTGTTCGACCAACTGTTGCTACGACCGCAGGTGTCACCATCATCGTCTTAGCCTTGTACGTGTGGATCACTTGCTGTAAAAAAAACAAAAAATAAGTTAGTCTACGAATATCAAACATATGTAAATATAACAATTTCATGTTAATGAAAATATTTAACAGTCGTTGACGTCAGGACCAACATCTGTTGCACAAAGGGACTGAAATGACCAATGCAACTCCACGACCACCGCGATTCGTCTGACGTGTCTGTGCAGAAGGGCTAAGTTTACTCCGCTTTCCCTTCCCACTCTTTTCTTATAAGGATGGGAAGGGAAAGTGGATTTAACGCATAGTATGACATCTTATGATATAAAAAGTACTGATCGTTAGCACTGTACGACCATTCATCTGTCCTAAAACGTACGCAACGCATCGTCTTTTGGAGATGTCTATGAGCAGCAGTCGTTTTGCTTTTTAGTGAAATCAAGTAATCGCTTGCCCTTTTGTCACCTTATTCTTAAGAAAAAAGTATACTTCGTACCAATACCAGTTTGATGAGGAAGACTGCAAAGGTCAGGAATGATATGGTCATGAGCGCGCTTTCAGACGAGGGGAACTCAACGTGACCGCGGGATTCCAACCTCGCGGCTCTACGCCGACGGCGGTCGTCTGCTTCATCAGGAAATGCTGAGTCTATTCTAGCTTCTAAAAAAAGACAATATAATATCTAATCTGTGGTCGAGTATATTATTTATTTAAGGTTTTCAAATATTTCTGTAGTTAAATAAAACTGGAATTACGTCTTTAATAACACAATTGTATAAGTGCATAGAAATTGTTAAGAAAGAAGGAGAAGTAAATTAAGTCGTTTACCTTGAACGTAAAGAAGCGAGGGAAAGTATTAAAAGAATCATGAAATTTTTTATTACCTATGTTCGCCATTAAAGTATCTCTTAGATCTTCTAAATATCTAATTTTGCTTTTAAAAGTTCTTCTTGTCCCGTGTTTAATAGTTTGCGAAACCACTTTTAGGAATTTTATTAGCGTTTCCATTGGATTAGTTTTGGTTTTAATTTCATCCTCATTGCTTAAGTTTTTTTTGGTACTATTATTTTTATAATCTTTATTGGTAAAATCCGGACATGGCGTAGTTGCATTTTCATGAATATTTTCCTTAATATTCCCTACACTTTCCTTTTTAATAACATTTTTAAACGATTTTATTGTACTGTTTAAGTTTAGCTTATTTTCTTTAGCATCAGGTCGATCATAATTGATCGTTTCAAATACTTTAGTTACACTTTCTTGTTTATTTCTAGAAACGTTATCAATACGTTGGTTCATCTTCGTTTGATTACCGTAATGGTGTTGACTTATAGTTTCTTGATCCTTGATATCAGTTCGTTCGAGTTTTTCGGTAGAAATGAAGTCTTCACGGTAAGGATTTCTTTTTGTATTTCCTTGTATTCGTTCATTTGTTCGTATTCTTTTGTCGTTCGGATTATTAATTCTATGGACGTGACCTTTACTCCATTGATGCTCCACAATTGACTGATTACTGTATATATTTTTGCTTGTAGTATAATCATATCTAGTTGGTTTGTATTCTTTCCGATAGTTCTGTGTTATTTCGACCCATTCTGTAGCCACTAGGAGCGGTAGAAGTATGAATACTATCATTTTGAAAGATGTTTTGTCTGTTTACATATCCTTAGTTGTGAACTGTGATGTTACTAACGACACGATTATGCCACACAGTTAAGTCAGGGGTGTAAAATTTTGGCCGGTTTTTATAAAAATCTTACGATGTCCCTTTTATTGGATATTGCGGTTATCTTATATATAAAATTCTCGTGTCACAATTTTCGTTCCCATACTCCTCCGAAACGGCTTGAACGATTCTCATGAAATTTTGTGAGCATGTTGAGTAGGCATTAGAATCGGCCAACATCTATTTTTAATCCCGCGCGAACGGAGTCGCGGACGACAGCTAGTTTTCAATGGGAGACCATAATATTTTGGTATTTTTAAAGGAATTAGATATTTTATCGATTAGAAAACAATATAAAGTTGTAATTGAAGTATTGTTCCAATGTATCAGAATATTTTTTTCGAAATGAGAAATTAGGTAAATTTTAATTTGTATTTGGAAAAAAAACTTAATATCCAAAGGTTGCTAACTCCTGGATAGTCTAAGAGCTATAGTGCAATTATCCGCTCTATGCTCAAAGTGAACCGAGGCATAAAACCCTCGTCACCGTAACGATAAAGACACTTCGAGATGGATTTCCATTGTCTAAACACATCATACTTCTGATTGTCACTGGAATAAATAGTATGAAATATTTTGAAACAGTCAACAGTGGGAATTGGTGCCTAAGCCAGGGATGGTGAACTAATGGCACACATTTAACAGAGGTAGAGCCCGCTTGAACATCTTCGCACGAATCGGCCCGGCTCGGCCGGTGAAATACCACGACCACACAGAAGACAGGCGTGAAGTGGAAGCAATTCCGCGTTTCGTCTAATGAGTGCGTCCCGGAGGCCTAATTTAGTCCTCTTTCCCTTCCCACACTTTTTCTTATAAGGAAAGGATGGTAAGTGGAAGTGGACTTTCCGAATGAGATGCATGGGAAGGGAAAATATTTTCTTTCTGTGCATCCTCTCCTCCGTCGATTAAAGGTAGTCAACGCATGTGCAATTGCGTATGTCTATGGGCAACGGTCGCTTCGCTATTTCAGCGATTTCAGGTGGCCGCTCGCTCGTTTGCCACCTTATGATATAAAAAAAAAATAGTCAATAGGTCTATGCGTTTGCCACATTCAAAAAAAAAAAGAATTTTGTTTATTTTGGGTTATCATTTCTAGTTGTATGTTATGATAAATGAGAAATAATATAAAACATTGGATAAGTTTATTAATGATATAATTATTTGTGATACATTCATCTTGTAAACTTAAGTCATTTTAATCTACTACAAAATGGACTGAATTATAGAACAACATATGTATTTTAATTCTCGTAAATAAATTTAAATTTTTCTCTGTTCTGTTCTTTTTCTTCGTTCTGCGTCATTCGCTACAAAAAAAAGTGTCAAATACAAGTTACATTTATTTAAAATGCTAACGAACCTATTGTTTGGATGGATTTAACTGACAAAACCAAGTAAATAATATTGTTCTATTAATTCAGCCTTTCGGAACTGTGTATTTGTACGTGCTGGCATAATATTAAAAGTTAAATTTACCCACTGCAATATATCACGGAATCCGGAAAAATTATTGATGTTTATCATAATTTTTATAAGATTTAAATACGTTTTTAATCTGTAACTTTTTTGACAGATGTTATTTCTTTGCAAATATTTACTTAAAACGTACTCAAATACACAGTTCCTTTATAAAACATTAATTCACATTAATTACAAAAGTCACTACGACAACATCTAACCTTAACGACAAAATATAATCTCGTATTTGTAACTAGGATTCCACAGATACTAAAATTATGAACTATTTATATTGTGGTTGGTCCAAATGTTTTTAATCTATAATTTGTTAAAAGGAGAAAGAGAGAGTAATACTATGAAGGAAAGAGACAGGAATAACAAAAGCTTCCCGCTTTAAAGAGATTTGTAAGGATTTGAATATTTTTTTATAGATTCTTAAATTAAAACATTAAAAAAAACAGCAAAGATGACTATAGATTAGATTATAGGCAATATAAAATTATAATTAAAAAAAATACTTAAAATTATTATTTTTTTTAAACGAGTATGTAACTTGTATAATTACAAAAATCGAACTGTTTTATTGTATAAAAAAAACTTAATGTATACATTTTCAAAATATTTTGCATAAAAAAAGAGATCACAGTAGTTGGAAGCTTGCATTGCAATGTATTATTAAATATAAAAAAAGTAAAAAAAAATCACAGAATTAATTAACAGAAACTGCAAACTAAAAAAAATATACTACATTAATCATATTTAATATGAAATTAAATAATTTCTGTTTAAATATTTATCTTTAATTCTTGTTTTAAATATAAAAAAAAATCTATTAAATTAAACATAACTTGGCATCGGTAATATAATTTCAACTTTTGTAAATGCCATTAACAAATTAAAAAAAAAAAATAACATTATTTAAAAAAATATATTATATTATTGGCACTATTTTCAATGTCAAAATTCTGTTAATAAACATCGGTTAAGTCGATTCGAATTAAATTTGTAGAAATTAAAAATAAATTTTTATATTCAATTTTAAATATTGGCCTTAAATTATAATTCGTAATTAAGACTGATAAAATGGCATTTTTCGATATTTTTTTAGTATTTAAACATGTACGTAGATTTATTTTAAATTCTTTTTGCACCTTCCAATAGTAAACTAGCAACACTAAATCTTTGCAAAAAACATAACCTAAAAATATCTCGCGTAAATTTTAACAATAAAAAATATTGGTCTTTAAGAAATACACATTGATTATTGTATTTTTTATAGTTAAATATTTTACCTACATATGCCATTTTATTAATCTGAATCTAGGCATAATATTTGACACTAAACTCTTGGCGGTTTGTCAAAATAAGACTAAGTAATTATTTCATACATTAAGTCACGTTAAAACAATCACTTATAATTAACCAGTAGTTTCCACTGCTTACTTATCTCTCGACAATGTTTTTATACATGTTTCAGCAATGGAAACAAATACAATAAACATTCTAATGCAATAATTTCACCTTACTATAACTACTTAGGCCGTTAACAAGAGATCTTTGTCCCAACTATCTACTTATGGCCTTGGAAATACACTGAAATTGGAAAGTTTTTTTTTATTATAGAAATTGTTTTTAAGATTTAAGAAGAAAAGCTTTTGGAAGACCTGAAATATTTTTTTTTGTATATTGTAAGAAATATTAAGTACAGTATAAAGAGAAAGATTCTACTCGTATATCGTTTATGGACTTATTAACATTTATGTACTTTGTATGAGAAATTTATATTTTTGTGTACTTGAAAGGCCTTTTGTAAAATGTATACTCTTGGTGAGATTACTACTATAATTTAATTCACGTTACTATTTAAAAATAAAAAAAATTAAAATAAAACCTTTTTTGCACGAAGGAATGTAATATATTTTTGTATTAAAAAAAATATAGAACGTATAACTTATTTTTTAAAAATCATCTATTCTTTTTAATTAATTATTTTAATATAAAATTTTCATAATAGATTAAAAATGTAAAGATATAAAAATAAATTAAATTTAATAAAATTTAATCCGTGTAATTGTAAAATAACACATTTTAAATAACTACGAAATTTTTTAATAATTATTAATAGGCCTTATAATTTTGTACTTATGGATTTTACAAAGTTATTTTTTTAAAATCAAAAAAGCAATAAAAAAAATATATAGAAATGTCAACAATTTTATGTCATAAATCCTAACCTGACATTTCGGTTAAATATTTATATTACGTTAAGATCTCGCCATAATTCTTAAGTACTAATAATATGTAAAATTATTATTTTCGTGTTAAAATTCTTAAAATTAATTTACATACTAAAGCAGCCATAAACCTTGTCAATAGAACAAAAACTAAATAAACATAGATTAAGTAAAAAAAAAGCTCTATATAAATGTGTATGTGGCAATGCCCCCGCCAAAACACAACCGAACCAACATTTTTAATCTTATGCCTTTATTTTATAAAATTTGTGAATTAAATGATATAAAATTTATTAATATTACTTAAAATAATAAAAAATAAAGGCATTTTTTTAAATTACTGTCTTGTCAGAAAAGAGTCCTAACGCTTCAGTTTTACTTTTACTAATATAAACTTTAAGCTGCGTTTTATTGTTCTGGACTTCTTCGCAACGACTGTGGCTTTGCTGGACCTGGATAAAATTAAATATAAATTTAATTACAGTACTTTGAAGTCATTAAATAGTTTCCCTCAGTAATCCCTCATTTAGTATGAGGGATACTAAGGGAACTTAAGGGAAATCCGTTGTGATCATTAAGGGTCTGAATGTACTAGTGATTCTTACTTTTTGATTACGAAAGCCTATGTGTTTTTTCTTTACTACTTTTGTCAACAAAAAATTTTGAGTAATTCAACTCTGCGTAGAACGATTGACCTTGTCAGTCTTTTTGTCCGCCTTTGTGTGCGCATACGCGTGTGTGCTAGTGAATATTTGTACGTATGTGTGTGGTCGTGTATGTATACTTGTGTGTTTGTGTGTGTAGGATACTGACGCGTCACTGTGCGGGGCGGGTGCGGGTGCGGGGTGCGCGCGGGTGGTGCGGGGTCACTGCCAGCGCGCGTCATCACTGGGATGCGTGAGGTAGCGCGCGTTGACGCGGCGCTCGAGCGCGCGCAGATCGAGCCAGGCCTCGCGCGTCTGCAGCCAGGCGTGCGCCGCGCACTTGTCCACCGACAGCCGCTTGCGTTGCTTCACTTGCAGCAAGTTGTTGATCAAGTCGATCGCTAAACAAAAATAAAAACAATCGTCTTTGGTCTTACATCGTTTATTTTGAGTCTATGAATTTGACAGGAGTATTATATGAATAATCCTAACAGACTTTGCGACCTAGTCGCTTGTCATCATCTCTTAAAACAAAAAAAAAGTTTTTAAATTCATGTTTATTACAAAACATACTGTATAGCTTGAATGTACGTGGTTTTGGAAATATGGGAATGGAAAAGTGAGCCGGACCACAGAGTGACTAGTCATATCTCTGTTTGTTTGTGTGTTTGTAGTGCATACCTTCAGCGGAGATCTCTCTCCAGGGTGTGGGTGGATACATGAAGGCTGCGTTCTGTATCTGCTCGTTGATGTCCTCATCCTCGTTGAAGGGGAATGTGCCCGATAACGACACGTATACGATGACACCCACAGACCACATGTCTAGAGATCTGTTGTAGCCCTTGTTGCGAAGCACCTCCGGGGCTAATATACAATATTATATTTATAACTCGTAGTTAAATTATTTTGACTTTTAGGTTAACTTTCTATACTTTATTATTTCTTCTTAGTTTTGAAATAAAAAAAGAAATATGTTCCAACTTAAACCTCTTTTCCACTGACAGCTACTGCAGTCGCGGTATGTCTCAGTGGCAAAGGGTTTTATATATACAAAATGACTCACCAAGATATGCAGGTGTGCCAACAACAGATCGCCTGAAGGACTTCTCCCCAATGATCCTGGCGAAGCCGAAGTCACACAACTTGACCTGCGGGAACTCATCGTCCGAGGACAGGAGCACGTTCTCCGGCTTCAAGTCGCAGTGCACGATGTTCTTCTCGTGCAGGTGCTTTAGTGCTACTAAGATCTGGAAGAATACGAGTATAACACACATATATATATATATATATATATATATATATATATATATATATATATATTGTTGTAAATAAAATAGATTAAGAAATACTCATTTGACACAAGTTTGACGTTTAATAGGTACGACAAATGTCAAAATGACATTAGTGTCTATGGAAAAATTTTGTGTTTTATAAAATTAAAATTAATTTTTGTTAAAATGTTAATTATTTTTATTTTATCTAAAGCAAATCAAACATAAAGCTTTTTCAGTAAATAATTTAATTTCAACTACAAAAATTAATAACAATTTATTTTTTCATAAAAGAAAGTATTTAGCGAATTTATTCTATACTAGCTGTTGCCCGCGACTCCGTCCACTTGGAAATAAAAAAAACTAACTTATGTGTTATTCTAGCGTATGTATATCCATTGAGTCGTTCTGGATCCATCCATCCAAACATTCGCATTTATAATATTAGTAAGATCCCTTAACATACTTGCTTAAGTAATTATAACTGCCATTTACCTGTGCCACTAAGAATTTAGTGATCCTCTCCGTAAGTCTCCCCTTTTCGTGTGAGAGTATCATCTCCAGCATATCTCCCTTCAGCTTCTCCATCACCACAAATATCCTCTCTGGAGTCTCGAACATTCTCTCCAAGTTGACAACGCCTGGATGTGACAAGTTCTGCAGGATGGCGACTTCGTTCTTCAATTGTGCTTCTTGTTTTGTTGGGAAACGGAGTTTGTCTATCACCTGTGGTTCGAATAAAGAAATTATCGATTTAGTTTTTTTTTAATTATTTATAATAGTTAATTATTATATGCTAGAATCACCATAGACAAACTACATTCATTTCGCTAAAGATCCAAAGTTTCATAATATTTTTTTAGATAAAATTTGCTTCTATTATTGTCTCATACCATTTTCTTTTATCTTACAATATTCAGGAAATTACAATAACATGATTCACGCCCGTAAATCAAAAGGGTAGGTAGAGACCGTGCAGATCTCCATTTTGGACCTAAAACTTCTTCTTCTTCTTTCACTTTTTCTACATTCATACATCTACGTATACATACGTATGGTTTTAGGTGTTAAATAACTGAAAAAATAAAATAGCGCAGTCGTTTTAGAGAGAGAAAAACGTATGGGAAATACATATGTTGGTCTCGCTCTAACGCGACTTACGAGCGTTGTTCGTACGATTCTCGTCTAAATGAATTATTTAGAATGATGAAAACGAGAAAAAATACACAAATGACATATTACCTTAATGGCGACAGGTCTCTGAGTGCGGCGATGCAGTCCGCCGTACACGATGCCGAACTGTCCGGAGCCGAGCACCTCGTCCGGGTAGATCTGGTAGAGCTGCGCCATCTCCGCCGCGCGCCCCGCCCGCCCCGCACCGCCTCCCGACACGCCCGCGCCCTCCCCCTCGCCCTCCACGCCCTCCTCCGCCTCCGCACCGCCCGCGCTCTCCTCCGCTACCATCATAACATGGCAATTATAATTATATTATTCCCTATTTTTTTTATCTTTTGGTGAATAACGAGCAAGCGGCCACCTGAATCTCCATTTGGCCATTCGCCGAATTGCACATGCGTTGTGTACTTTTAATTGACGGAGAACGAAAAGCACAGAAAGTGAATATTTCCCCTTTATCAGCATTCTCTCTTCCGTCAAATACATGTTCCTTTAAATAATAAAATGCTTCCACTTGTTGCGTGTCTTTTGTGAGATCGTGGTATATAGTATCGGTCGAGCGGCACAACGGCTATTTTAAATTTTATATACATACCACCCGCGACTCTGTCCGCCCTGTATTAAAAAAATAACTAGTAGCCTATGTATTCTTCCATACCATGTTCTATATGTATGCCAAATTTCATCGAGATCCGTCCAAACGTTCTGGAGATACCTTCAAAGAAACATCTATCCATCCATCCATTTATAAT